>NC_139221.1:1189104-1789104 GCF_055691185.1 Crinia signifera | reverse complement strand
ACCATTTTGTCTCCCTTCACAAGTCAGTCACAGATGCTGTTACAGGGATACATCTTGCAGATGAGAAGAGATCAGGGGGGTCCCCAGGCACAACCAAGGGTGGTTGTGGGGGTTTCCTGGGCACAGCTGATGGGTGCATGTTTTTTTTTGGGGGGGGGGGAGAGAGCTCCATGTGAGCCAGGAGGGGGGGGCAGGAGGAGGAGACGCTGCTAGATACAGCCACTGGATGGATTGAGGGCACAAGGGTGTGAAGGAGCAGGCTCTGCTGGGTAGGAGCGGAGGCTTCAGTGCCGGACATAGCCCAGTGTGAGCACCGGGGATGGGGCAAAGCAGCTGCCGGACTAAGCCGGGGGACGGAATATTGAGCTATGCCGGCTATGGAGGAGGGGGTTGGGAGGAGAGAGGAGTGTGCTAGACACAGCCCCATGTGAGCCGGGGGACACAGCCGCCAGACGGGCCAAGATAGCTCCGCCAGGTGCGTGAGGCATTTGCACTGAAGCCGGAGCAGACACGCCCACCCCGGCATTTGAGTGGATGTGAGCAGGGGGGAGAATGGAGCCCAATGCAATTGTAGGATGGTGGGTGGAGAGTCAGCTCTGCCAGGTGGATGAGCAGGGGAGTCACGGACAATGGCAGCTGCCGCCCATAATAGGTGCCACCCCTAGGCCCGTGCCAATCCTACACCGCCAACCATCATCCTCCTCTGGCGAACTGGACCCAATCTTTGGACAAGCCAGATAAACACCTGGTCAGGAGGCAAAACATCCGAGCGGGACTGTGTCTACATACGGTGAACGGTAAATGGCTACCCCCATTTCCCAACCTTCATTTTTTAAGGGGAACCTAGGGCATAATAGGAACGGACAGATAGACTCATTTTTCATTGAGACATTCCAGGAATTTGAGAGGTTGCTTTTTTCATACTCTAGCACTAGCAATTTTTTTATGCATTCTGGATAGTTCTATCCATCTTATTGTTTTATATACATCTTAAATTGGTCAAATCATGTTTATTAAAGTATGTTTTTAAGTGTAAAATCAGTCCAATTGATGTCTAGCAATATTCAATTTATTATCTAGCGCTGCTTCTTCACTTCTTTTTGTTTCGACATGGGTATAGGTCGACATATCAAAAGGTTGACATGGGGTTTTGACTGTTTTTGAGCCGACATGTGCCGACAGGCAGTATTTCATGCCCTACCGTCCACTAGGGCGTGGTGGGAGAATACAATAGTGTGCTAAGCACAGCAAGGCACCGTGCCCGAAGCATTGAGAGTGAAGCCAGGAATGTGGTACACTTAAAATTGTGTCCATGTCGACTGTGTCGACATTCTGGTCAAAAACCCATGTTGACCTTTTGACTGTCGACCTAACCCATGACCTAATGCATGTGTCGACCTTGACCCATGTTGACCTAGAACCCTGTCAACCTTGTATGTCGACCTAATGACTGTCGACCATCTTATGGTCGTCCAAGTAATCCCATTCCGTATGCACTGGTGTAAAACAGTCTCCTCCCCCTGCACAGTTTGCATGGAGACTGCCTGTGCCTGGTGACATCACAAGGGAGATAGCCTATCATCCTCTGTGACCTGCTCATTACTTCCTGCCTGTGCCTGGTGACATCACAAGGGAGATAGCCTATCACCCTCTGTGACCTGCTCATGACTTCCTGCCTGTGCCTGGTGACATCACACGGGAGATAGCCTATCACCCTCTGTGACCTGCTCATGACTTCCTGCCTGTGCCTGGTGACATCACACGGGAGATAGCCTATCACCCTCTGTAACCTGCTCATTACTTCCTGCCTGTGCCTGGTGACATCACACGGGAGATAGCCTATCACCCTCTGTGACCTGCTCATGACTTCCTGCCTGTGCCTGGTGACATCACACGGGAGATAGCCTATCACCCTCTGTGACCTGCTCATGACTTCCTGCCTGTGCCTGGTGACATCACAAGGGAGAAAGCCTATCACCCTCTGTGACCAGCTCATTACTTCCTGCCTATGCCTGGTGACATCACATTACAGGAGACAGCCTATCACCCTCTGTCACCTGCTCATTACTTCCTGCCTGTGCCTGGTGACATCACACGGGAGATAGCCTATCACCCTCTGTGACCTGCTCATGACTTCCTGCCTGTGTCTGGTGACATCACAAGGGAGAAAGCCTATCACCCTCTGTGACCTGCTCATGACTTCCTGTCTGTGCCTGGTGATATCACACGTGAGATAGCCTATCACCCTCTGTGACCAGCTCATTACTTCCTGCCTGTGCCTGGGGACATCACATTACAGGAGATAGCCTATCACCCTCTGTGACCTGCTCATTACTTCCAGCCTGTGCCTGGTGAGATCACAAGGGAGATAGCCTATCACCCTCTGTGACCTGCTCATGACTTCCTGCCTGTGCCTGGTGACATCACAAGGGAGATAGCCTATCACCCTCTGTGACCTGCTCATTACTTCCTGCCTGTGCCTGGTGACATCACACGTGAGACAGCCTATCACCCTCTGTGACCTGCTCATGACTTCCTGCCTGTGCCTGGTGACATCACATTACAGGAGATAGCCTATCACCCTCTGTGACCTGCTCATTACTTCCTGCCTGTGCCTGGTGACATCACATTACAGGAGATAGCCTATCACCCTCTGTGACCAGCTCATGACTTCCTGCCTGTGCCTGGTGACATCACACGGGAGACAGCCTATCACCCTCTGTGACCTGCTCATTACTTCCTGCCTGTGCCTGGTGACATCACACGGGAGATAGCCTATCACCCTCTGTGACCTGCTCATGACTTCCAGCCTCTGCCTGGTGACATCACACGGGAGATAGCCTATCACCCTCTGTGACCTGCTCATGACTTCCTGCCTGTGCCTGGTGTCATATTACAAGGGAGACAGCCTATCACCCTCTGTGACCTGCTCATGACTTCCTGCCTGTGCCTGGTGTCATATTACAAGGGAGACAGCCTATCACCCTCTGTGACCTGCTCATGACTTCCTGCCTGTGCCTGGTGACATCACACGGGAGATAGCCTATCACCCTCTGTGACCTGCTCATGACTTCCTGCCTGTGCCTGGTGACATCACAAGGGAGACAGCCTATCACCCTCTGTGACCTGCTCATTACTTCCTGCCTGTGCCTCGTGACATCACACGTGAGACAGCCTATCACCCTCTGTGACCTGCTCATGACTTCCTGCCTGTGCCTGGTGACATCACACAGGAGATAGCCTATCACCCTCTGTGACCTGCTCATTACTTCCTGCCTGTGCCTGGTGACATCACATTACAGGAGATAGCCTATCACCCTCTGTGACCTGCTCATGACTTCCTGCCTGTGCCTGGTGACATCACACGGGAGATAGCCTATCACCCTCCGTGACCTGCTCATTACTTCCTGTCTTTGCCTGGTGACATCACATTACAGGAGACAGCCTATCACCCTCTGTGACCTGCTCATGACTTCCTGTCTGTGCCTGGTGACATCACATTACAGGAGACAGCCTATCACCCTCTGTGACCTGCTCATTACTTCCTGTCTGTGCCTGGTGACATCACATTACAGGAGATAGCCTATTACCCTCTGTGACCTGATCATTACTTCCTGCCTGTGCCTGGTGACATCACACAGGAGATAGCCTATCACCCTCTGTGACCTGCTCATGACTTCCTGCTTGTGCCTGGTGACATCACAAGGGAGACAGCCTATCACCCTCTGTGAACTGCTCATTACTTCCTGCCTGTGCCTCGTGACATCACACGTGAGACAGCCTATCACCCTCTGTGACCTGCTCATGACTTCCTGCCTGTGCCTGGTGACATCACATTACAGGAGATAGCCTATTACCCTCTGTGACCTGCTCATGACTTCCTGCCTGTGCCTGGTGACATCACACGGGAGATAGCCTATCACCCTCTGAGACCTGCTCATTACTTCCTGCCTGTGCCTGGTGACATCACATTACAGGAGATAGCCTATCACCCTCTGTGACCTGCTCATGACTTCCTGCCTGTGCCTGGTGACATCACACGGGAGATAGCCTATCACCCTCTGTGACCTGCTCATGACTTCCTGTCTGTGCCTGGTGACATCACATTACAGGAGACAGCCTATCACCCTCTGTGACCTGCTCATTACTTCCTGTCTGTACCTGGTGACATCACATTACAGGAGATAGCCTATCACCCTCTGTGACCTGATCATTACTTCCTGCCTGTGCCTGGTGACATCACACGGGAGATAGCCTATCACCCTCTGTGACCTTCTCATTACTTCCTGCCTGTGCCTGGTGACATCACATTACAGGAGACAGCCTATCACCCTCTGTGACCTGCTCATTACTTCCTGCCTGTGCCTGGTGACATCACATTACAGGAGACAGCCTATCACCCTCTGTGACCTGATCATTACTTCCTGCCTGTGCCTGGTGACATCACACGGGAGATAGCCTATCACCCTCTGTGACCTGCTCATTACTTCCTGCCTGTGCCTGGTGACATCACATTACAGGAGATAGCCTATCACCCTCTGTGACCTGCTCATTACTACCTGCCTGTGCCTGGTGACATCACATTACAGGAGACAGCCTATCACCCTCTGTGACCTGCTCATGACTTCCTGCCTGTGCTTGGTGACATCACATTACAGGAGATAGCCTATCACCCTCTGTGACCTGCTCATTACTACCTGCCTGTGCCTGGTGACATCACACGGGGGACAGCCTATCACCCTCTGTGACCTGCTCATGACTTCCTGCCTGTGACTGGTGACATCACATTACAGGAGACAGCCTATCACCCTCTGTGACCTGCTCATGACTTCCTGCCTGTGCTTGGTGACATCACATTACAGGAGATAGCCTATCACCCTCTGTGACCTGCTCATTACTACCTGCCTGTGCCTGGTGACATCACACGGGGGACAGCCTATCACCCTCTGTGACCTGCTCATGACTTCCTGCCTGTGACTGGTGAGATCACATTACAGGAGATAGCCTATCCCCCTCTGTGACCTGCTCATGACTTCCTGCCTGTGCCCTGTGACATCACATTACAGGAGATAGCCTATCACCCTCTGTGACCTGCTCATTACTACCTGCCTGTGCCTGGTGACATCACATTACAGGAGACAGCCTATCACCCTCTGTGACCTGCTCATGACTTCCTGCCTGTGCTTGGTGACATCACATTACAGGAGATAGCCTATCACCCTCTGTGACCTGCTCATTACTACCTGCCTGTGCCTGGTGACATCACACGGGGGACAGCCTATCACCCTCTGTGACCTGCTCATGACTTCCTGCCTGTGACTGGTGAGATCACATTACAGGAGATAGCCTATCCCCCTCTGTGACCTGCTCATGACTTCCTGCCTGTGCCCTGTGACATCACATTACAGGAGATAGCCTATCACCCTCTGTGACCTGCTCATGACTTCCTGCCTGTGCCTTGTGACATCACAAGGGAGACAGCCTATCACCCTCTGTGACCTGCTCATGACTTCCTGCGCCTGGTGACATCACAAGGGAGACAGCCTATCACCCTCTGTGACCTGCTCATGACTTCCTGCCTGTGCCTGGTGACATCACAAGGGAGACAGCCTATCACCCTGTGACCTGCTCATTACTTCCTGCCTGTGCCTGGTGAGATCACATTACAGGAGACAGCCTATCACCCTCTGTGACCTGCTCATGACTTCCTGCCTGTGCCTGGTGAGATCACTAGGGAGATAGCCTATCACCCTCTGTGACCTGCTCATGACTTCCTGCCTGTGCCTGGTGACATCACATTACAGGAGATAGCCTATCACCCTCTGTGACCTGCTCATGACTTCCTGCCTGTGCCTGGTGACATCACATTACAGGAGACAGCCTATCACCCTCTGTGACCTGCTCATTACTTCCTGCCTGTGCCCTCACATTACAGGAGATAGCCTATCACCCTCTGTGACCTGCTCATTACTTCCTGCCTGTGCCTGGTGAGATCACATTACAGGAGATAGCCTATCACCCTCTGTGACCTGCTCATTACTTCCTGTCTGTGCCTGGTGACATCACATTACAGGAGATAGCCTATCACCCTCTGTGACCTGCTCATGACTTCCTGTCTGAGCCTGGTGACATCACATTACAGGAGATAGCCTATCACCCTCTGTGACCAGCTCATTACTACCTGCCTGTGCCTGGTGACATCACATTACAGGAGATAGCCTATCACCCTCTGTGACCTGCTCATGACTTCCTGCCTGTGCCTGGTGAGATCACACGGGAGATAGCCTATCACCCTCCGTGACCTGCTCATGACTTCCTGCCTGTGCCTGGTGACATCACAAGGGGGACAGCATATCACCCTCTGTGACCTGCTCATGACTTCCTGCCTGTGCCTGGTGATATCACACGGGAGATAGCCTATCACCCTCCGTGACCAGCTCATGACTTCCTGCCTGTGCCTGGTGACATCACACGGGAGACAGCCTATCACCCTCTGTGACCTGCTCATGACTTCCTGCCTGTGCCTGGTGACATCACACGGGAGATAGCCTATCACCCTCTGTGACCTGCTCATGACTTCCTGCCTGTGCCTTGTGACATCACAAGGGAGATAGCCTATCACCCTTTGTGACCTGCTCATGACTTCCTGCCTGTGCCTGGTGACATCACAAGGGAGATAGCCTATCACCCTCTGTGACCTGCTCATTACTTCCTGTCTGTGCCTGGTGACATCACATTACAGGAGATAGCCTATCACCCTCTGTGACCTGCTCATGACTTCCTGCCTGTGCCTGGTGACATCACAAGGGAGATAACCTATCACTTCTGTGATCGGGATGCAGTTGAAATCCCAGCGGTCGAAATCCTGATGCCGGAATCCCAACTGCCGAAATCCTGGCACTTTGTCCCTCTGTGGGACGGACAATAAATTAGTGTGCCGAGCGTAGCGAGCCCTCAAGGGTGGGGGGATCCATGTCCCCCCCTTGTCAGGATTTTGTTGGTCGGGATTCGGGCGTCAGGATTTTGACCGCCGCGATTCCGACCACCAGGATTTCAAACCAATTCCCTGTGACCTGCTCATGACTTGTAAATACCGTTCCAGAGCCATCACACTACAAATGGATTGGCTTTGAAATGGGTTGGACACTTTGGACCTTTCACATTACGGCTAGAAACGTTTTAAACCCCTTAAAAATCATCAATGCTGTAATGTGAAAGGGGTACAGTATATTAATAGAGACTGACACAGACTTTGCTGCTTTCCCACTGCTGAAACGCGTAAGGACCCGGTATTGTTAAATGGGACTTTAAAACGGATCTGAGCCTGAAACCCCTTTCCCACTGCAGGTTGTAAATGGTATATTACTGGTTAATTACTATTTTTGTACCTTTCACATTGAACCCGTTTTGAAAGGTACAAAAATGGTAAATTCACCAGTAATATACCACCCCTCCCCTGATACCTGTCCTGCCCCCCTAGTACCTGGCAGCTGGTACTCCTGCTTCCCCCCCTCCCCTGGTACCTGCCAGCTGGTACCACCGTCCGTCCCCCTCCCCTGGTACCCCCGCTCCCCCCGTCTGTGCTGCGAATGGGAACTAGCGGACCTGCTCCTTAAATATGTGCATATTTAATGAGCGGGTCTGCTAGTTCCCATTCGCGGCAGGGACCCTGCCGATGAAATGACAATCTCCTAATGGACACACTTCCTCCACTTCCTCCTCCTGAGCATGGACCACGCTGCCCGGATCCCTAGTGCCCCCGCTGTCTGTGCACCAGCTGCAGCCTCCTCCTGCATCATGCTTTCATGCATCAGTCGGGGACCTGCCGACTAAGAACCCTGGCATGCCCACTGCCTACTCTGCCTACCGCGCTGCCTGGATCGCTGCCAGGTACCGAGGGAAGGGGGTACCAGCTGCAAGGTACCAGGGGAGTGGGGGGACGGGGGTACCAAAGGAGGGGGGAGCGGGGGTGCCAGCTGGCAGGTACCAGGCGGGGGGGGGGGGGGTACCAGCTGCCGGGTACCAAGGGGGGCGGGGCAGGACAGGTACCAGGGGAGGGGGAAGACCAGTGTGGGATCTTAAATACCGTTTAAGACCCTTTCCCACTCCTCAAAAAACGGCAATTTACTGTTTAAGAGCTGCACTGGGAAAGGGGTATGAGTTTCAAAATATTGCACCCTCTTGTTATACTGCCTTGTTTGACTAGAACACAAAAGCTGGCTGGGAACAGTGAGAAGGTTTCTGGCGTGGTTATCTATAATGTCGGACAACAGAGACTGATACAAATGACTGAAACTATTTTGTCTCAGACTGCTGTAACCTTGTTGACTTCATTTAACATAGATCTTGGGGATTCACTACGTATTAATCAGAATAATAATATACTAGGTGATTCACCGCGCCCTACGGGCGCTCTTCACACCGTCGTAAGGGGCTGCGCCCCCTTAATTTGTGAATGTTTGTATATGAGAAATACTGTATGGTTAGAATTGTATAAAAAATGCCCTGTATTGCAACTTGGGTGTCTGCGAATCGCGGGAGGGGGGGTGCCGCAAATTGCTGAAGGGGGTGTCGCGGGGGGTGCCGCGAATTGCGGAAGGGGGGGTTGCGGGGGTGGGGGGGGTTGCTGCGAATCGCAGGAGGGGAGAGGTTGCAGAGAATCGCGGGAGGGGGGGTGGCGGGGGGGTGGGTTGCCGCAAATCGCGTGAGGGGGGGTTGCGGGGGCGGGGGTTGTGGCGAATCATGGGAGGGGGGGTCGCGAGGGGTGTGCCACGAATCGCGGGAGGGGGGGTCACAGGGTGGGGTGCAGAGAATTGCGGGAGGGGGGGGTCACGCGGGGGGTGTGTGTGCACCGTGAATCGCGGGAGTGGGGGTTGCGGGGGGGGTGGGGGGATGACGCGAATCACCACAACAACAAATCAACACAGAAAGGTCAACACATGTAATTGTTGACATAAGTGTGGCACTTCATTGGTGTCCATGTCGACACATGAGAATGAATATGAAAACATTCAAAAAATAAATCTTCAAAAACTCATGTCGACCATAGCCATGTCAGTGTTTTGCATGTGCCATGTAATCCTGGGGCTGCCACGAATCGCGGGGGGTGCCGTGAATTGTGGGAGGGGGGGTCGCGGGGGGTGGGTGCCGCGAATCGCGGGAGGGCGGGGTTCACGGGGGTTCCGGTGGGGGGTTGCCGCGAATTGTGGGAGGGGGGTCGCGGGGGGTGCCGCGAATCATGGGAGGAGGGGTTGCGTTGGGGGTGTGACGCGAATTGCCACAGGAAAAAATCAACACAGAAAGGTCAACACATGTAAATGTTGACATAAGTGTGGCACTTCATTGGTGTCCATGTCGACACATGACAATGAATATGAAAACATTACAAAAATGAAAAATAAATCTTCAAAAACTCATGTCAACCTTTTTCATTGTCGACCATAGCCATGTCAGTGCTTTGCATGTGCCATTTAATCCTGGGGCTGCTGTGAATTCCGGGGGGGGGTGCCGCGAATCGCGGGAGGGGGGGGCGCGAATCGCGCAAGGGGGGTCGTGGGGGGGTTCTTTTTGCCGCGAATCGCGGGAGGGGGGGTCGCGGGGGAGGGGGGGTGTTTGCCGCGAATCGCGGGAGGGCGGGTGTTTGCCGCGAATCGCAGGAGGGGGGGTCACGGGGGGTCTTTTTGCTGCGAATCGTGGGAGGGGGGGTTGCGGGGGGGGTTTGCCGCGAATCGCGGGAGGGGGGGGTCGCGGGGGAGGGGGGTGTTTTTGCCGCGAATCGCAGGAGGGGGGGCCCCGGGGGGGGCGGCAGGGGGGCGCTCACCTGGTGGCTGTGGAGTAGCAGTGCTGGGCAACATGGGGAGGCAGAGGGTGTCTGGCACGGTCTGTGGGCTCACTGGGCTGGTTCTCTGTCATGTGTCAGTCATGTGAGTCAGAGGCTCCACCCAGCATTATACACACACTCACACACTTTGAGTGACAGATGTAGCCAAATATATAAGAGATTACAGTAACAGGAATTACCTGCTACCTACGATTCTTTTCTCTATCATGTACACAAAATTCTAATTTGTGGTACCACTTATTAGCAGTCTTTATCTCAACAGGGAATATAACCCTTATTGACAAAAATTATTTGATTGATTATTCACTTTAATTTACCTCCAACGAGGCCTAGTCAGATTAAAGCCTTTGGCTTTACTAGGCACACATCTTTGTGGAACCAAACCACCAGCTGCATAGCATATATTCAAAAGCTCACTGCAAGACTGGTTAAAGAATTTAGGTCAAACTATCACAGGCTTAATCGTCCTATTTTTCTTAAAATGAATAATTAATAAAAGTTACATTTTATTTTCACATCATATATCTCAAGAGTGCCCCACAAAAAGAGTCTTCATTTTCTCTTTCGTTTTCTTCGGACACCAAATTGAGTAAGGAAATTAACTCAGAAGAGGATGTGGAAACACTACAAAGTGACTTAAATAAACTGGAAAGTTGGGAAATGAAGTTTAACATTGATAAATGTAAAATAATTCATTATGGGAACAAAAATGAACAAGCTACTTATAGGCTAAATGGAGTTATTATAGGAAATTCTGCTGTAGACTTGGGGGTCATCACAGATGAAAAATTGGGTAATAGTGCACCCTGCTCGAGTGCAGCAGCAAAAGCAAATTGGCATTAAAGGGGAATGGATTCAAAGGATGCCAATGTGATAGTGCCTCTTTGCAAGGCATTGGTGAGACCACACTTGGAATATTGTGTTCAGTTTTGGGCTCCGCACCTTAGGAAGGACATAAATGAATTGGAACAGGTACAAAGAAGGGCGACTAAGCTAGTAACAGGTCTGGAATCACTACAATACAAAGATAGGTTATACCAGGCTGAATATGGAGAAACGGAGGCTGAGAGGTGATATGATTAGTACAAAATGTTCAAATACAGGATTGGGAATCATATGGAACTGGGAGATGATTGGTCAGTAACAGGCCTATACTTAGGACATGCGTCATGTACTGAGGCGCGGGGAAAATAAATTCCATACTGCATTAAGTCGATTCTTCACCATTAGAGCAGTAACATCCTGGAACTCATTGGGGTGATTACAGCAACTACTGTTACTGAATTTACATCAAAGCTGGATGCATTTTTGGTTACTAAGGGAATCCTATAGATATGACTCAAGTCAGTAGTCACAAGTCAGATAGGTTGAACTTGATAGACTAACATCTTTTTTCAGCCTTAATTACTATGTTACTATGGACCTTATTCTGGTTGGATCAGGCGGACGCGCGTGCGTACGGACCGCCCGAACGGATCCCGCACTCTTTCAGTGAGCATGAGTCCACCCACAGAACATCCGCACACGGATGGTGGGGTAAGCCGACAACGGGGAGTGGCGTGCATATGAGCGTACGCTACCGTGCTCGGATGGTTCTCAGCCTTTTTGCACGGAGAGTGAGCCTGTTGTTCCGATCGTGAGAGGAAGCGTACGTCCGAGCACGGTGGCGTACGCTTCACATATATGGTCCTGCAATTACTCCCTTTGAAGTTACCTTCAGATAATTAACCAATTTTCCTAAGTGAGTTTTTCAATTGCTTTCTATTACCTCATTTGTCTATCTTAAGAAATCTACAATTGAACCCTCATTACATGTATATTTTTTCTGTTCTAATGTGCCATTTTCCTCACTGTCTATGTGCCCCCATTGGTTTTTGTTTCTATAAAATTAATGTGTGTGTTTGTCTGCATGCTGTAAGTATTAGACATAATTATTATGTTCCTATTTATTTACATGTCTCGCTACCCTAAAGATATCTGTGATGTTTTTCTCCACCAACAACTAACATTCATGCATTTACATTACTTGTTATTTACCCCTACAACCCACAGATACACACAACATTCATTCCTTACCGTTACATATATAACTTACATTACACATGTTACATGTACCTACAGTATGTCCACCTGCCCTCACCAACACTCTAACATGTTACATGTACCTACAGTATGTCCACCTGCCCTCACCAACACTCTAACATGTTACATGTACCTACAGTATGTCCACCTGCCCTCACCAACACTCTAACATGTTACATGTACCTACAGTATGTCCACCTGCCCTCACCAACACTCTAACATGTTACATGTACCTACAGTATGTCCACCTGCCCTCATCAACACTCTAACATGTTACATGTACCTAAAGTATGTCCACCTGCCCTCACCAACACTCTAACATGTTACATGTACCTACAGTATGTCCACCTGCCCTCACCAACACTCTAAGATGTTACATGTACCTACAGGATGTCCACCTGCCCTCACCAACACTCTAAGATGTTACATGTACCTACAGGATGTCCACCTGCCCTCACCAACACTCTAACATGTTACATGTACCTACAGTATGTCCACCTGCCCTCACCAACACTCTAACATGTTACATGTACCTACAGTATGTCCACCTGCCCTCACCAACACTCTAACATGTTACATGTACCCAGGGCTGCCAAGAGAAATCCTGGGCCCCGGTACAACAGCGTCACGGGGCCCCCCTGGAGTGGCGAGCAACAGAAAAGAGGTGTGGCCATTAAAGGATATAGGGGTGTGTACCACACCATATACCCTTTATGCAACACAATAGTAGACCCCTTATACTTGCCCCTTACACATTATGCTACACAAAATTCAAATCGATTACTTGCCGCCCCGTTCGTATGCAGCAGTGTGGACAGAAGCGTGGGGTGGTGGATATGGGTTGCGCCCATGGGAGTAAGAAGTCGTGGCCACAGATGGGCAGATAGCGGCAGGGTCCCTGCGGAGGATGGGAACTAGGTAATAGCTCCCATCCTCCGCAAGGACCCCACTGCTGTCTGCCCATCCGTCACAGAGACCCTCTGCCCCCCTGCGCTGCCCATACCCCTATGCCATACAGCAGGGGTGGCCAGCCCACGGCTCCTCTCCCCAAGATCTGTGACTGGCACGATCATCCCCATTTGAAGCTCCGCCTCTGGAGTATAAGGATCCCAAGCTCACACACGACGCACCAGGGAAAGCGGCAACAGTTCTTTCAACCTGCTGGCAAGAAACAGCAGATGCCACTACTTGCAGTATCGCCGAGCTGCCGGTATCTGCTGTGTCCCCCAAAGCTACAGATCCGGCACCAAGAGCAGCTGCATTGTGATGGCCAGCGGTATGTGCACCTGGAGGGAGAGGGGGGATTGTGTCCATTAAACCTCTTTAATCTCATGTGATCCTGCGCAGTATGGTCCCACCCAGATCGCATTCCATATATGATCCGTCATAAATGGGCCCCATGTAGCCTGTTCCCTTCACACACATTGGAGGTCATTCTGATTGCGGGTCATCTAAATACCTCAGATTTCACGCATGCGAACGGATGTTTTACATAATCATCGATTTGCAGCTTGTGTGCAGGGCAGTGCGGTCGCCGACCATCAAATCATTTCTCAAGCGCTCGCAGATCTAAGTCAGTCTCTGCTGTCTTAGATCTGTGGCACTCCTGTACGAGAAGAGGTGGGCAGCTGACATCCGGTGACATCAGCTGCCCTCCCCCGGCACCCACGTCATGGGAGTTCCCATGGGCGCAAACCATATCCACCACCCCACGCTTCCGTTCACACTGCTGCATGCGATCGGGGCGGCAAATAATCGGTTTGCTCGCTCACACAAAGTGGCTGCACATGCACAACATCGCTCCCCTGTGTGACCGTGCGGGGGAGCGAACCAACCTGAATGAGGGCCATAGCCTGTTACACACACACATAGCCTGTTCCTTCACACATACAGTACATAGCCTGTCACACACACACACACACACACACACACACACACACACACACATATATACATACATAGCCTGTTACACACACACACACACACACACACACACACACACAGCCTGTTCCTTCACACATACAGTACATAGCCTGTTACACACACGCACACACATATACATACATAGACTGTTACACACACACACACACACACATATATATACATACACAGCCTGTTCCTTCACACATACAGAACATAGCCTGTTACACACACACACACACACACACATATATATACAAAGCCTGTTACACACACACATATAGACATACATACATAGCCTGTTACACACACACACACACACACATAGCCTGTTACACACACATATATACATACACAGCCTGTTACACACACACACACACACACACAGCCTTTTACACACACACACACACACACACACACACACCACACACATATATATACATACATACATACATACAAAGCCTGTTACACACACACTCACACACACACACACACATACATAGCCTGTTACACACACACACACACACACACACACACATACATAGCCTGTTACACACACACACACACACACACATACATATAGACATACATACATAGCCTGTTACACACACACACACACATAGCCTGTCACACACACATATATACATACACAGCCTGTTACACACACACACACATACCCTGTTACACACACACACACACACACACACACACATATATACATATATACAAAGCCTGTTACACACACACACAGACACATAGCCTGTTACACACACATATATCCATACATACACAGCCTGTTACACACACACACACACACACACACACACACACACACACACACTTTTTGTCTGTTCCCCCTGTCCATAGCCATGCATTGCGGGCGGCATTACCTTTTGAAACAGGAATTTGTAGCAGGAGCAGGACAGCCATCGCTGACCGCCAGTGATGAGCCGGGACTCGGGAGTCGGGCAGAAGACAGTCCACTCCACACAGCCAGCCAGTGTGCAAGTGTGACTGTCACGAAGCAGGCAGACGGCAGCTGTCATCTAAAAGCCGGGAGCTGGGTGGGAGACGCTGCAGCAGCAACCTTTGAGGGTAAGTCTATGAAGCCCCTCTCTCCCTGACATATTCTCTCTTTTTCTCCCTCTCTCTCTCTTTCTCCCTCTCTCTCCCTCTCTCCCTTTCTCTCTCTCTCTCTCTTTCTCTCTCTCCCTCCCTCCCTCCCGCCTTAGGGGGGGGGGGGCACCTTTTTATCTTGCCTCCGGGCAATGTACACAAACTTACGCCACTGCAGGGCACCCCCCCGGTCGGCGGCCCTGTATATGCATATTAACAAACTCAGCAAGATAAACAAATATACATTACGTTATCTTAAATAGAGCAAATCTGTAGTGAAAGGTGCATCTGACATGCCCTGACGCCGTTTTGGGTCTCCGTGGCAATGGACATACACGTCATGATTTAATCAGTGGCGTACCCAGAAACGGCTTCCAGCGCATCCTTCCTGTCCCAGCCCTGGCCTGCACCTTTCATTACAGATTTTTTCTATTTAAGGTAACACAAGGTATACTCATTAATCTTCCTGAATTTGTTCATATATTAGCATGTACAGTCTTGAGAAAAGGACCACTTGGTCATGAAACGTCAACCTTAAATGTACCTTAAGGTGGCCACACACGCACCGATCCCGGCGGTGCGATGCTATGCGATGGGGTGCGCGCTCCCGCGGCACCTCATCGCACAGTACAAAAAGTATGTGATGCACATACTTTTTGTACTAGCTTTTAATCGCATCGCATGCACAAGGCATACGATGCAATGCAATGCGTGCTAGATAAGCACAGAACGCACGCCGGGATCGGTGCGTGTGTGGGCACCATTAAACGTACATGGCAATTACAATTATTGATATTCAATATTGGAGTGCCGCTTCATTCTTCATTGCAGTATTTCTATTATACCTGAATCAGAATCAGCTTTATTGGCCAGGTATACTTGCGTATACTAGGAATTTGTTTTCGGTTTGCTGCGCAGCAGCCAGGTGTTTAACAAGTAAACAGCATACAGTACAAACAGGTGGGGGAACAGGTACAGTCATACAGAAAGTTATTCTGAGGGGACACCGTGTTAGATTATGTGCATAGGGTTATGGCGCTACCAGACAGTGAGGTGTTCATGAGTTCACGTGTCAACAGGTGATCCGCTTGAGAAAATAAACTCTTTAGGCTTCTGGTGGACCTGGTGGGAATAGCCCTGTAGCGTCTGCATGATGGCAGCAGGTTAAACAAGCCATGTGCAGGATGTAGTTGGTCCTTGACTATCTTCGTTGCCCGCTTTTTTGCTCTGGAAAGGTACAAGTCCTGGACAGAGGGAAGGTCTGTCCCGATTATCTTCTCCGCAGTTCTGACTACCTTTTGGAGTCTGCATTTGTCTCTCTCGCTGGTGGAGCCGTACCAGACCAGTATTGAGGAGCACAGTACAGACTCCACAATTGCGGCGTAGAAGAGGAGCAGAAACTTCTGTGGGATGTTGAACTTCCTCAGTTGCCTAAGGAAGAATAGCCTCTGCTGCACTTTTCCAACAATAGTAACAGTGTTGGGCCCCCATTTAAGGTCCCGGGAGATTGTGGTTCCTAGGAACTTGAAGGAGTCCACTAGCGACACTGCACTGTCAGCAATTGTTAGCGGCGGGACACCAACAGCCTTCTTCCTAAAGTCCACTACCATCTCAATGGTTTTGAGTGGGTTGAGCTCTAGATGGTTGCTGCTGCACCACCGGGCCAGTCGGTCCACTTCTTGTCTGTAGGCCGACTCATCCCTGTCCTTGATAAGGCCAATGACGGTTGTATCATTGGCGAATTTGATTATCTTTACTGATTGCGCCTCTGAGGTGCAGTCATTGGTGTACAGGGAGAAGAGCAGGGGTGAGAGTACACAGCCCTGGGAGGCTCCTGTGCTTATGGACCGCACTTGGGAGGTGAATTCTCCCGCTTTCACAACTTGTTTTCTATCAGTCAGAAAAGGCACCCACCACCTCATATTACAGTACCACAGAGTGCCGGTATACTCCTGCACAGCAACATCTCTTGAAATAGTTTTTTTTTTTCATGTATATAATATCTTTTACAGTTTTTCTACGTATTGTCTTCACATTTTACATTTGATCAGCCTTAATAGGCCTATATGGATATACATGATTTGGTTATATGTATATATGTCATGTCCTGTTTTTTGTATTGTGCACTAATGTTCTGCCCACCGGGTCTGTTCTAGGCGCGTCGCCGGAGGGACACTGTCTGCCTGTTGCATAGGTAACAGGTAACATAGGTAACAGTCGGAGGTGAGTGATCAGTGACGTCATCTTCCATCCGCCGTACGTGGATCAGCGTGAGGCTGGCAGGACATGATTTTAAAGGTGTGCTTCTTTATGTCTGTTTGTAATGCTCTTGAAAAAGGGGCTGACTCCCCCGAAACATTGAGCTAATTAAATCTTTTGCATCGAATTGCTGTAGTGTCGGTTTGTGTCCCAGGGTCATAGGACTTTGGTGGGATATTCTTGCTATATTGAAATTCTCATCAGGGCACACAGCATCATTAAAAGCCTTGTGAGTGCCGTTTTTTCCTGGGACCAGGATTGGTGCTATATGTCAACATTTATTCTGGCACTGCAAGAAAGTTGTTTATGATTATATTGGAGTGCCAGCAGAAGTGGAGCTGCCCTGCTGCCAGGATAGCGTATTAATTCTGGCCCGGGTGCCCGTTCCTTGGGGTGGAATACCCAAATGTACATACATAGAGAGGAGAAACGTCACTCCAGGGCCCCACTTGGACCGCCTGCAGGTGCCGCCACATATTCTGTAGAGGCCGCATGGCCATGCAGGTGACTCTATCAGCAGAGTCTGCCTGCTTCTCACCACACTCCATCGGACTGACTGGAGGGGGTACAGTCTCTGTGGGCTCATCTCCACGGGTCAAACAAGCAAGCCGGGATCCAGCATTCGGATTGGTAGCGCGAATCTGGGGTGCCGGCAGTGTGGGACAGTTCATCCTCAGATGTCCGATTTTCCCACAGCTGTAGCACTTCTTGACCAGGTGGGGCTCCGATGATCCCTGATTACTCGCAGGGACGCTGCGGGGCGATTGCTGGCCAAGAGCACCCGGGTTGGAAGATGCTTGCTTTGGGGGGCGATGAGCTGAAGAGGGGTGTCCACCTGGTGGTACAGTCCTTTGTAGTGGGCTGCTACTTGGGCGTTTCAGCCCCTGTGACCGAATTGCCACATACTTGTCCGCTAGCTGGGCAGCCATCTTTACACTGGGTGGCTCCCGATCTAGCACCCACTCCTTCACTTCCTGGGCACACCTGCGGTAGAACTGCTCCCTGCAGATCACATCAATCAGGGTGTCCCAGGTTGTGGCCTCCGATTCCTTCACCCACTTCACCAAGTACTGCCGCAGCTGGGTGGCAAACTGCTCGTGGGTGCTGCCAGGATTCTTTGGCAAGTCCCGAAACTTTTTCCTGTAGGACTCAGGAGTTACAAAAAATCGTTGGAGGAGGGCCTTGGCGACAACATCATAGTCCCCGCAGTCCTCATTGGCCACTCCTCGATAGGCCTCCAAGGCCTCTCCATGCAGGGTGGGCACAAGGTGTCTTACCCACTCCTGTTTGGGCAAATCATGTAGTTTACAAGTCCTCTCAAAAACTTGCAAATGTCCATCAATGTCCCCATCGCTGTCAGCAAACTTAGCAAACTGAATCCGTCCCACTCGGGGGGTAGCAGCTGACAACGGCGCCCGGGGTACCACAGCCTGTGGTGCCCGCTCCGCATGCCACATCCGAATGATGAGCATGCGTTCTTGTTCCGTTGCCCTCTCCCCTAATTCCGCTAGCCGATCCGCTAGGCTATCCGTGCCGCCCACCCTGGGACACACGGATCCTGGCCCTGCTAGGGAGTGTTGGGAAACGTGGCTGCTGCTAGAGGGGGCGGGGCTTGTGAGTCTCACCGGGTCCAGATGAAGGTCCTCTGTGTGGCTGTCCTCCTGGACACTGTCACCATCAGCGTGCTGCACCTCCTCCCGACTCGACTCCTCCAAGCGCTTGAGCGCCGCCCTCATTTCGTTTACAGTTGCTTTGGAAGGGATATCCACACCCTTCTTCCGACACACGATCTCGAGGTCATCCTTCGACATTCCATTGAAGTCCGCCATCTTGCGCGTTCTCCTGGCTGCCGTTACTCTTCCCTGAGTAACGCGGCTTCTCCAATCGGGTGACTGAAGAGCCGCCTGGGTTATCCCACCGCCTTGCCACCAATTTCTGTGACCGGACGCCTGCCCTTAGCTCTGGCTACGCCCTTCGGGTCCACAGATAGCGGTTCCTGGTCTCACGGGACCTGGCCAATAGGGGATTCCCTGTTACCGTCAGCAACCGCCTGTTACTGACTCCGCCCACTACGCAGTGGGCGGGGTATCACTGCCACCACCAGACTCCTTATACGTGGCGCCTGGAACCACGGTTACCTCCTCAGGACCAACCGCTGGCACCTGAGTACTACCTGCGGGAGTGTATGCGTCGACGCGCTGCTGACACACTCCTGGCTGGCGTCAGTGGCTTCCCCTCTGGTTCACGGACCAGACCTCTGCTTCGGTAGCTGGCAGAGCGGAGCTTGGAGGACGCTGGATACCTTTACCCAGAACAGCCGGAGAACGGAATTATTGCGGTAATTCTGTTAGTCGCAAGATGGCAGAGACGTCTTGAGGCAAGAAGATGTTTATTTGCTCAAAGTTCTTAAAAGAACTCTCTCCTAGAATAGGAGAGTGCAGCATACAGCAGAATGTTTACAGCAGGACAGGTAGAACAGAGTACAACTTTGGGCTCACAGAGCCCTGCTTATATAGGCAGAAAACTCTTTGACATTGTCAGATCCTCCCCCATACATTTACAATTTGCATCTCAATCTGATACGTTACTTCCCGTGCATAACGAACCAAGATTACATACTACAAAGGATAAATCCAATTTCCTTAGAATATATAACTTTCAGGAACAGGGGAGATATTTATCTCCTGGTAGCATGTTTACATAACGAAACACAAATGTCTGTGCCTCATCAACACCTCACACACAGGATGTCCTGGGCTCAGGGACCCATCACATATGGTACATAAATTTCCTTTTTAGCACCTCTTACACAGGGCCCACTCCCTGCTGTGTTTTGGACACTTTCAGACATTCTGACCAGAGAGGCAGATTAGCATTTCATTTCCTCATCACCAAGATTTGCTAAATCCCTTCTCCCAGAAAAGTACAAAGTGCATTGTAAGTCCAGAATGCATTCCTCAATATTCAATATTCAATACACAATATATGATGCAGTCCTAGCTCAGTGCCAAACATATATTACATAAATACATATGATATGTGTGCCGGGTGCCCAGCTCAGTGCTATAACTTACATCAGCACTGCAGCAGGGGTCCTGTCCCAGCTCAGTGCTGCTCATACAGTTTAAAACAGGGCAAGTGCCCTTGTTCTGAATAACGGCAAAGCACGGAGAGTTAACCCCTTCAGTGCTGTAGCCGCCATTAACCCCGTGTGCCGGGCTCTCCGGCCACAATACTAAGCTGTCAGTCAAATGTGTCGGCAACACACAGTTTAAGAGAGCATTGGAGATGGACCTGCTGTGAAGAAGTTACAAACTACACACACAAACATATCACATGACTTTACATAACTGCCCTTTGCCTATTTAGCTGAATGTACTGTATGCAGCATTATATTTGCGAGGTTTGTGCTGTGTAAAACAGCGCAAACCCAGTGGTGTAACTATAGGGCCGGGGGTCTGCTGGCGCTATTATTTCTCCTCCAGCTCCCCCCTCCTTGTAGGTGCAGCGAGGAGCTAGCAGGGGGGTCCATGCGGTGCGGGGGTACCACTACCTGCAGTCAGGAAGAGGCTGGACTCTGCGGCTCTGAGAGTATGACGTTGCCCGGGTCCCTGCAGTGAAGTGGAAATAACACTCCACCGCCGTGCGGCAGCGCGGGAAGCGCTTCTGACTTTGAAAACACTGGGTGCATGCTGATTGGCTGAATCTCAGTTTTCAAAGTTAGAACGCTTCCCGCGCCGCCGGGCCGCGTAGATAGCGCATTATTTCCACTTCACTGCAGGGACCCCGGCAACATCATACTCAGCGCTGCAGGGACCTCCAGGCTCTCCCTGACCGCAGGTACCCAGCTCCCCGGGGGTCTTGTCTTTTAACTGGGGGGGGGGGGGGGCAAAATTGTCCCGGCGGGGGGGGGGGGGGAGATTTTGTTACACCACTGCTCAAACCTCTGGACTTTAGGTATGCAGTGTAACAATGGGGGTTATTCTAGTCCATTCTTTCTGACAAAATCCTTCTTAGATGGACAAAACCATGTGCACTGCAGGTGGGGCAGATGTTACTTGTGCTGAGAGAATTAGATTTGGGTGGGGTTTTTCTTCAAAGTGAGATCTATATTGCAGTGTAAAATAAAGCAGTCAGTATTTTCCCTGCACAGAAACAAAATAACTCACCCAAATCTAATTCTCTCTGCACATGTTACATCTGCCCCCCTGCAGTGCACATGGTTTTGTCCATCTAAGAAGGATTTTGTCAGAAAGAATGAACTAGAATAAACCCCAATGTGTGGTAATGGGGTTTTTGATATTAAGATATCGTGACCGGCACTTTGATATGAGTATGCAGCCAAGCAGCAGTTATGAAATAATGGGTAGTCACTCCGAATGATAAACAGAAAAGGTACAGGAAGTGTAAACTTGTCACGGCCGCTGTTAGGACGCGCCGCTCACCTGTTCATCTCCGGCGGCGGGGCCTGCGGGCCATCCGTCTGGGTGCAGGACGGGGAGCGCGGCGTCTAGGTCTTCCGGCCGCGACCATCTTCCTGGGGCCTGCGGCACGCGCATCCAGCATGAGAGCCAGCCAAGGTTGTTTGTCTCCAGTCCGGGCGCCGCCATGTTGTTGTAGCCAGCCAATGGTTCAGAGCCCCAGTTCAACTCCTCCAATCAAGATCTGCCCTGGGGGATAAAGCAGAGCCCTCTGGGGCATACAAGCGCCAGTGCTTTGTTGTCAATCCCTGGGGAGGAAGCTTCAGCCTGTGCTCCTGTCCTTGCTCTGTGAAATCCCTGATCCCTGTCTTCGTTACCTGCAGTTCAACACCTGATTCCTGGATACCTGCATTTGCATTCTGCTCCCAGCCCTTACAGCTTTACACCTGTTTCCTGGACTTTGCAAATTGCATTCTGCCTCCAGCCCTTTCAGGTTTGCTACAGTCTCTCACATCTCCACTCCTGCTGTCGACCAGCTGCACCTGCTGCCAGCCCTGCGTGCCTGTTGACACATCTCCACTCCTGCTGTCGACCAGTTGCACCTGCTGCCAGCCCTGCGTGTCTGTTGACACATCTCCACTCCTGCTGTCGACCAGCTGCACCTGCTGCCAGCCCTGCGTGCCTGTTGACACATCTCCACTTCTGCTGTCGACCAGTTGCACCTGCTGCCAGCCCTGCGTGTCTGTTGACACATCTCCACTCCTGCTGTCGACCAGCTGCACCTGCTGCCAGCCCTGCGTGTCTGTTGACACATCTCCACTCCTGCTGTCGACCAGCTGCACCTGCTGCCAGCCCTGCGTGTCTGTTGACACATCTCCACTCCTGCTGTCGACCAGCTGCACCTGTTGCCAGTCCTGCGTGTCTGTTGACACATCTACACGTCTGCTGTGGTCCAGCTGCACCTACTGCCAGCCCTCCGTGCCTGCTGACGCTACACCATCCTGCTGTCTGCATCCGCACCTACTGCCAGTCTTTCGTGCCTGCTGACGCCTCACCATCCTGCTGTCTGCATCTGCACCTACTGCCAGCCCTCCGTGCCTGCTGACGCTTCTCCATCCCGCTGTCTGCATCTGCACCTGCTGTCAGTCCTTCAGCCCGCTGACGCTTCTCCACCTTGCTGTCGGCACCCGCATCTACTGCCAGTCATCGGTGTTCGCTGACTTCCGTCTCCTGCTGCTCCCTGCTGTCTGCACCCACAGTCAGTCATCAGTTTCCCCAGTAAGCTAACAGAGACTCTGGGATTAATCCCATCATTCTGGACTTTCAGTTGTTACCCAGGTATTCCACTGGGTTTTTCGGCCTGCAGTTTCATTTATGGTTTTGCCTTCTCATGTTGGTGCTACAATAAAAAGTTATATCAAACCTGCTGTTCTCCAGTCTCCTTCAAGTCGCAAACACCCAACCTCCAGGCCTCAGACAGATCCACAAGGTACCCCTAGCGTGACAAAACTGCACTAAATATAAAGAAACAGTGTATGACATAAAAATGTGCAATTTAATATATGAAAACGCATAAAAAAATCAAAAAACAATATAAACAATGAAGCAATAATGATAATAAAATGATTTAAAATACTGCAAATCAATGATCACTCAGTACATTGGACATGAGTGTATGGATAGTCACCCTTCCTGTGTGGTCCACCAGTACTGGGGAAGTCCTTTTGGTTATAGAATTGTAATATCCAGTAAAGGGGAAGTGGGGGTCTCTTCCTCTCCTTTGCCAATATGGAACCGGGTCTGTTAGGAGGTGGCGTTCCTCCAAAGATGGTGTTGCCGCGTTGAGTTTGAAGAGACAAGCCACTTAGTTCGATGGTTGTGGCATTAACCTCCACTGGAAAAGGTGGTGCCCGTATGTTGGTGGGCAAAGTGGGTGGCCTTTGATGCAGTGAATAGGTTTTTCAAGAGACCTACAAGTTTCGCCACAAAAAGCAGCTTTTTCAAGGATGTCTTGCTCTGTCTGGAGTCTGGGTTTAAATACCCTCTTAATAGAGGGTGATGTCATACACCCGTTTGTGCTTAGGTTAATTGCAGTAGTAAAATACATATTAAAACATATAAACAAATATACATATTCAATGTAAGGAGGCAGACTTACTTGTGCGCATGAAATAGACAACAAAAAAGAGATGAGCAGCGCTGTAGTTTAGGTAAAAAGCTAGTCAATTGGTTGATCTATCACAATTATTTAATAACTACTAAGCATAAAAAGGTAAAAATTTACCAGCAATAAAAATTGATAGCATAAGAATTGAGTCTATTATTAGACAATAAAATTGCTAAAAGTTCCTCACCAACCATCAACCTCTGGAGTAATGGAGAGTCCCGGATATGGAAGTCCAAGTGGAAAAGCTTATTTCCTTGGCAAGAGTCCAGGGGGAGAACCACTGTGTTGGAAAAAGGGGACAGGAGTGGCCCAAGATGGCACAAATCACCTGGAAGCAAGTGACATCCTCGACCTCCTGGAGTAGCAATGCAATAGAGATTTGTATCCAAAGTTTGGAAGTCAGGATATGGTAACCAAATTGGAGTGTCCGGGTTTTAGCACTCCAGAGATAAAGGGTTGAAGGGTTGTAGCAAGGAAATTTCTTACGCGTTTCGCTACACCTGGTAGCTTTATCACAGGATCTGGTGTATACTTGTGCGCATATTTGCTGATTAAATATAGAGGTCGAAAGATATGGAAAAACCTAAATGTTTAACGCCGCGTTCCCGGAAGTCTGGTCAGCGGGTGGCTTCGGGCGTTGGAACGCAGACGTCCATCGCACACTTCCTGTTTACGCAAGTGATGTCTCTGTCCAGCCGCTTCCGAAGGCCAGAGAGGAGTTTCTGGTATTTGGACCGCATGGATAGGACTGTGGATCACACGGAAGTGTGCCACAATCGGGAACTTAATGTTCTATTTCATTGAATGGAACATCACCGATTTTGTATAGTTCTAAAACTCAAGTGTGTCCAACATTTTTATACTCATATGAAAATACATCAAAAGCACTCATAAAGATATATACAGGTATACTTCCTGAAGGAATACTACTTAGGTGTACAGGCTGCTTGGAGGGACTGCTGGTGTACAAGCTGCAGGATGGGACTGCCGGTGTACAGGCTGCAGGGAGGGAATTCAAGGAGGGACTGCTGGTGTGCAGGCTGCAGGGAAGAACTGCTGTTGTACAGGCTGCCAGTGTACAGGCTGCAGGAATGGACTGGCCGTGTACAGGATATAGAGGGAGACTGACGCTGTATGGACTGCTGGGAAGAACTGCCGGTGTACAGGCTGCAAGTAGAACTGTCAGTGTACAGGCTGCAGGTGGGACTGCTGGTGTACAGGCTGCAGGATGGGACTGCAAGTGTACAGGCTGCTGGGAGTGACTGCTGGTGTACAGGCTGCTGGGAGGGACTGCGGGAAGGTACTGCTGGTGTACAGGCTACAGGGAGGGACTGCTGGTGTATAGGTGCATGGAGGGATTACAGGTGTACAGGCTGCTGGGAGGGACTGCTGGTGTATAGGCTGCATGGAGGTACTGATGGTGTACAGGCTGCTGGTGTACAGGCTGCAGGGAGGGACTGCTGGTGTACAGGCTGCAGGGAGGGACTGCTGGTGTACAGATTGCAGGGAGGGACTGCTGGTGTACAGGCTGCAGGGAGGGACTGCTGGTGTACAGATTGCAGGGAGGGACTGCTGGTGTACAGGCTGCAGGTGGTACTGCTGCTGTACAGGCTGTAGGATGGAACTGCTGGTGTGCAGGTGGCACAGAGGGACTGCAGGTGTACAGGCTGCAAGTAGAATTGTCAGTGTACAGGCTGCAGGTGGGACTGCTGGTGTACAGGCTGCTGGGAGGGACTGCTGGTGTGCAGGCTACAGGGAGGGACTGCTGGTGTATAGGTGCATGGAGGGATTACAGGTGTACAGGCTGCTGGAAGGGAATGCTGGTGTATAGGCTGCATGGAGGTACTGATGGTGTACAGGCTGCTGGTGTACAGATTGCATGGAGGGACTGCTGGTGTACAGGCTGCGGGGAGGGACTGCTGGTGTACAGGCTGCAAGGAAGGACTGCTGGTGTACAGGCTGCTGGTGTACAGGTTGCAGGGAGGGACTGCTGGTGTACAGACTGCAGAAAGGGAATGCTGCACAGAGGGACTACAGGTGTACAGGCTGCTGGTGTACAAATTGCATGGAGGGACTGCTTGTGTACAGGCTGCAGGGAGGGACTGCTGGTGTACAGATTGCATGGAGGGTCTGCTGGTGTACAGGCTGCAAGTAAGGACTGCTGGTGTACAGGCTGCAGGGAGGGACTGCTGGTGTACAGGCTGCTGGTGTACAGGCTGCTGGGAGGGACTGATAGTGTACAGGCTGCTGGTGTACAGGCTGCAGGGAGGGACTGCTAGTGTACAGGCTGCAGTGAGGGACTGCAGGTGTACAGGCTGCAGGAAGGGACTGCTGGTGTACAGGTTGCAGGGAGGGACTGCAGGTGTACATGCTTCTGGGAGGGACTGCTGGTGTACAGATTGCAGGGAGGGACTGCTAGTGTACAGGCTGCACGGAGGGACGGCTGGTGTACAGGCTGCAGGGAGGGACTGCTGGTGTACAGGCTGCAGGGAGGGACTGCTGGTGTAAAGGCTGAAAGGAGGGACTGCTGGTGTGCAGGCTGCAAGGAGGGACTGCTGGTGTACAGGCTGCAAGGAGGGACTGCTGGTGTACAGGCTGCAATTAGGACTGCCGGTGTACAGGCTGCAGGTGGGACTGCCGGTGTACAGGCTGCAGGATGGGACTGCTGGTGTGCAGGTGGCACAGAGGGACTGCAGGTGTACAGGCTGCTGGAAGATACTGCAAGTGTACAGGCTGCTGGAATGGACTGCTGGTGTACAGGCTGCTGGGATGGACTGCTGGTGTAAGAGTTGTAGGGAGAGACTGCCGATGTACAGGCTGCTGGGAGGGACTGCTGGTGAACAGGCTGCTGGAAGGGATTGCTGATGTACAGGCTGCAGAAAGGTACTTCCGGTTGTACAGGCTGCTGGAATGGACTGCTGGTGTACAGGCTGCTGGGATGGACTGCTGGTGAACAGGCTGCTGGAAGGGACTGCTGATGTACATGCTGCTAGAAGGGAATTCAAGGAGGGACTGCTGGTGTACAGGCTGCAGGGAGGGACAGCTGGTGTACAGGCTGCAGGGAGGAACTGCTGTTGTACAGGCTGCCAGTGTACAGCTGCAGGAACGGACTTTCCGTGTACAGGATATAGGGAGAGAATGCCGCTGAATGGACTGCTGGGAAGAACTGCCGGTGTACATGCTGCAGGTGGGACTGCCAGTGTACAGGCTGCAGGTGGGACTGCTGGTGTACAGGCTGCAGGATGGGACTGCTGGTGTACAGGCTGCTGGAATGGACTGCAAGTGTACAGGCTGCTGGAATGGACTGCTAATGTACAGGCTGCTGGGATGGACTGCTGGTGTAAAGGCTGAAAGGAGGGACTGCTGGTGTGCAGGCTGCAAGTAGGGACTGCCGGTGTACAGGCTGCAGGTGGGACTGCCGGTGTACAGGCTGCATGATGGGACTGCTGGTGTGCAGGTGGCACAGGGGGACTGCATGTGTACAGGCTGCTGGAAGGTACTGCTAGTGTACAGGCTGCAGGAATGGACTGCTGGTGTACAGGCTGCTGGGATGGACTGCTGGTGTAAGAGTTGTAGGGAGAGACTGCCGATGTACAGGCTGCTGGGAGGGACTGCTGGTGAACAGGCTGCTGGAAGGGACTGCTGGTGTACAGGCTGCTGGAAGGGAATTCAAGGAGGGACTGCTGGTGTACAGGCTGCAGGTAGGAACTGCTGTTGTACAGGCTGCCAGTGTACAGGCTGCAGGAACGGACTTCCCGTGTACAGGATATAGGGAGAGACTGCCGCTGTATGGACTGCTGGGAAGAACTGCCTGTGTACAGGCTGCAAGTAGAACTGCCAGTGTACAGGCTGCAGGTGGGACTGCTGGTGTACAGGCTGCAGGATGGGACTGCTGGTGTACAGGCTGCAGGATGGGACTGCTGGTGTACAGGCTGCTGGGAGGGACTGCGGGAAGGTACTGCTGGTTTACAGGCTACAGGAAGGGACTGCTGGTGTACAGGCTACAGGGAGGGACTGCTGGTGTATAGGTGCATGGAGGGATTACCTGTGTACAGGCTGCTGGGAGGGACTGCTGGTGTATAGGCTGCACGGAGGTACTGCCGGTGTACAGGCTGATGGTGTACAGATTGCATGGAGGGACTGCTGGTGTACAGGCTGCAGGGAGGGACTGCTGGTGTACAGGCTGCAAGGAAGGACTGCTGGTGTACAGGCTGCAAGGAAGGACTGCTGGTGTACAGACTGCAGGGAGGGGCTGCTGGTGTACAGGCTGCTGGTGTACAGGCTGCAGGGAGGGACTGCTGGTGTACAGGCTGCATGAAGGGAATGCTGGTGTACAGGCTGCTGGTAGGACTGCTAGTGTACAGGCTGCTGGTGTACAGGCTGCTGGTAGGGAATGCTGGCGTACAGGCTGCAGGGAGGGACTGCTAGTGTACAGGCTGCTGGTGTACAGGCGGCACAGAGGGATTGCAGGTGTACAGGCTGCTGGTGTACAAATTGAATGAAGGGACTGCTTGTGTACTGGCTGCAGGGAGGGACTGCTGGTGTACAGATTGCATGGAGGGACTGCAGGTGTACAGGCTGCAGGGAGGGACTGCAGGTGTACAAGCTGCTGGTGTACAGGCTGCAGGGAGGGACTGCTGGTGTACAGGCTGCTGGAGTACAGACTGCAGAAAGTGAATGCTGGTGTACAGGCTGCTGGTAGGGACTGCTAGTGTACAGGCAGCTGGGATGGACTGTTGGTGTACAGGATGCTCGGAAGGGACTGCTGGTGTACGGGCTGCTGGGATGGACTGCTGGTGTACAAGTTGTAGGGAGAGACTGCCGATGTACAGGCTGCAGGAAGGGACTGCTGGTGTACAGGTTGCAGGGAGGGACTGCAGGTGTACATGCTTCTGGGAGGGACTGCTGGTGTACAGATTGCAAGGAGGGACTGCTGGTGTACAGGCTGCAGGGAGGGACTGCTGGTGTACAGACTGCAGGAAGGGAATGCTGGTGTACAGGCTGCTAGTAGGGAATGCTGTTGTACAGGATACAGGGAGGGACTGCTAGTGTACAGGCTGCTGGTGTACAGGCTGCAGGGAGGGACTGCAGGTGTACAGGCTGCAGGAAGGGACTGCTGGTGTATAGGCTGCAGGGAGGGACTGCCGGTGTACAGGCTGCAAGTAGGACTGCCAGGGTACAGGCTGCAGAATGGGACTGCTGGTGTACAGGTGGCACACAGGGACTGCAGGTATACAGGCTGCTGGAAGGGATTGCTGGTGTACAGGCTGCTGGGATGGACTGCTGGTGTACAGGCTGCAGAGAGGGACTGTTGGTGTACAGGCTGCTGGTGTACAGGCTTCTGGGATGGACTGCTGGTGTACAAGTTGTAGGGAGAGACTGCCGATTTACAGGCTGCTGGGAGGGATTGCTGGTGAACAGGCTGCTGGAAGGGACTGCTGGTGTACAGGCTGCAGAGAGAGACTGCAGATGTACAGGCTGCTGGGAGGGACTGCTGGTGTACAGGCTGCTGGAAGGGACTGCTGGTGTACAGGCTGCTGGAATGGACTGCTGGTGCACAGGCTGCACGGAGGGACTGCAGGTGTACAGGCTGCTGGGAGGGACTGCTGGTGTACAGGCTGTTGGAAGGGACTGCTGGTGTACAGGCTGCAGAGATGGACTGCTGGTGTACAGGCTGCAGAGATGGACTGCTGGTGTACAGGCTGCAGAGAGGGACTGCTGGTGTCCAGGCTGCTGGAATGGACTGCTGGTGTACAGTCTCCTGGAAGGGACTGCTGGTGTACAGGCTGCTGGGAGGGACTGTTGGTGTACAGGCTGCTGGGAGGGACTGCATGTGTACGGGCTGCTGGTAGGGACTGCTGGTGTACAGGCTGCAGAGAGGGACTGCTGGTGTACAGGCTGCTGGAAGGGACTGCTGGTGTACAGGCTGCTGGGAGGGACTGCTGGTGTACAGGCTGTAGAAAGGGACTGCTGATGTACAGGCTGCTGGAAGGAACTGCTGGTGTACAGGCAGCACAGAGGGACTGCTGGTGTACAGGCTGCTGGGAGGGACTGCTGGTGTAGAGGCTGCAGAAAGGGACTGCTGGTGTACAGGCTGCTGTAAGGGACTGCTGGTGTACAGGCTGCTGTAAGGGACTGCTGGTGTACAGGCTGCAGTAAGGGACTGCTGGTGAACAGGCTGCTGGAAGGGACTGCTGGTGTACAGGCTGCAGAGAGGGACTGCAGGTGTACAGGCAGCTGGATGAGACTGCTAGTTTACAGGCAGCTGGATGGGACTGCTGGTGTACAGCTGCTGGAAGGGACTGCTGGTGTACAGCTGCTGGAAGGGACTGCTGGTGTACAGCTGCTGGAAGGGACTGCTGGTGTACAGGCTGCTGGGAGGGACTGCAGGTGTACAGGCTTTGGGAGGGACTGCAGGTGTACAGGCTGCTGGGAGGTACTGCTGGTGTACAGGTTGCAGAGAGGGGCTGCTTTTGTACTGGCTGCTGGAAGGGACTGCTTGTGTACAGGCTGCAGAAAGGGACTGCTGGTGAACAGGCTGCTGGAAGGGACTGCTAGTGTACAGGCTGCAGGGAGGGACTGCAGGTGTATAGGCTGCTGGGAGGGACTGCTGGTGTACAGGCTGCAGAGAGGGACTGCTGGTGTACAGGCTGCACAGAGGGACTGCAGGTGTACAGGCTGCACAGAGGGACTGCTGGTGTACAGGCTGCTGTAAGGGACTGCTGGTGTACAGCTGCTGGAAGGGACTGCTGGTGTACAGCTGCTGGAAGGGGCTGCTGGTGTACAGGCTGCAGAGAGGGAATGCTGGTGTACAGGCTGCTGTAAGGGACTGCTGGTGTACAGACTGCTGGAAGGGACTGCTGGTGTACAGGCTGCAGAGAGGGATTGTTGGTGTACAGGCTGCAGAGATGGACTGCTGGTGTACAGGCTGCAGAGATGGACTGCTGGTGTACAGGCTGCAGAGAGGGACTGCTGGTGTACAGGCTGCTGGAATGGACTGTTGGTGTACAGTCTCCTGGAATTGACTGCTGGTGTACAGGCTGCTGGGAGGGACTGCTGGTGTACGGGCTGCTGGGAGGGACTGCATGTGTACAGGCTGCTGGTAGGGACTGCTGGTGTACAGGCTGCTGGAAGGGATTGCTGGTGTACAGTCGGCACAGAGGGACTGCTGGTGTACAGTCGGCACAGAGGGACTGCTGGTGTACAGGCTGCTGGGAGGGAATGCTGGTGTACAGGCTGCAGAAAGGGACTGCTGATGTACAGACTGCTGGAATTGACTGCTGGTGTACAGGCAGCACAGAGGGACTGCAGGTGTACAGGCTGCAGAGAGGGACTGCTGGTGTACAGGCTGCTGGAAGGGACTGCTAGTGTACAGTCGGCACAGAGGGACTGCTGGTGTACAGGCTGCTGGGAGGGACTGCTGGTGTATAGGCTGCAGAAAGGGACTGCTGATGTACAGGCTGCTGGAAGGGACTGCTGGTGTACAGGCAGCACAGAGGGACTGCAGGTGTACAGGCTGCTGGGAAGGACTGCTGGTGTACAGGCTGCTGTAAGGGACTGCTGGTGTACAGGCTGCAGAAAGGGACTGCTGGTGAACAGGCTGCTGGAAGGGAATGCTGGTGAACAGGCTGCTGGGAGGGACTGCTGGTGTACAGGATTTGGGAGGGACTGCAGGTGTACAGGCTGCTGGGATGTACTGCTGGTGTACAGGATGCTGGGAGGGACTGCTGGTGTACAGGCTGCTAGAAGGGACTGCTGGTGTACAGCTGCTGGAAGGGACTGCTGGTGTACAGGCTGCAGAGAGGGACTGCTGGTGTACAGGTTGCAGAGAGGGATTGTTGGTGTACAGGCTGCAGAGATGGACTGCTGGTGTACAGGCTGCAGAGATGGACTACTGGTGGACAGGCTGCAGAGAGGGACTGCTGGTGTAAAGGCTGCTGGAATGGACTGCTGGTGTACAGTCTCCTGGAAGGGACTGCTGGTGTACAGGCTGCTGGGAGGGACTGCTGGTGTACAGGCTGCAGAAAGGGACTGCTTATGTACAGACTGCTGGAATTGACTGCTGGTGTACAGGCAGCACAGAGGGACTGCAGGTGTACAGGCTGCAGAGAGGGACTGCTGGTGTACAGGCTGCTGGAAGGGACTGCTAGTGTACAGTCGGCACAGAGGGACTGCTGGTGTACAGGCTGCTGGGAGGGACTGCTGGTGTACAGGCTGCAGAAAGGGACTGCTGATGTACAGGCTGCTGGAAGGGACTGCTGGTGTACAGGCAGCACAGAGGGACTGCAGGTGTACAGGCTGCTGGGAGGGACTGCTGGTGTACAGGCTGCTGTAAGGGACTGCTGGTGTACAGGCTGCAGAAAGGGACTGCTGGTGAACAGGCTGCTGGAAGGGAATGCTGGTGAACAGGCTGCTGGGAGGGACTGCTGGTGTACAGGATTTGGGAGGGACTGCAGGTGTACAGGCTGCTGGGATGTACTGCTGGTGTACAGGATGCTGGGAGGGACTGCTGGTGTACAGGCTGCTAGAAGGGACTGCTGGTGTACAGCTGCTGGAAGGGACTGCTGGTGTACAGGCTGCAGAGAGGGACTGCTGGTGTACAGGTTGCAGAGAGGGATTGTTGGTGTACAGGCTGCAGAGATGGACTGCTGGTGTACAGGCTGCAGAGATGGACTACTGGTGGACAGGCTGCAGAGAGGGACTGCTGGTGTAAAGGCTGCTGGAATGGACTGCTGGTGTACAGTCTCCTGGAAGGGACTGCTGGTGTACAGGCTGCTGGGAGGGACTGCTGGTGTACGGGCTGCTGGGAGGGACTGCATGTGTACAGGCTGCTGGTTGGGACAGCTGGTGTACAGGCTGCAGAGAGGGACTGCTGGTGTACAGGCTGCTGGGAGGGACTGCTGGTGTACAGGCTGCAGAAAGGGACTGCTGATGTACAGGCTATTGGAAGGGACTGCTGGTGTACAGGCAGCACAGAGGAACTGCAGGTGTACAGGCTGCTGGGAGGGACTGCTGGTGTACAGGCTGCAGAAAGGGACTGCTGCTGAACAGGCTTCTGGAAGGGACTGCTGGTGTACAGGCTACTGGGAGGGACTGATAGTTTACAGGCAGCTGGATGGGACTGCTGGTGTAAAGGCTGCACAGAGTGACTGCTGGTGTACAGCTGCTGGAAGGGACTGCTGGTGTACAGGCTGCAGAGAGGGACTGCTGGTGTACGGGCTTTGGAAGTGACTGCAGGTGTACAGGCTGCTGGGAGGTACTGCTGGTGTACAGGCTGCAGAGAGGGGCTGCTGTTGTACTGGCTGCTGGAAGGGACTGCTGGTGTACAGGCGGCACAAAGGGACTGCAGGTGTACAGGCTGCAGAGAGCGACTGCTGGTGTACAGGCTGCTGGAAGGGACTGCTGGTGTACAGGCTGCAGAGAGGGACTGCTACTGTAAAGGCTGCTGGGGTACAGGCTCTAGGGAGGGACTGCTAGTGTACAGGCTGCTGGTGTACAGGCTGCAGGGAGGGACTGCAGGTGTAGAGGCTGCAGTGAGGGACTGCTGGTGTACACTGTACAGGCTGCTGGGAGGGACTGCTGGTGTAAAGGCTACTGGAAGGGACTGCTGTTGTACAGGCTGCTGGAAGGGACTGTTGGTGTACAGGCTGCAGAAACGGACTGCTGCTGAACAGGCTGCTTGAAGGGACTGCTGGTGTACAGGCAGCAGGGAGGGACTGCTGGTGTACAGGCTGCTGGGAGGGACTGCTGGTGTACAGGCTGTTGGAAGGGACTTTTGGTGTACAGGCTGCAGAGATGGACTGCTGGTGTACAGGCTGCAGAAAGAAACTGCTGGTGTACAGGATGCTGGAAGGGACTGCTGGTGTACAGGTTGCAAAGAGGGACTGTTGGTGTACAGGCTGCTGGGAGGGACTGCTGGTGTACAGGCTGCTGGGACGGACTGCTGGTGTACAGGCTGCTGGGAGGGACTGCTGGTGTACAGGCTGCTGGGAGGGACTGCTGGTGTACAGGCTGCAGAGAGGGACTGCTGATGTACAGGCTGCAGGAAGGGACTGCTGGTGTACAGGCTGCTGGAAGGGACTGCTGGTGTACAGTCGGCACAGAGGGACTGCAGGTGTACAGGCTGCTGGGAGGGACTGCTGGTGTACAGGCTGCAGAGAGGGACTGCTGATGTACAGGCTGCAGGAAGGGACTGCTGGTGTACAGGCTGCTGGAAGGGACTGCTGGTGTACAGTCGGCACAGAGGGACTGCAGGTGTACAGGCTGCTGGGATGGACTGCTGGTGTACAGGCTGCAAAGATGGACTGCTGGTGTATAGGCTGCAGAAACGGACTGCTGCTGAACAGGCTGCTTGAAGGGACTGCTGGTGTACAGGCTGCTGGGAGGGACTGCTGGTGTACAGGCTGCTGGGAGGGACTGCTGGTGTACAGGCTGTTGGAAGGGACTTTTGGTGTACAGGCTGCAGAGATGGACTGCTGGTGTACAGGCTGCAGAAAGAAACTGCTGGTGTACAGGATGCTGGAAGGGACTGCTGGTGTACAGGCTGCAGAATGGGACTGCTGGTGTACAAGCTGCTGGGAGGGACTGCTGGTGTACAGGCTGCAGAGAGGGACTGCTGATGAACAGGCTGCAGGAAGGGACTGCTGGTGTACAGGCTGCTGGAAGGGACTGCTGGTGTACAGTCGGCACAGAGGGACTGCAGGTGTACAGGCTACTGGAAGGGACTGCTGGTGTACAGGCTGCTGGGAGGGACTGCAGGTGTACAGGCTCTGGGAGGGACTGCAGGTGTACAGGCTGCTGGGAGGGACTGCTGGTGTACAGGCTGCAGAGAGGGACTGCTGGTGTACTGGCTGCTGGAAGGGACTGCTGGTGTAAAGGCGGCACCGAGGGACTGCAGGTTTACAGGTGTAACGATCAGATCAGGTGATCGATCAAATTAACGTATGCCTCCTGTTATGATTATCTGTTCAATCAATGTATGTCTGATATTGGTGTAATAGTTATGTCTCCTGTGAGTATTGGAATCAGGACATGTCTTGTATGTAAACTGTAGGTGACCCTGGTTTGAGTTTGACGCCTGTATTCCCTCAGTGTGACATCTGTGGACTCCTCCTGAGTTAGGATGTAAGATAAGATCTGAGCCCCTCATAAACCATGGTCCAGGAGAAGAGGTTAGAGTTTGTCCCCTTCCTTCACATCTCTTATCAGTGGGTCTGCTATGCAAGGAAGGAGGATCAATCACTTTGAAAACAGCAGACTGTAGAAGATACATTGCCAGGGACCTTCCACACTCCTTCAGCATGGAAAGAGTGGAATCCCAAGGGTGGGAGGGATGAGGGAGTCTGCAAGGTATAACTAAGACCTTTCTCCCTATAGTCAGTGTCACTACCTGGGGGTCTAGCAAACAGGCTGTAGGCGACGAGAGATTTCTTGTGGAGAACCCCCCCACGTCAGGATTGGTACTTAAGTGTAAGCTACGGTTCTGTCATTTTTCCCCTTTTTATTTTATCTCTGAAATTGCATTTAATCGTTGTGTGTACTTTTAGAATCATTGTAATGTCTTGTAACCATTTTGTTTAAAGCTCTGTAGTATTTCTAGGAATAAATAATACATATTCCCAGTTCTGGTTCTGTGTTCCTAAGACTCATTAGCCTCAGAAGAGAAAGGCTGGAAAACGTTACCATTGTTATATTGTATTGTGTGGTCAGGGGCGAGCCAAGCCGCCCCTTGCGCAGTTTCAGGCGCTAAAATCAGGTTTTGGCTGGTGGCAGTGTACCTCAAGGAAAGGACCCGAGTGTCCTGAGTGAACCCCAGTCACGGCCGGCGCTGCTCAGATTGACGTATCGGAGCAGGCGACCGGTGGGTCCGTGACAACAGGCTGCTGGGAGGGACTGCTTGTGTACAGGCTGCAGAAAGGGACTGCTGGTGTACAGGCTGCAGGGAGGGACTACTGGTGTAAAGGCTGCAGGGAGGGACTGCTGGTGTACAGGCTGCTGGGAGGGACTGCAGGTGTACAGGCTGCTGGGAGGGACTGCTGGTGTACAGGCTGCAGGGAGGGACTGGAGGTGTACAGGCTGCTGGGAGGGACTGCTGGTGTACAGGCTGTTGGATGGGACTGTTGGTGTACAGGCTGCAGAGATGGACTTCTGGTGTACAGGCTGCAGAAAGGGACTGCTGGTGTACAGGCTGCTGGAAGGGACTGCTGGTGTACAGGTTGCAGGAAGGGACTGCTGGTGAGCAGGCTGCTGGAAGGGACTGCTGGTGTACAGTCGGCACAGAGGGACTGCAGGTGTACAGGCTACTGGAAGGGACTGCTCGTGTACAGGCTGCTGGGAGCGACTGCAGGTGTACAGGCTCTGGGAGGGACTGCAGGTGTACAGGCTGCTGGGAGGGACTGCAGGTGTACAGGCTGCTGGGAGGGGCTGCTGGTGTACAGGCTGCAGAGAGGGACTGCTGGTGTACTGGCTGCTGGAAGGGACTGCTGGTGTAAAGGCGGCACCCAGGGACTGCAGGTTTACAGGCTGCTTGGAGGGACTGCTTGTGTACAGGTTGCAGAGAGGGACTGCTGTTGTACAGGCTGCTGGAAGGGACTGCTGATGTACAGGCTGCAGAAAGGGTCTGCTGGTGTACAGGCTGCAGGGAGGGACTGCTGGTGTACAGGCTGAGGGGAGGGACTGCTGGTGTACAGGCTGCAGGGAGGGACTGCTGGTGTACAGGCTGCACAGAGGGACTGCTGGTGTACAGTCTGAGGGGAGGGACTGCAGGTGTACAGGCTGCTGGGAGGGACTGCTGGTATACAGGCTGCAGGGAGGGACTGCTGGTGTACAGGCTGCAGGGAGGGACTGCAGGTGTACAGGCTGCTGGGAGGGACTTCCGGTGTACAGTCTGTTGGATGGGACTGTTGGTGTACAGGCTGCAGAGATGGGCTGCTGTTGTACAGGCTGCAGAGATGGACTACTGGTGTACAGGCTGCAGAAAGGGACTGCTGGTGAACAGGCTGCTGAAAGGGACTGCTGGTGTACAGGCTGCAGAGAGGGACTGTTGGTGTACAGGCAGCTGGTAGGGACTGCTGGTGTCCAGGCTGCTGGACGGGACTGCTGGTGTACAGGCTGCAGAGAGGGACTGCTGGTGTACAGGCTGCTGGAAGGGACTGCTGGTGTACAGTCGGCACAGAGGGACTGCAGGTGTACAGGCTGCTGGGAGGGACTGCAGGTGTACAGGCTGCTGGGAGGGACTGCTGGTGTACAGGCTGCTGGAAGGAACTGCTGGTGTACATTCTGCAGAGAGGGACTGCTGGTGTACAGGCTGCAGAGAGGGACTGCCGGTGTACAGGCTGCTGGAAGGGACTGCCGGTGTACAGGCTGCTGGAAGGGACTGCTTGTGTACAGGCTGCAGAGAAGGGCTGCTGTTGTACAGGCTGCTGGAATGGATTGCTGGTGTACAGGCTGCAGAAAGGGACTGCTGGTGAACAGGCTGCTTGAAAGGAACTGCAGGTGTACAGGCAGCAGGGAGGGACTGCTGGTGTACAGGCTGCTGGGAGGGACTGCTGGTGTACAGGCTGTTGGAAGGGACTGTTGGTGTACAGGCTGCAGAAAGGGACTGCTGGTGTACAGGCTGCTGGAAGGGACTGCTGGTTTACAGGCTGCAAAGAGTGACTGTTTTTGTACAGGCTGCTGGGAGGAACTGCTGGTGTACAGGCTGCTGGGAGGGACTGCAGGTGTACAGGCTGTTGGATGGGACTGTTGGTGTACAGGCTGCAGAGATGGACTACTGGTGTACAGGCTGCAGTAAGGGACTGCTGGTGAACAGGCTGCTGGAAGGGACTGCTGGTGTACAGGCTGCAGAGAGAGACTGTTGGTGTACAGGCAGCTGGTAGGGACTGCTGGTGTCCAGGCTGATGGACGGGACTGCTGGTGTACAGGCTGCAGAGAGGGACTGCTGGTGTACAGGCTGCTGGAAGGGACTGCTGGTGTACAGTCGGCACAGAGGGACTGCAGGTGTACAGGCTGCTTGGAGGGACTGTTGGTGTACAGGCAGCAGAGAGGGACTGCTGATGTACAGACTGCTGGACGGGACTGCTGGTGTACAGGTGGCACAGAGGGACTGCAGGTGTATAGGCTGCTGGGAGAGACTGCTGGTGTACAGGCTGCAGAAAGGGACTGCTGGTGATCATGCTGCAGAGAGGAACTGCTGGTGTACAGGCTGCAGAGAGGGACTGCTGGTGTACAGGCTGCAGGGAGGGACTGCTGGTGTACAGGCTGCAGGGAGGGACTGCTGGTGTAAAGGCTGCAGGGAGGGACTGCAGGTGTACAGGCTGCTGGGAGGGACTGCTGGTGTACAGGCAGCTGGAAGGGAATGCTGCTGTACAGGCTGCAGAGAGGGACTGCTGTTGTATAGGCTGCAGAGAGGGACTGCCGGTGTACAGGCTGCTGGGAGGGACTGCTTGTGTTCAGGCTGCAGAGAGGGCTGCTGTTGTACAGGCTGCTGGAAGGGATTGCTGGTGTACAGGCTGCAGAAAGGGACTGCTGGTGAACAGGCTGCTTGAAAGGAACTGCAGGTGTACAGGCAGCAGGGAGGGACTGCTGGTGTACAGGCTGCTGGGAGGGACTGCTGGTGTACAGGCTGCTGGGAGGGACTGCTGGTGTACAGGCTGTTGGAAGGGACTGTTGGTGTACAGGCTGCAGAAAGGGACTGCTGGTGTACAGGCTGCTGGAAGGGACTGCTGGTTTACAGGCTGCAAAGAGGGACTGTTGGTGTACAGGCTGCTGGGAGGGACTGCTGGTGTACAGGCTGCTGGGAGGGACTGCTGGTGTACAGGCTGCTGGGAGGGACTGCATGTGTACAGGCTGCTGGTAGGGACTGTTGGTGTACAGGCTGCAGGGAGAGACTGCTGGTGTAAAGGCTGCAGGGAGGGACTGCTGGTGTACAGGCTGCTGGAAGGGACTGCTGGTGTACAGGCTGCAGGGAGGGACTGCTGGTGTACAGGATGTAGGGAGGGACTGCTGGTGTACAGGCTGCATGGAGGGACTGCAGGTGTACAGGCAGCTGGGAGGGACTGCTGGTGTACAGGCTGTTGGAAGGGACTGTTGGTGTACAGGCTGCAGAGATGGGCTACTGGTGTACAGGCTGCAGAGATGGACTACCGGTGTACAGGCTGCAGAAAGGGACTGCTGGTGTACAGGCTGCTGGAAGGGACTGCTTGTGTACAGGCTGCAGAGAGGGACTGTTGGTGTACAGGCAGCTGGTAGGGACTGCTGGTGTCCAGGCTGCTGGAAGGGACTGCAGGTGTACAGACTGCAGAGAGGGACTGCTGGTGTACAGGCTGCTGGAATGGACTGCTGGTGTACAGTCAGCACAGAGGGACTGCAGGTGTGCAGGCTGCTGGGAGGGACTGCTGGTGTAAAGGCAGCAGAGAGGGACTGCTGATGTACAGGCTGCTGGACGGGACTACTGGTGTACAGGCGGCACAGAGGGACTGCAGGTGTACAGGCTGCTGGGAGGGACTGCTGGTGTACAGTCTGCAGAAAGGGACTGCTGGTGTACAGGCTGCTGGAAGGGACTGCTGGTGTACAGCCTGCAGAAAGGGACTGCTGGTGATCAGGCTGCTGGAAGGGACTGCTGGTGTACAGGCTGCAGAGAGGGACTGCAGGTGTACAGGCTGCTGGAAGGGCTTGCTGGTGTACAGGCTGCTGGAAGGGACTGCTGGTGTACAGGCTGCGGAGAGGGATTGTTGGTGTACAGGCTGCTGGGAGGGACTGCTGGTGTACAGCCTGTACAGAGGGACTGCAGGTGTACAGGCTGCTGGAAGGGACTGCTGGTGTACAGGCTACAGAGAGGGATTGTTGGTGTACAGGCTGCTGGGAGGGACTGCAGGTGTACAGGCTGCTGGAAGGGACTGCTGGTGTACAGGCTGCAGAGAGGGACTTCTGGTGTACAGGCTGCTGGGAGGGACTGCTGGTGTACAGGCTGCTGGGAGGGTCTGCTGGTGTACAGGCTGCACAGAGGGACTGCTGGTGTACAGGCTGCAGAGAGGGACTGCTGGTGTACAGGCTGCAGAGAGGGACTGCTGGTGTACAGGCTGCACAGAGGGACTGCAGGTGTACAGGCTGCTGGGAGGGACTGCTGGTGTACAGGCTGCTGGGAGGGTCTGCTGGTGTACAGGCTGCACAGAGGGACTGCTGGTGTACAGGCTGCAGAGAGGGACTGCTGGTGTACAGGCTGCACAGAGGGACTGCAGGTGTACAGGCTGCACAGAGGGACTGCTTGTGTACAGGCTGCACAGAGTGACTGCTGGTGTACAGGCTGCACAGAGGGACTGCTGGTGTACAGGCTGCACAGAGGGACTGCTGGTGTACAGGCTGCACAGAGGGAAGGGACTGCTGGTGTACAGGCTGCAGGGAGGGACTGCTGGTGTACAGGCTGTAGGGAGGGACTGCTGGTGTACAGGCTGCAGGGAGGGACTGCAGGTGTACAGGCAGCTGGGACGACCTGCTGGTGTACAGGCTGTTGGAAGGGACTGTTGGTGTAAAGGCTGCAGAGATGGGCTGCTGGTGTACAGGCTGCAGAGATGGACTACTGGTGTACAGGCTGCAGAAAGGGACTGCTGGTGTACAGGCTGCTGGAAGGGACTGCTTGTGTACAGGCTGCAGAGAGGGACTGTTGGTGTACAGGTAGCTGGGAAGGACTGCTGGTGTCCAGGCTGCTGGAAGGGACTGCAGGTGTACAGACTGCAGAGAGGGACTGCTGGTGTACAGGCTGCTGGAATGGACTGCTGGTGTACAGTCAGCACAGAGGGACTGCAGGTGTGCAGGCTGCTGGGAGGGACTGCTGGTGTAAAGGCAGCAGAGAGGGACTGCTGATGTACAGGCTGCTGGAAGGGACTGCTGGTGTACAGGCTGCAGAGAGGGACTTCTGGTGTACAGGCTGCTGGGAGGGAATGCTGGTGTACAGGCTGCTGGGAGGGTCTGCTGGTGTACAGGCTGCACAGAGGGACTGCTGGTGTACAGGCTGCAGAGAGGGACTGCTGGTGTACAGGCTGCACAGAGGGACTGCTGGTGTACAGGCTGCAGAGAGGGACTGCTAGTGTACAGGCTGCACAGAGGGACTGCAGGTGTACAGGCTGCACAGAGGGACTGCTTGTGTACAGGCTGCACAGAGGGACTGCTGGTGTACAGGCTGCACAGAGGGACTGCTGGTGTACAGGCTGCACAGAGGGACTGCTGGTGTACAGGCTGCACAGAGGGAAGGGACTGCTGGTGTACAGGCTGCAGGGAGGGACTGCTGGTGTACAGGCTGTAGGGAGAGACTGCTGGTGTACAGGCTGCAGGGAGGGACTGCAGGTGTACAGGCAGCTGGGAGGGACTGCTGGTGTACAGGCTGCAGAGATGGGCTGCTGGTGTACAGGCTGCAGAGATGGGCTGCTGGTGTACAGGCTGCAGAGATGGACTACTGGTGTACAGGCTGCAGAAAGGGACTGCTGGTATACAGGCTGCTGGAAGGGACTGCTTGTGTACAGGCTGCAGAGAGGGACTGTTGGTGTACAGGCAGCTGGGAAGGACTGCTGGTGTCCAGGCTGCTGGAAGGGACTGCAGGTGTACAGACTGCAGAGAGGGACTGCTGGTGTACAGGCTGCTGGAATGGACTGCTGGTGTACAGTCAGCACAGAGGGACTGCAGGTGTGCAGGCTGCTGGGAGGGACTGCTGGTGTAAAGGCAGCAGAGAGGGACTGCTGATGTACAGGCTGCTGGACGGGACTGCTGGTGTACAGGCGGCACAGAGGGACTGCAGGTGTACAGGCTGCTGGGAGGGACTGCTGGTGTACAGTCTGCAGAAAGGGACTGCTGGTGTACAGCCTGCAGAAAGGAACTGCTGGTGATCAGGCTGCTGGAAGGGACTGCTGGTGTACAGGCTGCAGAGAGGGACTGCAGGTGTACAGGCTGCTGGAAGGGACTGCTGGTGTACAGGCTGCTGGAAGGGACTGCTGGTGTACAGGCTGCGGAGAGGGATTGTTGGTGTACAGGCTGCTGGAAGGGACTGCTGGTGTACAGCCTGTACAGAGAGACTGCAGGTGTACAGGCTGCTGGAAGGCACTGCTGGTGTACAGGCTGAAGAGTGGGACTGCTGGTGTACAGCTACTGGAAGGGACTGCTGGTGTGCAGGCTGCAGAGAGGACTGCTGGTGTACAGGCTGCTGGAAGGGACTGCAGGTGTACAGGCTACAGAGAGGGATTGTTGGTGTACAGGCTGCTGGGAGGGACTGCAGGTGTACAGGCTGCTGGAAGGGACTGCTGGTGTACAGGCTGCAGAGAGGGACTTCTGGTGTACAGGCTGCTGGGAGGGACTGCTGGTGTACAGGCTGCTGGGAGGGTCTGCTGGTGTACAGGCTGCACAGAGGGACTGCTGGTGTACAGGCTGCAGAGAGGGACTGCTGGTGTACAGGTTGCACAGAGGGACTGCAGGTGTACAGGCTGCACAGAGGGACTGCTGGTGTACAGACTGCAGAGAGGGACTGCTGGTGAACAGGCTGCTGGAATGGACTGCTGTTGTACAGGCTGCAGATAGGGACTGCAGGTGTACAGGCTGCTGGGAGGGACTGCAGGTGTACAGGCTGCTGGGAGGGACTGCTGGTGTACAAGCTGCACAGAGGGACTGCTGGTGTACAGGCTGCACAGAGGGACTGCTGGTGTACAGGCTGCACAGAGGGACTGCTGGTGTACAGGCTGCACAGAGGGACTGCTGGTGTACAGGCTGCACAGAGGGACTGCTGGTGTACAGGCTGCACAGAGGGACTGCTGGTGTACAGGCTGCAGAGAGGGATTTTTGGTGTACAGGCTGCTGGGAGGGACTGCTCGTGTACAGCCTGTACAGAGGTACTGATGGTGTACAGGCTGCTGGAAGGGACTGCTGGTGTACAGGCTGAAGAGTGGGACTGCTGGTGTACAGCTACTGGGAGGGACTGCTGGTGTGCAGGCTGCTGGAAGGGACTGCTGGTGTACAGGCTGCTGTAAGGGACTGCTGGTGTACAGGCTACAGAGAGGGATGTTGGTGTACAGGCTGCTGGGAGGGACTGCAGGTGTACAGGCTGCTGGAAGGGACTGCTGGTGTACAGGCTGCAGAGAGGGACTTCTGGTGTACAGGCTGCTGGGAGGGACTGCTGGTGTACAGGCTGCTGGGAGGGTCTGCTGGTGTACAGGCTGCACAGAGGGACTGCTGGTGTACAGGCTGCAGAGAGGGACTGCTGGTGTACAGGCTGCACAGAGGGACTGCAGGTGTACAGGCTGCACAGAGGGACTGCTGGTGTACAGGCTGCAGAGAGGGGCTGCTGGTGTACAGGCTGCAGAGAGGGACTGCTGGTGAACAGGCTGCTGGAATGGACTGCTGTTGTACAGGCTGCAGATAGGGACTGCAGGTGTACAGGCTGCTGGGAGGGACTGCAGGTGTACAGGCTGCTGGGATGGACTGCTGGTGTACAAGCTGCACAGAGGGACTGCTGGTGTACAGGCTGCATAGAGTGACTGCTGGTGTACAGGCTGCACAGAGGGACTGCTGGTGTACAGGCTGCACAGAGGGACTGCTGGTGTACAGGCTGCACAGAGGGAAGGGACTGCTGGTGTACAGGCTGCAGGGAGGGACTGCTGGTGTACAGGCTGTAGGGAGGGACTGCCGGTGTACAGGCTGCAGGGAGGGACTGCAGGTGTACAGGCAGCTGGGAGGGACTGCTGGTGTACAGGCTGTTGGAAGGGACTGTTGGTGTACAGGCTGCAGAGATGGGCTACTGGTTTACAGGCTGCAGAAAGGGACTGCTGGTGTACAGGCTGCTGGAAGGGACTGCTTGTGTACAGGCTGCAGAGAGGGACTGTTGGTGTACAGGCAGCTGGGAAGGACTGCTGGTGTCCAGGCTGCTGGAAGGGACTGCAGGTGTACAGACTGCAGAGAGGGACTGCTGGTGTACAGGCTGCTGGAATGGACTGCTGGTGTACAGTCAGCACAGAGGGACTGCAGGTGTGCAGGCTGCTGGGAGGGACTGCTGGTGTAAAGGCAGCAGAGAGGGACTGCTGATGTACAGGCTGCTGGACGGGACTGCTGGTGTACAGGTGGCACAGAGGGACTGCAGGTGTACAGGCTGCTGGGAGGGACTGCTGGTGTACAGTCTGCAGAAAGGGACTGCTGGTGTACAGGCTGCTGGAAGGGACTGCTGGTGTACAGCCTGCAGAAAGGAACTGCTGGTGATCAGGCTGCTGGAAGGGACTGCTGGTGTACAGGCTGCAGAGAGGGACTGCAGGTGTACAGGCTGCTGGAAGGGACTGCTGGTGTACAGGCTGCTGGAAGGGACTGCTGGTGTACAGCCTGTACAGAGGGACTGCAGGTGTACAGGCTGCTGGAAGGGACTGCTGATGTACAGGCTGAAGAGTGGGACTGCTGGTGTACAGCTACTGGAAGGGACTGCTGGTGTGCAGGCTGCAGAGAGGACTGCTGGTGTACAGGCTGCTGGAAGGGACTGCAGGTATACAGGCTACAGAGAGGGATTGTTGGTGTACAGGCTGCTGGGAGGGACTGCAGGTGTACAGGCTGCTGGAAAGGACAGCTGGTGTACAGGCTGCTGGGAGGGACTGCTGGTGTACAGGCTGCTGGGTGGGTCTGCTGGTGTACAGGCTGCACAGAGGGACTGCTGGTGTACAGGCTGCAGAGAGGGACTGCTGGTGTACAGGTTGCACAGAGGGACTGCAGGTGGACAGGCTGCACAGAGGGACTGCTGGTGTACAGGCTGCAGAGAGGGACTGCTGGTGAACAGGCTGCTGGAATGGACTGCTGTTGTACAGGCTGCAGATAGGGACTGCAGGTGTACAGGCTGCTGGGAGGGACTGCAGGTGTACAGGCTGCTGGGAGGGACTGCTGGTGTACAAGCTGCACAGAGGGACTGCAGGTGTACAGGCTGCACAGAGGGATTGCTGGTGTACAGGCTGCACAGAGGGACTGCTGGTGTACAGGCTGCTCAGAGGGACTGCTGGTGTACAGGCTGCACAGAGGGACTGCTGGTGTACAGGCTGCACAGAGGGACTGCTGGTGTACAGGCTGCTCAGAGGGACTGCTGGTGTACAGGCTGCACAGAGTGACTGCTGGTGTACAGGCTGCACAGAGGGACTGCTGGTGTACAGGCTGCACAGAGGGACTGCTGGTGTACAGGCTGCACAGAGGGAATGGACTGCTGGTGTACAGGCTGCAGGGAGGGACTGCTGTTGTACAGGCTGCAGATAGGGACTGCAGGTGTACAGGCTGCTGGGAGGGACTGCAGGTGTACAGGCTGCTGGGAGGGACTGCTGGTGTACAAGCTGCACAGAGGGACTGCTGGTGTACAGGCTGCACAGAAGGACTGCTGGTGTACAGGCTGCACAGAGGGACTGCTGGTGTACAGGCTGCACAGAGGGACTGCTGGTGTACAGGCTGCACAGAGGGACTGCTGGTGTACAGGCTGCACAGAGGGACTGCTGGTGTACAGGCTGCACAGAGGGTACAGACTGCTGGTGTACAGGCTGCAGGGAGGGACTGCTGTTGTACAGGCTGCAGATAGGGACTGCAGGTGTACAGGCTGCTGGGAGGGACTGCAGGTGTACAGGCTGCTGGGAGGGACTGCTGGTGTACAAGCTGCACAGAGGGACTGCTGGTGTACAGGCTGCACAGAGGGACTGCTGGTGTACAGGCTGCACAGAGGGACTGCTGGTGTACAGGCTGCACAGAGGGACTGCTGGTGTACAGGCTGCACAGAGGGACTGCTGGTGTACAGGCTGCACAGAGGGACTGCTGGTGTACAGGCTGCACAGAGGGACTGCTGGTGTACAGGCTGCACAGAGGGACTGCTGGTGTACAGGCTGCGGAGAGGGATTTTTGGTGTACAGGCTGCTGGGAGGGACTGCTCGTGTACAGCCTGTACAGAGGTACTGCTGGTGTACAGGCTGCTGGAAGGGACTGCTGGTGTACAGGCTGAAGAGTGGGACTGCTGGTGTACAGCTACTGGAAGGGACTGCTGGTGTGCAGGCTGCTGGAAGGGACTGCTGGTGTACAGGCTGCTGGAAGGGACTGCTGGTGTACAGGCTACAGAGAGGGATTGTTGGTGTACAGGCTGCTGGGAGGGACTGCAGGTGTACAGGCTGCAGAGAGGGACTGCTGGTGTACAGGCTGCAGAGAGGGACTTCTGGTGTACAGGCTGCTGGGAGGGACTTCTGGTGTACAGGCTGCTGGGAGGGACTGCTGGTGTACAGGCTGCTGGGAGGGTCTGCTGGTGTACAGGCTGCACAGAGGGACTGCTGGTGTACAGGCTGCACAGAGGGACTGCAGGTGTACAGGCTGCACAGAGGGACTGCAGGTGCACAGGCTGCACAGAGGGACTGCTGGTGTACAGGCTGTAGAGAGGGGCTGCTGGTGTACAGGCTGTAGAGAGGGACTGCTGGTGAACAGGTACAGGCTGCAGAGAGGGACTGCTGGTGAACAGGCTGCTGGAATGGACTGCTGTTTTACAGGCTGCAGATAGGGACTGCAGGTGTACAGGCTGCTGGGAGGGACTTCTGGTGTACAGGCTGCTGGGGGGGACTGCTGGTGTACAGGCTGCTGGGAGGGTCTGCTGGTGTACAGGCTGCAGAGAGGGACTGCTGGTGTACAGGCTGCACAGAGGGACTGCAGGTGTACAGGCTGCACAGAGGGACTGCAGGTGTACAGGCTGCACAGAGGGACTGCAGGTGTACAGGCTGCACAGAGGGACTGCTGGTGTACAGGCTGTAGAGAGGGGCTGCTGGTGTACAGGCTGTAGAGAGGGACTGCTGGTGAACAGGTACAGGCTGCAGAGAGGGACTGCTGGTGAACAGGCTGCTGGAATGGACTGCTGTTTTACAGGCTGCAGATAGGGACTGCAGGTGTACAGGCTGCTGGGAGAGACTGCAGGTGTACAGGCTGCTGGGAGGGACTGCTGGTGTACAGGCTGCTTGGAGGGACTGCTGGTGTACAGGCTGCACAGAGGGACTGCTGGTGTACAGGCTGCACAGAGGGACTGCTGGTGTACAGGCTGCAGAGAGGGACTGCTGGTGTACAGGCTGCTGGTGTACAGGCTGCTGGAAGGGACTGCTGGTGTACAGCTGCTGGAAGGGACTACAGGTGTACAGGCTGCAGGAAGGGACTGCTGGTGTACAGGCTGCATATAGTCACATACAGGAGATGACGAGGCTTCAGGGAGACCCCTCCTCCTCCTCCTCATATATAGACCATGGGGCGTGCAGGAGACAGGGAGACTGGGGCTGGCAGATGCTGCAGAGGGAGCAGAGCGATGGAGGCAGACGGGAGAACGGAGCAGGTGAGAGCCATCTCTGTATATACAGTGTGGTACTCTCCATAGCAAACATTGCTTCTATATGTTCTGTGTATGGCATATGTTATCACAGTCTAGCACCAGAGGCTAAAGTATAGTATATAGAGGTACAGTATATATAGATGAATAGTGTAGTATATAGAGGTATTGTGGAGTAATATACAGAGGTACAATATATATATATAGATGTATAGTGTGTGTGTGTGTGTGTGTGTGTGTGTGTGTGTGTATATATATATATATATATATATATATATATATATAGTGCAGTATATAGAGGTATAGTATATGGAGGTATAGTGGAGTAATATATAGGTATAAATATAGTTGTATGGTGTAGTATATAGAGGTATAATGTGTGTATATATATATATATATATATATATATATATATATATAGATGTAGTGTAGTATATAGAGGTACAGTATTATATAGATGTATAGTATATAGAGGTATAGTGTAGTATATAGAGGTACAGTATATATAGATGTATAGTATATAGAGGTATAGTGTAGTATATAGAGGTACAGTATATATAGATGTATAGTGTAGTATATAGAGGTACAGTATATATAGAGGTATAGTGTAGTATATAGAGGTACAGTATATATAGATGTATAGTATATAGATGTATAGTGTAGTATATAGAGGTACAGTATATATAGATGTAACGTGTAGTATATAAATGTATAGTATATAGAGTTATAGTGTAGTATATAGAGGTATAGTATATATAGATGTATAGTGTAGCATATAGAGGTACAGTATATATAGATGTATAGTATATAGAGGTATAGCATAGTATATAGAGGTACAGTATATATAGATGTATAGTGCAGTATATAGAAGTATAGTATAAAGAGGTATAGTGGAGTAATATATAGAGGTATAGTATAAAGAGGTATAGTGTAGTATATAGAGGTACAGTATATATAGATGTATAGTGTAGTATATAGAGGTACAGTATATATAGATGTATAGTGTAGTATATAGAGGTACAGTATATATAGATGTATAGTGCAGTATATAGAGGTACAGTGTATATATAGATGTATAGTATATAGAGGTACAGTATATATAGATGTATAGTGTATAGTGTAGTAGATAGAGGTACAGTATATAGAGGTATAGTGTAGTATATAGAGGTACAGCATATATAGATGTATAGTATATAGAGGTATAGTGTAGTATATAGAGGTACAGTATATATAGATGTATAGTGCAGTATATAGAGGTACAGTATATATAGATGTATAGTATATATAGGTATAGTGCATTATATAGAGGTACAGTATATATAGATGTATAGTGCAGTATATAGAAGTATAGTATAAAGAGGTATAGTGGAGTAATATATAGAGGTATAGTATATAGAGGTACAGTGTATATATATAGATGTATAGTCTAGTATATAGAGGTACAGTATATATAGATGTAAAGTGTAGTAGATAGAGGTACACTATATAGAGGTATAGTGTAGTATATAGAGGTACAGTATATATAGATGTATAGTATATAGAGGTATAGTGTAGTATATAGAGGTACAGTATATATAGATGTATAGTGCAGTATATAGAGGTACAGTATATATAGATGTATAGTATATATAGGTATAGTGCATTATATAGAGGTACAGTATATATAGATGCATAGGGTGAGATTTAATAGGATGAGAGATAAAGAAAGTGAGAGATTTGGTAAAAAAACTCTCTACGGGCGCTCTTCACACCGGCGTAAGGGGCTGCGCCCCCTTAATTTGTGAACGTTTGTATATGAGAAATATGGTTAGAATTGTATGAAAGATGCCCTGTATTGCAACTTGGTGTACGCGAATCGCAGGAGGGGGGTTGCGGGGGGTGCCGCAAATTGCGGGAGGGGGGGTCGCGGGGGGGGGTGCCGCGAATTGCGGGAGGGAGGGTTGCGGGGGGTGGGGGGTGGTTGCTGCGAATCTCGGGAGGGGCCAGCTTAGTACTGTCCTGGCAGGACACCACAGGCTGCTCCCCCTGTAAAATTATACCAGGACACCACAGGCAGCTCCCCCGCCCCCCATTCTAACACCCAATACATAGTACTGTTGTTACTTGCTTTTAGGCCCGGGTCCGGCTCCCATCTCGCTGTGCCCTGCCTTGGGTTACCACGCTGCGGTAGCTGTTGTCCGTCCACCGCGGCCCGCCCCTTCCCCCCTAGACGCATGAGTGGTTGGCCAGGAATCATTCAGGACAGGAATGTTTATGTAACAGGCGGCCGGCCCGGGACATGTGAACATGTCCTCATGCAGGAGGCCGGCGGCCATGTTCCTGTAGCCGTGGCACGGCCTACAGGAGGTCACAATGGGCGGTATTCAATGAGGCTGATTCGCCATATTTTTATGGCGATTTTGTGCTGCAAGGCGAATTTCTGACTAAAACCGTGAATCACCCTATTCAATGACCAGATGGCGAATACATTTCAAGTTTTTTTCGCCATGATTCACCGAGTAGCAATCGCTATCTTTTTATGGTGAAGTGGAAGGTGAACTTTTAAAATAAAGTGTTTTGTTTTTTACATTTGGTGTCAAAAAATCTGGAATTTTTATTCTGACAAGGGGCATGCTATTTTTATTCATGTGCTGTAAGCACATGAATATATATTTAATTTAAAAAAAAAAATATATATATATTTTTTACACAGAGCAGGGGGCCGGAGCCGAGCCGCTCATTAGATATTCATATATTCACTGCACCCGGTCATTACATATGCATGATCGGGTGTAGTGAATATACCTGGTCCCCTGCTTGCACCCCCGGGGGGCAGCCTGTCCTGCCTGGCACCCGGGGAGCCCACCTCCCCCCCACAAACGTTCTTCTGTGGCAGGCAGGGAGACTTAGTTACATAGTTACATAGTAGGTAAGGCTGAAAATAGACTTGCGTCCATCTAGTTCAACCTGGTATAGATATCCATTGCTGATTTGGTAGGTTCTGGTATTTTACAGAAAAATTATATTTCTTATTTGTACCCATGGATGTTTTTCTCCAGTAAATGTTTGTCCAACTTTGCCTTGAACGCATTTAATGAGCCAGCCGTTACCACCTCTCTGGGAAGAGAGTTTCAGAGTTTGACTGTTCTGACCGTAAAGAAATTCTTTCTACTAGCTGAATGAAATTTTTTTTCTTCTAATCTATACTCATGCCCTCGTGTCCTAGATTCCTTTCTAGTAGAAAAGAGGGTGTGTGACAGTTCCTTATATTGGCCCTTGATATACTTGTACATGATGAGCATGTCCCCCCTTAAACGTCTCTTTTCCAATGTAAATAGTCCCAAATTGCTTAATCTCTCCCCGTAGCTTAAATTCTCCATTCCCCTAATAAGCTTTGTTGCTCGCCTTTGGACTTTTTCTAATTCTATGATGTCCTTTTTATAGTGTGGGGCCCAGAACTGTACTCCGTACTCGAAGTGATGTCTCACCTATGCTTTATACAGTGGCATAATTACCCTTGAGTCCCTAGTTTCCATTCCCCTCTTAATACATGCCAGAATTTTGTTGGCCTTTTTTGTAGCTACATTACAATGGGCACTACATCCCAGTTTTCTGTCTATTTGGACTCCTAGATCCTTTTCAAGTATGGAATTACCCAGTTCCTCTCCGCTAAGGTTGTAACTTGCACACTGGTTGTGTCTCCCAAGGTGCATAACCTTACATTTATCTACATTGAACCTCATCTTCCATTTTTTTGCCCACTCATCTAGAATTGCAAGATCATTTTGAAGCATGGTGACATCTTCTGATGATTTGATGACTTTGCTAAGTTTTGTATCGTCCGCAAAGATGGATACATTGCTGAGTAACCCTATCCCAATATCGTTAATAAAAATGTTCAACAAAATGGGCCCCAAAACCGAACCCTGGGGCACTCCACTTAGTACCGGTATCATATCTGATACAGCACCATTCACAACCACTCTTTGTTCTCTATTACATAGCCAATCACCCAATCCTAGGTTCTCCATTTTCTTAATCAATCTCTTGTGTGGGACAGTATCAAATGCTTTAGCGAAATCTAGGAAAATCACATCTACAGCATTTCCATTATCGAGTTTTTTGCTAACCTCTTCATAGAACCCTAGTAGATTAGTTTGGCATGAACGATTTTTCACGAACCCATGTTGGTTAGTACTGAGTAGACAGTGATAATCTAAATATTCCTGGATACCATCCCTTAAAAATCCTTCAAATAGTTTACCCACAATTGATGTTAAACTAACGGGTCTGTAATTAGCGGGATCTTCCTTTTTTCCTTTTTTAAATATTGGCACTACCTCTGCTATTCTCCAATCTTTTGGTACTATACCGGACGATAATGACTTGCTAAAGATATAATGTAGGGGGGTAGCTAGTTCATCCTTTTATTCCATTAATACCCTCGGATGAATCCCATCTGGCCCTGGTGATTTATTTGTTTTGAGTTTGCTTAGCCTCAGTATTATTTCCTTCAGCGTGAAATCACCAATGAGATCTGGCTTATTTGTCCCGTTTGTGGTAAATGTTCGTTCCACAGTCTGCTCTGCCTTAGTAAATACTGATGAGAAGAACTCATTTAACAGTTTTGCTTTTCCCTTGTCCTCAGTAACACTTTTTCCACTAGTATCAGTTAGTGGGCCTATGTTTTCCTTAATTAAACGTTTACTATTTATGTATTTAAAAAACTTCTTTGGGTTGGTTTTGCTTTCAGTGGCTATGCACTCTTCATATAATCTTTTAGCTGCTTTGATTACCCCTTTACAAGTTTTGTTTGATTCTTTGTATTTTGCGAACGCCCAGTGGCGTAACTATAAATTTTGCTCCCCCCTGCCAAAAAATTTTTTGCGCCCCCCCCCCCTATGGCATTTTGTTAAGACAAATACAACACTGCATATATATAAATATACATACATACATACATATACACACATCCAAGGACAGGGCACTCACCAGACTTGCGTACAGTTCTATGCTGCGGGTTACCGAGCCCAGCGCCGATCCTCTGTGTAAATCCCATGAAGAAAAAAGCAGCCCAGTCGCAGCATAATTCCAGATATGTTATAATTCTGTTTTGACCCCAGATCCTTTCCCCAGTGATGGGCGGCAAGTGTGTGCAGCTCCAGCACTTGCGCTATACAAAGTTGTTTATTATTTGCAGGATGCCTGGTCTGTACAGCAGAGGGATCATGCCCCTGCCTGCGCGTGTCTTCACAGCCGGGCAGACAGCAGAGCACTGCCCGGCTGTATTCAATGTCAGGACGCTGCAGCAGCAGTACTAGGTCCCCTCCCTGTTATTTCTGACACTTTTTGTTTTTAACTTTAGCCGCCGCCGGAAAGATTCACAGCCGAGCAGAGCTGCCTGGCTGTATTCAGCAGCAGCACTAGGTCCCGACTCCCGACTATTTTAAATCTTGCACCGCATTCACCTGTCGGTTCCGCAAACCAATCAGAGCTCTCTTGCGGCCCGGCAGCCAATCAGGAGCCACCACTCCTGATTGGCTGTCGGACCGCTAAGGAGTTCTGATTTACTGGCGGACCCGGCAGGTGACTGCGGCAGCCAATCAATACAGCCGAGAGTCGGGACCTAGTGCAGTGTCCTGACACTGAATACAGCCGGGCAGCTCTGCTCGGCTGTGAATCTTTCCGGCGGCGGCGGCGGCTAAAGTTAAAAAACAAAGAGTGTCAGAAATAACAGGGGGGGCGAGTGCCCCCCCTCTCTAAATCCGCCCCGGGACAGCGCTAAATAGAGAGCGCTGTCCGTGAGTCAGAGGTTGTGACAGCTAGCATTGTCATGTAATGTGGGCACATGACACTGTTGGTAGGAGTGTGATAGGCTGACTAAATCACATGGCGCATATATGTCACTGCTAGCTGACACAGCCTCCGACTCCCGGGCAGCATCTCTGGTAACTCACAACAACCCTAGGTAGCAGCAGGGCCGGGCGAGTGCCGGCATCCGGCGCCCACGCAGCCCCCGCTCCTCCAAGCGGCTGCGGGGGCTGCCTTACAGTAGTTACGCCAGTGCGAACGCCTCCTCATTCAATTTATTTTTATAGAATTTAAAGGCTCTGGTTTTATTGTTGATAGCTGACCTTACTTCTTTGTCCAACCATGGTGGCTTTTTTTTGTTGAATTTACCTTTAGTTACTTTAGGAATGTATTCAATAGTTAGTGAATCAAGCACCTTTTTTAGAGTATCCCACATTTCCTCTGCATTTTTTCCCTCCATAACCGTTTCCCACCCAATTCCTGTAAGGGCTTCCCTGAATAATTCAAAGTTCGCTTTTCTGAAGTTTAGTATTTTTGCAGATCCTTTTTGATGTAATTTACTGAAGTTGATTTCCAGTGAAACCATATTGTGATCACTATTCCCTAATTGTTCAATTACTTTTGTGTTTGAAACTAAGTCTGTGTTATTTGTTAATACTAAGTCCAAGAGTGCCTCATCACGAGTTGGAGTTTCTACCGTTTGTGTAATAAACTGGTCTTTAAGTAAGCTTAAGAACCCATTGCTTCTTGCTGATTTACCTATTTCGTTTTCCCAATCAATGTCGGGTAAATTAAAATCCCCCATAATTAATACCTGACCCTGATTTGATGCTTGTTTGATTTGGTTTAAAAGAAGAGACTCTTCCCTTTCGTTTATATTTGGTGGTCTATAGCATACCCCTATTATAAATTTGTTTTTTGGTTTCTTATTATTGTCTGTTATCTCTGCCCACACTGTCTCCGAGTTGTCTTCTACCAGGTCTGTGCTCATATTTTTCTCACATGATGTTAAGTTATTATTTACATATAGGCACACACCCCCGCCCCTTCTATTTTCCCTGTCTTTCCTGTAGAGTGTATATCCCTCCATGTTTAATGCCCAGTCATGCGACTCATTACACCATGTTTCTGTAATACCAATGATGTCGTAGTCATCCCTACTGATCACCGTTTCTAGCTCCCCGATTTTACTCACTAAGCTTCTTGCATGAGCCAGTAAGCATTTTAATTTATGTTTATTTTTAGATATGGCTCTAATATTGTGATTAGTTTCACCCCAGGACCCATTTGAATTTTTTATTAGCTTCCTCTTTCCCCTCTCCCCTTCAATAGACTTTCTACAGGCCTCCCCACCATGCACGCTGCCTGCCCTCTTTACAGTTCTGGGAATTCTTCCTCTGTCATTCCCTCCTTCCCGTATACTAAGATCATCTGTACCTAAGAACTGTAATGGGGTAACGTGACTGTTACAACATAACATTTTATTACATGACATTCCTGATGCACCCTGAGAGTTACCCCCGATTATACCCTTGTTATGTCCCAGGACTTTGTCTATGTCTCCGTCCCTCCCCACATCTCCTTCCCCCATATGATTCCTGATCCCAGTCCGGCTTCTCTCCCTGATGGTCCCATAATGTCTTGCTGCCCCCACCCCCCCCCCCTGTTGCCTAGTTTAAAATCTCCTCCAACCCTCTAACCACCGCGAGAGGTGCTGCGTGCGGCCGCACATGCGCACCAGCCCTCCAACGGCCATTTTAACTATGGTCACAGCCGAGGCCGGCCGCAGCCATCTTTGATTCGAGCATTTTGCTGCTGCCGGTAACCGCGGAGATGGCGGTCCACGGCCCAGCCTGGGAGGGTGGGCGGCCGCTATTACTTAAAAATGTGCCGGCCCACCGGGAAACGGCCCGGTTTCCCGGTGGGCCAATCCGCCCCTGGCGCCCGATGTTTTCATTGTACAACCAAAAATCGCGTCGCATCACATGCGATGCGGCGTGATTGGACCTGATTTTTAGTTGTACAGGCACCCAGATGCCTGATTCCTATGTTAATGCCCCCCCAGACCCGATTTTTTATTGTACACCCACCCTGATGGGTAATTACTATCTTAAATGGTCCCCTATTGTTAACTCCACCCCACTATCAAGGCCAACCCGAAGCGTGGCGAGCGGCGGTGGTACGCGTCCTCCGACCTTTTCATACCCCCACTATCCACGTCGGCGTAGAGTTGATTTTATATAGTGTGGCGAGCGCTTAGTCTCTAATTCTTCTATTTTCCTTATTCTGTTGGGCCAATAGCATATAATAATTAGCGATGGTAACTACCAATGACGGTTAGAATTTACAATTTACAAATAACATATTTTTTTACAATAAATATAACACATCAATTATGAATTTTTTCAATACTGTATACATTATAAAAAGCCTAAATTATATAAAATATGGGGTGGACAACATACATACTGTAATTATAATAATTAAACCGACTGTCTTCTTTAACGTGTTCTAAAGCTATAAAAGAACTGTTCTTGGCATCAGAATTATCATTTTTGTAAATGTCAAGGGACACTATGGTTTTGTACTTGGATCTTTATGTTGCGGAGATAATCTTGAATGCGCAGTTTTAAGCTTCTTTTGGTTTTCCCTGCACAAACTAAATTGCAACAACAGTTTAGAATGTACACAATGTCATTTGTGTTGCAGGTAACAACACTATTATTGTAAGTCGGGGGAGGGGGGGGGGAGCCTTCCATAGTTATCACTAACCCATTTGTAGTTTTTTCTTTCGACATATTTACAGGGAATGTATTGATTGCAAGGATATATGCCAAACTCCGAATGGTTGTTTGGAAGAGTGTTGCTTGGTTTATGGATTTTAGCCTACTTTGGGCGAGCAAGTTCTTCAAATTAGAAGTTTTCTTGAAGATCAGAGATGGTTTTTGGGGCAGATGGGGGCCTAAAATGGGGTCTTTTAAGTGAATACCAGTTGGACTCTAGGAATTTTTTTAATTTCAACATTTTCATGATTGCATTTGGTTACAAATGGTGTCTGATCTTTAAATAGGGAAGGGAGAACATCCCTATTTTCACTTAAAAGGGAATCTGTCGTCAATAACGATGCTCTCGGTTGATCTTGAGTTATTTGGTTACTATTGTAGCCTCTTTCAAGGATCAATTAATTCAATCGATTGACAAGGGTAGATGATTGTTCCCAATATATGCTCACAGTACAGCAGTTTTTCTTAAGCGTACAAATTGTGAGTAAGTTACCAAAGTTTTCCATCGCGGAAGGTGGTAGCTGTTTGCCCCATATAAAACTGTTGGTTTCTGTAGGTACATGTATGAAGCAATTTGGTTGTCTTTAGACACTGATAGAAAATTATCCGAATAATCAATCTCCTTTCCTTGTTGTTTATGGGTAAAACTTAAATTACATGAGTTCACCTGTATTTTTTGCATGATGTTTTCCAAACTGGGAAGGTCTCCGTTCTAAACAAAGATGAAATCACACACACACACACATATATATATATATATATATATATATATATATATATATATATATATATATATCTTGTAATAAATTACATTGGGGTATTGATACTCTCTGACCTTCTACCAGTTGTCCATGTATATGTTCTTGTATGACGGTGTGAATTTAGTTGCCACCGATGTCCCATGTTTCTGTAAGTAAAAGTCCTTGTTAAAGGGAAATAATTTTGATGAAGAACAACTTTGATGCCCAAAGACATTTTAATTCTGCCTCAGAAACGTTTTTATCTTGTTCAAGATTAACCTTTATTGCCTGCAGACCATTATTATGGGGGGTGCAGGTATAAAGTGCTTCAACATCGACTGTCAACCATCTATATTATGTCAGTAATCAGTTGAAATAATAATTTATAAGTTAATTATAATAATCTCTAAGGAGACAGGTAGAATCTTTCAAATGGGAGCGCTGTTCTTTGACATATGGCGGTAATTTGAGATCGAGGAAATGAGATAGATGTGATGACAACAAGTATAGGTATTCCTGGAGGGAGCTTTTGTGCTTATGTAGCTAATTTCTTCTTTACACAAAATATCATTACAATGTGCTTGATTCAGAAGAGTTAATCGCTCTGCGTTATACATTGTTGTTGGGTTAGAGCAGTCATTCCCAACCACGGTCCTCAAGGCACACCAACAGTGCAGGTTTTAGTGATATCTAGGCTTGAGCACAGGTGACTTAATTAGTACCAATGATATTTTGATTTAACCATCTGTGCTGAGGCCTGGCTATCACTAAAACCTGCAGTGTTGGTGTGCCTTGAGGACCGTGGTTGGGAATGCCTGCAGTGTTGGTGTGCCTTGAGGACCGTGGTTGGGAATGCTTGGGTTAGACGTTAGTAAACTTCCTCATTTCCTATCTGCTTATCTGCCTCCCCTTTGTCGGCCATCTTAATAATGATCTCCTCATTGTTCTTAAGTTGTTTAAGGGCCTGTTTTTCCCGTGCGGTGAGATTGGCGTTTGTAGTTCTTTATCTTCACTTTTCTGAAATCATCTTTAACAGACTCCAAAAAAGTTTAGATGTAACGTCCCAGTGATTCTAATGGATAATATTTGGAGGATGGTGCAGCCAATGGTTTCTTTTGATGGTTGTGGGTCTTGCATTCTTTAAGAAATGCCTTTTGAGTGTTAAATTCCACACATTTATTTAAGTCCAGGAGTTCTATAATCTTTGTTGCAATGTATGAAGCAGGAATATGTCCACTATTGTACTCACTCAGTCATTGGGTGTCATTGTAGAAATGAAGTCTGTTTAAGACAAAACATGTTGGGTTTATTTTCTGCCAAACATATGAAAGTAACGAAGGGCACCTGGCTGTATAATGATTTGTGCTACTCTGCGTATTATCTGTTTCATAGGTACTTCTTTACTTTCACGGCGCCAGCCACGCGTACTTCCGGGTTACGCTCGCCACTAACTAAGTAAAATAAACTAAGTTAACGCCATGCCAACATGGATAGTTCATACCTCCACTATCCATGTTGGCATGGAGTTGATTTTAATTAGCGTGGCGAGCGTAGCGAGCCACCGAGCCCGCAGCGTGGGCGAGCGAAGCGAGCCCCGCAAGGGGACTCTGACGCGCGGCGCCATGCTGGCGCCGTGAAAGTACAGAAGTACCGTTTCATATAATACATCCAGAATGGATCCATCTGTAGGGACTTGGAAGTGAACTTGTGTTCCCGGTGCTACTGGTGGTCAGGGTATATAGACAGCAACTAGGTCGACATGCAGGAAGGTCAATATGCAAGAAGGTTGACATGGATTAGGTCGGCAGGGGCATTAGGTCCACAGTCAAAAGGTCAACATGGGGTTTTTCACTTTTTGTCCATGTCGACACAGTCAACCCCTTGCATAACAATACCATTGAGTTTGTTTGAACACAGACAAAAATTGTGCCTGGACTCCACCACCCGCAGCATGGTATTAGACCGGATTCCTATGTGGCCTCTCCACCTGGTAATATTCGTGTGGAGGTGCAGTACAGTATATCAGTACTCTTGTTATACCTCGCCGTGGTATTGTTTTACACATCAGTATAACATAAGCGCTGTTCTACCTCTTTTTCTTTGTATTATACAGATGGGGCAGGTCCCATCTTGGCAGGGGATGGTGCTGGCGACGCCAGCTGCCATCCCTCGCCAGCGCCATATCGATGGCGAGAAGGGGACGCGCGCGCGTCCCCTTCCGACGGCGCTTCCTTCGCTTCCCCCAGGTCACCGCCGGCTTGTCGGCGGTCACCCGGGGTCCCCACCGCCTGCCCGCACCCCCCCCCCTAACCCTGTCCATCTCCCTGAGGCGGAGACGGACAGGGTTTCCGTCGCCGGAGACTGAGATGCGCGTGCGACACACGCGCGTCTCAGTCTGATGGATGGCGAGGCTGCTGGCGGATGTAGCCTGCTCCATCTGTATATATAATTGGGGAGCTACACACCCCCATTTGAACAGCTGCTAATTGATTGCACCAAAGTCTATTTTTCTTCTCTTTTCGACACCGTCAACATGATCACTGAAACGTAACAGCGCTGCACTCGCCATGCTTCGGGCACGGTGCCTCGCTGCACTCGCCATGCTTCGGGCACGGTGCCTCGCTGCACTCGCCATGCTTCGGGCACGGTGCCTCGCTGCACTCGCCATGCTTCGGGCACGGTGCCTTGCTACGCTCGGCACACTGTTCTATTGTCCCACCATCACCTAGTGGATGGTAGGGCATGAAATACTACCTGTCGGCACATGTCGGCTAAAAAAAACCTAAAAACTCCATGTCAACCTTTTGACTGTCGACCTTCCCCATGTTGACCTAATGCCCCTGTTGATCTTCAGTCATGTCTACCTTTCTGCATGTCGACCTAATGATGTCGACCTAATGCTTGTAGACCTTCATGCATGTCAACCTAGTGATGTCGTTCCTGGTGATACTGGTGCTCCTGGTGATATTGGTGTTACTGGTGCTCCTGGTGATATTGGTGTTACTGGTGCTCCTGTTGTTATTGGTGTTACTGGTGCTCCTGGTGATATTGGTGTTACTGGTGCTCCTGGTGATATTGGTGTTACTGGTGCTCCTGGTGATATTGGTGATACTGGTGCTCCTGTTGTTATTGGTGATACTGGTGCTCCTGGTGATATTGGTGTTACTGGTGCTCCTGGTGATATTGGTGTTACTGGTGCTCCTGTTGTTATTGGTGATACTGGTGCTCCTGGTGTTATTGGTGTTACTGGTGCTCCTGTTGTTATTGGTGTTACTGGTGCCCCTGGTGATATTGGTGTTACTGGTGCTCCTGTTGTTATTGGTGTTACTGGTGCTCCTGGTGATATTGGTGTTACTGGTGCTCCTGGTGATATTGATGATACTGGTGCTCCTGTTGTTATTGGTGATACTGGTGCTCCTGGTGATATTGGTGTTACTGGTGATATTGGTGTTACTGGTGCTCCTGTTGTTATTGGTGATACTGGTGCTCCTGGTGATATTGGTGTTACTGGTGCTCCTGGTGTTATTGGTGCTCCTGGTGTTATTGGTGTTACTGGTGCTCCTGTTGTTATTGGTGTTACTGGTGATATTGGTGTTACTGGTGCTCCTGGTGTTACTGGTGCTCCTGTTGTTATTGGTGTTACTGGTGCTCCTGGTGATATTGGTGTTACTGGTGCTCCTGGTGATATTGGTGTTACTGGTGCTCCTGGTGATATTGGTGTTACTGGTGCTCCTGGTGATATTGGTGATACTGGTGCTCCTGTTGTTATTGGTGTTACTGGTGCTCCTGGTGATATTGGTGTTACTGGTGCTCCTGGTGATATTGGTGCTGTGACCGGACGCCTGCCCTTACGCTCTGGCTATGCCCTTCGGGTCCACAGATAGCGGTTCCTGGTCTCACGGGACCTGGCCAATAGGGGACTCCCTGTTACCATCAGTAACCGCCTGTTACTGACTCTGCCCACTACGCAGTGGGCAGGGTTATCGCTGCCACCACCAAACTCCTCCTACGTGGCGTCTGGAACCATGGATACTGATATCGCTGCCACCACCAGGCTCCTACTTAGGTGACACCTGGAATCACCATTACCTCCTCAGGCCCAAACGCTGGCACCTGAGTACTACCTGCTGGAGCATGTGCATTGACACTCTGCTGACACACCCCCAACTGGCATCGATTGGTTCCCCACTGGTCACGGACCAGACCTCTGCTTCGGTAGCTGGCAGAGCGGAAACTTGGAGTACGGAGAACCCAGAACAGCCGGAGAACGGAATTATTGCAGTGATTCTGTTGGTCGCAAGAGGAAAGCAGTCGTCTTGGGCAATAGATGGTTTATTTGCTCAAAGTAGAAGCTCTTAAAAGACCCTCTCCAAGGTCCCTAGGAGGTACAGCATACAGGTAATGTTACAGCATTCAGATCAGGTAGATGTACACTTTCCAGGCAAAGCTGGTGCCTTTTTATCCAAAATCCAACTTACTGTAAGTGCAATAGACCTGCATGCACTGGGCACATGCACGGTCAGCATTGACCCCTATGGACAGAGGGGAGTGGTTACTCCTCTGAGCCACAGCTCACCTGGGGGACCAGGTACCACCCAGGTGCCGGTCTGTCTGGCTAGGGGGAAGGTTTCCCTCCAAAACATACTTCCAGGAGTCTGCCAGGGGACCAGCTGAACACCTCTGGCCCAGACGTGAGCTCCAGAGAAGGGCAGCCCTGATCCCCTGCCCGCTGACGGCGAGCCCCATGGAGCTCCAGGGAATCACTCAGCTGGTTGGAAAGCGGATGTTCCCTGCTACCATCCCAGCAGTCCCCAGCTTGGAGGTTATCTGGGAAAACATTCCATTTTTGGGATAAAGTTTGGGGGAGACCCAGCAGCCCACACAGGACTCCCCTGGGACACAGCAGTTACAGTAAGTGCACTCTTCCTTTAAAATATATTTAAAGCACACATGTGACCATCACAAAATGTCTACCCCCATACTGCAGACAGTTTCAGAGAGCTGTCTGCTGTATGGGGGCGGACATTTTATGACGGACCATTTTCACTTCAGTAGAAGTCTGGAGGGGAGTCGGGACCGCTGCGCAGACAGGTAAATCTGCGGGTCCTGGCTGCAGTACAGCGGCATTACAATAGCCCCGCAGACCCCCGACGACTGCGGGGCTATTGTTACACCAATGGCAACAACCCATCTTCAGCAGATCTCCCATCTTAGTAAATGTACCCCTTAATATTTGATGACATACACTTGGGGTAATTCAGATTCCAATGGTTGGGCGGGTCTGCACATACGAGTTGTCGACCTCGTTGCTTCAAAGGCGGCAGGGCAGACAGGGGGTGGAGCAAGAGAACGCAGGTGGCTGACATCACATGATGTCCTCAGCGCCCGCCCCCCTTCCAGCTTTCACTGACTTATTTCCGATGGTGATCGACCATTAAATAATTTATGTTGTCATACACATCCCCTGGCCCTGGCATGTTACCAAGGGTGTGTGCATATATATATATATATATATATATATATATATATATGTGTGCGTGTGTGTATATGTGGGTATAAATATATATATATATATATGTATGTGTGTATGTATATATATATATGTGCGTGTGTGTATATGTGTGTGTGTGTGTATATATATATATATATATATATATATATATATATGTATGTATGTGTGTATGTATATGTGTGTATACAGTATATGTTTGTGTGTGTATATATATATATATATATATGTGTGCGTGTGTGTATATGTGGGTATAAATATATATATATATATATGTATGTGTGTATGTATATATATATATGTGCGTGTGTGTATATGTGTGTGTGTATATATATATATATATATATATATATATGTGTGTATGTATATGTGTGTATACAGTATATGTTTGTGTGTGTGTGTGTGTATATATATATATATATGTGTGTGTGTGTGTGTGTGTGTGTGTGTGCATATATATATATATATATATATGTGTGTGTGTGCGCATATATGTGTGTGTGTGTGTTTGTGTGTGCATATATTAATGTGTGTGTGTTTGCGCGCGCGTGTGTGTATATTACAGTACTCAGTGACTAGGAGCTGGCTCTCTACATCCATTGATCATTCCTCTGTTAGATAAATAAGTAACATAACATGGGGTATACAGGCTGCTAATGGCGCCCATTAGTAACTATGGGGAACATAACAGACCGGTGCTACCTGCTGGTATATACCTAGTTAATCATAACGACAGAGGCTAATCTATGTAGAAGTATATTACTTTAGGTGGATATTAAACGTATCCTAGCAACCAAAAGGTCAGGGACTGGATTATGTACTGACAGCGGCAATGTAAAGACCATGTGTATCCTAGCAACAGAGATGTGAGAGCCTGATGGTTTCCTAGCAACTAAAATAGGAAGTAGGCTGGTATCTTAGCAACCAAAGGGTTAGGGCTGGCCTTGTGTAAAGGAGGACAAGGAAGTCAGATCATGGATAGAAGGAAGACAATAATGTTCTAAAAACACATATTATATGTGCCGTGTATACATACTGTACACTGTGGGATCATCATCACCCATAGTATACACCTACTGTACACTGTGGGATCATCATCGCCCATAGTATACATACTGTACACTGTGGGATCACCATCGCCCATAGTATACATACTGTACACTGTGGGATTACCATCGCCCATAGTATACACCTACTGTACAATGTGGTATTACCATCGCCCATAGTATACATCTACTGTACAATGTGGTATTACCATCGCCCATAGTATACATCTACTGTACACTGTGGGATCATCATCGCCCATAGTATACACCTACTGTACACTGTGGGATCACCATCGCCCATAGTATACACCTACTGTACACTGTGGGATTACCATCGCCCATAGTATACATACTGTACACTGTGGGATTACCATCGCCCATAGTATACACCTACTGTACACTGTGGGATTACCATCGCCCATAGTATACATACTGTACACTGTGGGATTATCATTGCCCATAGTATACATCTACTGTACAGTGTGGGATTATCATTGCCCATAGTATACATCTACTGTACAGTGTGGGATTACCATCGCCCATAGTATACATCTACTGTACACTGTGGAATTACCATCGCCCATAGTATACATCTACTGTACACTGTGGGATCATCATTGCCCATAGTATACACCTACTGTACACTGTGGTATTACCATCGCCCATAGTATACATCTACTGTACACTGTGGGATCATCATCACCCATAGTATACACCTACTGTACACTGTGGGATCATCATCGCCCATAGTATACATACTGTACACTGTGGGATTACCATCGCCCATAGTATACATACTGTACACTGTGGGATTACCATCGCCCATAGTATACACCTACTGTACAATGTGGTATTACCATCGCCCATAGTATACATCTACTGTACAATGTGGTATTACCATCGCCCATAGTATACATCTACTGTACACTGTGGGATCATCATCGCCCATAGTATACACCTACTGTACACTGTGGGATCACCATCGCCCATAGTATACACCTACTGTACACTGTGGGATTACCATCGCCCATAGTATACATACTGTACACTGTGGGATTACCATCGCCCATAGTATACACCTACTGTACACTGTGGGATTACCATCGCCCATAGTATACATACTGTACACTGTGGGATTATCATTGCCCATAGTATACATCTACTGTACAGTGTGGGATTATCATTGCCCATAGTATACATCTACTGTACAGTGTGGGATTACCATCGCCCATAGTATACATCTACTGTACACTGTGGAATTACCATCGCCCATAGTATACATCTACTGTACACTGTGGGATCATCATTGCCCATAGTATACACCTACTGTACACTGTGGTATTACCATCGCCCATAGTATACATCTACTGTACACTGTGGGATCATCATCGCCCATAGTATACACCTACTGTACATTGTGGGATCATCATCGCCCATAGTATACATACTGTACACTGTGGGATTACCATCGCCCATAGTATACATACTGTACACTGTGGGATTACCATCGCCCATAGTATACACCTACTGTACACTGTGGGATTACCATCGCCCATAGTATACACCTACTGTACACTGTGGGATCATCATCGCCCATAGTATACACCTACTGTACACTGTGGGATCACCATTGCCCATAGTATACATCTACTGTACACTGTGGGATCATCATTGCCCATAGTATACATCTACTGTACACTGTGGGATTACCATCGCCCATATTATACACCTACTTTACACTGTGGGATCATCATTGCCCATAGTATACACCTACTGTACACTGTGGGATTATCATTGCCCATAGTATACACCTACTGTACACTGTGGGATCATCATCACCCATAGTATACACCTACTGTACACTGTGGGATTACCATCACCCATAGTATACACCTACTGTACACTGTGGGATTATCATTGGCCATAGTATACACATACTGTACACTGTGGGATCACCATCGCCCATATTATACACCTACTGTACACTGTGGGATCACCATTGCCCATATTATACACCTACTGTACACTGTGGGATCACCATTGCCCATAGTATACATCTACTGTACACTGTGGGATCATCATTGCCCATAGTATACACCTACTGTACACTGTGGGATCATCATTGCCCATAGTATACACCTACTGTACACTGTGGGATTACCATCGCCCATAGTATACATCTACTGTACACTGTGGGATCATCATTGCCCATAGTATACACCTACTGTACACTGTGGGATTATCATTGCCCATAGTATACACCTACTGTACACTGTGGGATTACCATAACCCATAGTATACATCTACTGTACACTGTGGGATCATCATTGCCCATAGTATACACCTACTGTACACTGTGGGATTATCATTGCCCATAGTATACACCTACTGTACACTGGGATTACCATCGCCCATATTATACACCTACTGTACACTGTGGGATCATCATTGCCCATAGTATACATCTACTGTACACTGTGGGATCATCATTGCCCATAGTATACATCTACTGTACACTGTGGGATTACCATCGCCCATATTATACACCTACTGTACACTGTGGGATTACCATCGCCCATAGTATACATCTACTGTACACTGTGGGATCATCATTGCCCATAGTATACACCTACTGTACACTGTGGGATTATCATTGCCCATAGTATACACCTACTGTACACTGTGGGATTATCATTGCCCATAGTATACACCTACTGTACACTGTGGGATTATCATTGCCCATAGTATACACATACTGTACACTGTGGGATTACCATCGCCCATATTATACACCTACTGTACACTGTGGGATTATCATTGCCCATAGTATACACATACTGTACACTGTGGGATTACCATCGCCCATATTATACACCTACTGTACACTGTGGGATTATCATTGCCCATAGTATACACATACTGTACACTGTGGGATTACCATCGCCCATATTATACATCTACTGTACAGTGTGGGATTATCATTGCCCATAGTATACACATACTGTACACTGTGGGATTACCATCGCCCATATTATACACCTTACCAATGTTAATGCTGTTTAGAGGTTTTGGGGATTTGCCAACTATTATAGACTCTTCATTCACTCTTTTTCTTTGTTGGTTGCTCCTTTGGTAGCCTTGACTTAAAAGGGTGCGGGTCCTTCTTAATGCTTGCTCATTGAGAGGGAAGCTTGCAGACTAAAGTGAAGCTTGAATACTTAAGTGACTTATTCTGATCGGTGCGGATATATCCGCGTGCGTTCGGGCCGCCGATGTTTTGTGTCTGCGCATGTGCAGAGGCGTCTCTGCGCATGTGCGAGCGGGGCGTACGGCCAAATCCCGCATGATATGTGAACACTCCGAACAGGGGGTGGAGAGGGGCGTGAAGGGCTATTTGGGCTCATTACCATATGCATACGCCCCGCGTTTCATGGGAGTTCCCATGAAAACGCTGGGCGTACGTATGGTAATGCGGCCGTGACGCACGTGTAGGGGGCGGACATATGACATCGCCGGATGTCAGCTGCCCGCCCAGATCCCTGCTTTTGCACGGAAAAATGTCCGTGTGGTCTGAGGTTGCGGGAGCTGGTGGATCACTCGGTCCTGCATTCGATGGTCTGCGACCATCGAATGATGGGGGAGGTTCCCTGAGATGGAGGAGGCGTATTCCGTGAAAAACACACGTGCGGTCCGTTCGGACAGCTTCTTACCGCATACGGACGGAGTTGGCGATCCGTATGGAAGGCGGGGTTTCGCACGCACGGTCCTGGCAGCATAATCGGCTCCAGCCGCACCGATCAGAATAAGGGCCATTGTTATCTACCACATTCTCGCAATCTACTACAGACGCTGTCTGTCTTCCCAAATCCCTGCTCTCTGTCTGCTCTCACTAATCTACCCTCTCACCTCTGGTCCTCATGGCTGTTAATCTCTCAACTTCACTTTCTCCTACCGCTCGTCCCCCCTCCCATCCCATACCTAACCACTCGCCCCCGCACCCCCACCCCATACCTAACCACTCGCCCCCGCACCCCCACCACCCTCCTCGCTTCTGCAATCCCAAAAACCTTATCCACATAAATAAACAACCCACCCCCTCTTTCCTGTGCCCTGTGGAATGCCAGATCCATCTGCAACAAACTCCCTGCCATCCACGACCTATTCATCTCTAGCGCATTCCACCTCCTTGCTATCACCGAGACCTGGCTCTCCACCTCTGATTCTGTCTCTCCAGCTGCTCTCTCCCACAGTGGCCTCTCTTTCTCTCACACCCCCAGGCCTGACGGTTGCCAAGGTGGCGGCGTGGGTTTTCTCCTCTCAGCCTCCTGCACCTACAGTGTCATTCACCCTGAACCCTCACTCTTTTTCTCCTCCTTCGAGTCTCACTCCATCCGTCTTTACTACCCCTAACACCTCCGTGTTGCTGCAATCTACCGCCCCCCTGGCCCTAACTCCCAATTTCTTGACAACTTCGCCACCTGGCTTCCACACTTCCTCTCCTCTGACCTGCCATCTGTCATTCTTGGTGACTTTAACATCCCCTTGGATAACCCCGCTGATCCTGGCACCTCCAAACTCCTCTCTCTCTGCTCCTCTCTTGGCCTATCTCAGTGGACTACCTCTCCCACCCACATCCAGGGACACTCCCTCGATCTCGTCTTCTCTCGCTCTTGTTCCCTTACTGACTACACTATCTCGGCTTTTCCTCTTTCTGACCATCACCTCATCTCCTTCTCCCTCACTGCTTCCCCCTCTCCCACCCCCCTCCCAAGCGCATTGTCTCACGGCATAACGTCAACACACTTGATCTTGCTGCCTTCTCAAACACGCTGTGTCCTCTTCTCACCCCAATCGCAGTCATGTCCTGCCCGAACCTCGCCGCCTCCCTCTATAATGACACGCTATCTTCGGCATTGGACTCTGCCTGCCCTCCCTCCTCTATCCCCCTTCGATGCTCCAACCCCCAACCGTGGCACTCGCCTATCACCCGATTCCTTAATAAGTGCTCTCGCACTGCTGACCGCTTCTGGAAGAAATCACGCTCACGGATTATCTCCATTTCAAATTCATTCTTTCCTCCTTCAGCTCTGCCCTTGCTCTGGCCAAGCAATCCTACTTTAAGTCCCTCATCCTTTCCCAATCATCCAACCCGCAGGCTCTTCGTCACCTTCAACTCCTTGCTCTCCCCCCTCCTCCAGCTCTTCCGTCCTCCATCGTAGCCGCTGATTTTGCTATCTACTTTTCAACCAAAATCTCCTCTCTCAGGACTGCCATCCTTGCTGCCATGACCTCACCCTTTCCCATCCTACATCTCCACTCCCCTCCTTCCCACCCCTGTCCTCATTTTACCCCACCACCACTGCTGCTGAAGTCCACTCTATCCTTCATTTCGCTTCTCCCTCCACCTGCCAGCTTGATCCTATCCCCTCCAATATTATCCGTCGTCTCAGTCCGTCAGTCTGCTCTCACCTGGCTCACCTCTTTAATCTTTCCCTATCCTCTGGGATCTTCCCTTCCTCCTTCAAACACGCTCTTGTCTCCCCAATTCTCAAAAAAAAAAATCTGGACCCCAACTCTCCATCCAACTACAGGCCCATCTCCCTCCTCCCTTTTGCCTCCAAGCTCCTAGAACATGGGTCTTCAAACTGTGGCCCTCCAGATGTTGTGAAACTACAAATCCCAGCATGCCTTGCCACAGTTTTGCTATAAGGGAGTTTTAAAACTGTGGCAAGGCATGCTGGGATTTGTAGTTTCACAACATCTGGAGGGCCACAGTTTGAAGACCCATGTCCTCTAGAACGTCTGACCTATAATCGTCTCCTAAGCCACCTTACTGCTAACTCCATTCTAGACCCCCTCCAATCTGGGTTCCGCCCTTTACATTCCACTGAAACTGCCCTGACCAAAGTCACCAACAAGTCAATCTACTATCGGCTAAATCCAAAGGCCTCTTCTCTATCCTCATCCAGCTTGATCGGTCGGCTGCCTTTGACACTGTTGACCACCCTCTCCTGCTCAACACCCTCCGCTCCTTTGGCATCACTGGCACGGTCTTCTCCTGGTTCACCTCATACCTCTCCGATCGTTCCTTCTCCATCTCCACTCCAAGCTCCTCCTCTTCTACTACCCCGCAGCCAGTCGGTGTTCCCCAAGGGTCAGTCCTTGGCCCTCTCCTCTTCTCCCTCTACACCACCTCTCTGGGCACCCTCATCAGCTCCTATGGTTTTCATTTCCACCTTTATGCTGATGATACCCTAATCTATCTCTCCTCCCCTGACCTATCCCCATTACTCCTGCCCAAGGTCTCCGAATGCCTCACGGCCATCTCAGCCGGGATGACCCAACGCTTCCTGAAACTAAACATGGCTAAAACTGAACTTCTAATCTTCCATCCCCCGAACATCCCCTCTTCTCCCACGATCTCCATCAGCATTGGTGAAACCGAGATCACCTCCACCGACCAAACGCGCTGCCTCTGTGTCATCATTGACTCCTCCCTCTCTTTCACCCCCCACATTCGTGCTCTCTCACAGTCTTGCCGCTTTCACCTACGCAACATCTCACGCATCAGACCATTCCTCTCCACTGACGCAACCAAAATTCTCATTCACTCTCTTGTCATCTCCCGCCTTGACTACTGCAACATCCTTCTCTCTGGGCTACCTCTCACCCGCCTCGCACCTCTCCAAACCATTCTTAACGCTGCTGCTAGGCTCATCTTCCTCTCCCACCGCTCTAACTCCGCCTCCCCCCTCTGTCTATCTCTTCACTGGCTCCCCATTCCTTTCCGAGTTCTCTTTAAACTCCTCACCACCACCTACAAGGCTCTCTCCTCCTCCACCGCTCCTTACCTCTCTTCACTGATCTCTATCCACACTCCCTCCCGTCCTCTTCGCTCCATCGCTGACGGCCGACTGACCTCTCACCTAATCACCTCCTCCCACTCCCGTGTCCAAGACTTCTCTCGCTCTGCCCCCCTGCACTGGAACAACCTCCCGCCACCCATCAGGCTTTCTGATTCCCTTACCTCCTTCAAGCGCTCCTTCAAAACCCACTTTTTTCAAATAGCCTATCCCTCCTCCTAACCTCTTTTGATCCTCCTATCCTGCCTCCATTCCCCTCCGTTCCTACTTATCCTGTTGTTTTTCGTTCGTCCGCCCACCTATTTTTAGTATGTTAACTCTTATGAGTAGGGTCCTCCTGCCTCACGTACTCACCCTACCTCATTACCTCACCTGTGCTCCTGTCCTGTTCTTCCCTTCCTCTACTTCATCTTCAGTCTCCTTGACAATTTTGACAGCTACTTCTGAACTGATGCTGATTTTATTTCTACCAGCTATACCCCTATTTATACTGTATTTTTCAACACACCCTGTACGTTACCTTGTCATTTGTTTTTTGTTTGCTATGTACGGCGCTGCGGACACTTTGCATTGCCTTATAAATAAACGTACTACTACTACTACAATGATACAGTAATACAGTAAATGCTGAGTCTCCCCATCCCTGTGAGACAATGATATAGTAATACAGTAAATGCTGAGTCTCCCCTTCCCCGTGAGACAATGATATACAGTAGTAATACAGTAAATGCTGAGTCTCCCCATCCCTGTGAGACAATGATATACTAATACAGTAAATGCTGAGTCTCCCCATCACTGTGAGACAATGATACAGTAATACAGTAAATGCTTTGTCTCCCCATCCCTGTGAGACAATGATATAGTAATACAGTAAATGCTGAGTCTCCCCATCCCTGTGTGACAATGAGATAGTAATACAGTAAATGCTGATTCTCCCCATCCCTGTGTGACAATGATATAGTAATACAGTAAATGCTGTGTCTCCTCATCCCTGTGAGACAATGATATAGTAATACAGTAAATGCTGAGTCTCCCCATCCCTGTGTGATAATGATATAGTAATACAGTAAATGCTGAGTCTCCCCGTCCCTGTGTGATAATGATACAGTAATACAGTACATGCTGAGTCTCCCCATCCCCGTGAGACAATGATACAGTAATACAGTAAATGCTGAGTCTCCCCGTCCCTGTGTGATGATACAGTAATACAGTAAATGCTGAGTCTTCCCATCCCTGTGTGATAATGATACAGTAATACAGTACATGCTGAGTCTCCCCATCCCCGTGAGACAATGATACAGTAATACAGTAAATGCTGAGTCTCCCCATTCCCGTGAGACAATGATATACAGTAGTAATACAGTAATTGCTGAGTCTCCCCATCCCTGTGTGATGATACAGTAATACAGTAAATGCTGAGTCTCCCCATCACTGTGAGACAATGATACAGTAATACAGTAAATGCTGAGTCTCCCCATCCCTGTGAGACAATGATATACAGTAGTAATACAGTAAATGCTGAGTCTCCCCATCCCTGTGAGACAATGATATACAGTAGTAATACAGTAAATGCTGTGTCTCCTCATCCCTGTGAGACAATAATACAGTAATACAGTAAATGCTGAGTCTCCCCATCCCTGTGAGACAATGATATACAGTAGTAATACAGTAAATGCTGAGTCTCCTCATCCCTGTGAGACAATGATACAGTAATACAGTAAATGCTGAGTCTCCCCATCCCTGTGAGACAATGATATACCAATACAGTAAATGCTGAGTCTCCCCATCCCTGTGTGACAATGATATAGTAATACAGTAAGTGCTGAGTCTCCCCATCCCTGTGAGAAAATGATATAGTAATACAGTAAATGCTGAGTCTCCCCATCCCTGTGTGATAATGATATAGTAATACAGTAAATGCTGTGTCTCCCCGTCCCTGTGTGATAATACAGTAATACAGTAAATGCTGAGTCTCCCCATCACTGTGAGACAATGATACAGTAATACAGTAAATGCTGAGTCTCCCCATCCCCGTGAGACAATGATATACAGTAGTAATACAGTAAATGCTGAGTCTCCCCATCCCTGTGAGACAATGATATACCAATACAGTAAATGCTGAGTCTCCCCATCCCTGTGAGACAATGATATAGTAATACAGTAAATGCTGAGTCTCCCCATCCCTGTGAGACAATGATATAGTAATACAGTAAATGCTGAGTCTCCCCATTCCCGTGAGACAATGATATACAGTAGTAATACAGTAAATGCTTCGTTTCCCCATCCCTGTGAGACAATGATATAGTAATACAGTAAATGCTGAGTCTCCCCATCCCTGTGAGACAATGAGATAGTAATACAGTAAATGCTGAGTCTCCCCATCCCTCTGCAAGAATGTAATAATATAGCTTTCTGCCTCCATCAGGCTCTGCACATGTTTGAGGATACCACGCTGACATTTTCGGATGAGGAGTGGATGGGTCTGGCTGCTTGGCAGAGGGAACTATACAGGACGGTCATGAAGGACACTGCGGAATTGTTCTCCTCACTTGGTAAGATTTTTACAGATTTTATTTATTTACAGGTTGAGTATCCCCTATCCGTGCATCCCCTATCCGAATTATTCCAAAAACCGTGGTTTTTGGAATCATTCGAATTTTTTTTTTTTAACCCCCCCCTAACCCTCTTTTCATACTTACCAAGTCCCAGGGCGTCCACAGCAGGCCTCCGGCATCTTCTCCAGGGTCTCCAGCGGTCCCAGGAATGCATTGCGCGCGCAATGCATTCCTGGGACCGCTGGAGACCAGGAGAAGATGCCGGAGGCCTGCTGTGGACGCCCGGGGACTGCGCGGACACCGAGGGACCACCGGACACCTTCAGGGGACAGGTAAGTATGGCTACACAAATTTATTCCAAAAACCGGAAAATTCCCCTATCCGGAATGCTCGTGGTCCCGAGCATTTCGGATAGGGGATACTCAACCTGTATTTGGATTACAGGAAATTTCTCAGTTTACAGACACAGACACTCTGGGGCTCCACGCGGGGAGTCTTGAAAAAGACCCCATTGACGTTCCCTCCTGCTTTTTATACACCATCCGCACTGATAAATTCTGAAGCATGTAGAAGTAAAACAATCGGGCGCGAAGATTAGGGGTGTTGCTCCACTATTTCGTATGTATAATAAAAGAGGTTTAGTCTAGAGATTGGTGATAAGGCTGCTCCCAAAAGCCATTCTGGAGATTGCTAATAAACACTGTGCAGTTAAATATTTTTACAAAAACCATCAATCTTACACAATGGTACATCTACATATAAATGGAGAGCGCCATACATCTAAATAAGAATAATGATTTGTATATATTTAATGATCTAAAAAAAATCTATATGATATTAACAATAAAACATGTCAGCTCCTCATATAAAGAATTTCATGAGGTATGAGTCAATTTCTAAGCTAGACCCAAACACCGGATTAATAGCTTGTCTGAGGATTTCATTGGAACAGTAAAGCCGTGGCGTGGAGTATATTAGTGAGGATCGGTTTCCACTTTATGTCCAAGGTACATTTAATCCACAATGAACTTTGAAAGAAATATAAAGTTCGCCGGCCGCCGATGTTTGATAAAGCAGGGAGCGAGCCACAATCACCATTGATCAAACGACAGGCACTTCATATACGGCTTCCCAGAGTAGGCAACCTTTAAGGTTGGAATTGGGGCTCACTTTACCCTATCTGCTACCCACCCGGATTGTCTGTTACCTCCAAATGTTGTCACGGACGGCAAACTCCTTTCCACTCTCCAGCTGAAACACGGCTGACAAGTCGGCTACCTGCCTACTCTGGGAAGTGCCTGTCGTGAGTGTGGCTCGCTCCCTGCTTTATCGGCCAAACTACTGGCTCATTTCCAGACACTGTCATTCGATCCCTTGTACACACGGGGAGAGGAGCGTTCTGAGCGATCTTAAAGAACAGATAATTGCTCAGTTATATATAGTGGTACATTTATGGAAGAATGAGCGCAATTTTTGGTTGGAGGGCTAGTAGGGGGAATTTTTTTCCAAATATTTTTTATTGAACCTCACATATCAGAATAATAGAACAGCACATCCAATCCTGGATGACGGCATTACAGTATCAATATTGAGGGTCAAACAACTTTTAACATTTTTTTTTTTAAAACAATTCACTATATTTCTATTGGACAGAGCACTTCCCAATTACACATAAGACAATATTACTATGAATATTTTGTCGAGAGCGGTCGACGGATATAACTGGGTTGAGCTCTCCAACTATTAAATTGGACATAACACTGAAGTAATATAGTGATCCACAAAACTCACTACTTATAACATTACTGAAAGAAAGAACTAAATATAAACACAAGTCTAGAAGTATTTAAACTTAAACAGTCTGGTCTTACCCTAACCTGGCGGGTGACCAGTATTACATCAAAGTGCCTGCCCAGCGGCCGTCCCGGACCACCGACCCATCCATGGAGAGATCCAGCAAGTTCGCAAGTGGCGAGGAGAAGAAGGGTCAAAGATATGAAATAGATGGAAGATTGAGGTAATAGAGGGGTAGATTCGGATTATATATCGGCTGATGTCTATAGGTAATAGGTGGGGTATTCTGCAGGAGTTGGAGGGAGTACCAAGATGTGGTTTGGAAGCATACAGATTTTGGTTATACCTGCGCACTGAAAAAATTGGGGGTGATGAGCTGCAAGAACACTTTGGGATCTGACTGTATCCCAAGGGTTAAATTCTATAGTATGGGGGGTAGTGCTGCGCTCAATCTTTGGTTAAAATGTATGTAATTCCGATGACTCTGAATTGTAGTTCAAATGGATCTGACACAATGTTTAATGTAACAAAATTTTTTTACTTAAAATAATGTCAGGTATTGAAAGATGGCGTATTGTGGCTCCACTAGGAAGCTAGTTTGCACGCCTGCACACCTGTTATTGTACAAATTTTTCGGAAAAGACACCCCAATTTTCATATATGTGTAAGAGGGGGTGCTGTTCCCAGCAGTCAGGTTTACAATATTTTAAACAAGAAGAGGAAAAAGAAACTGCTTTTAGGGGGAACGCACTGAAAAGATAGAATCATAAAACATAGCTTTTAATTCTTTAACGTTAATAGTCCCACAATATATTTGTTTGGGAATGCAGCGAAAAGATAGAGGTTAAAATCAGAACATACAAAACATATACACACTATGTGCTCAAAGATAGGAAAATATGTGTTTTAAAATTACACTTGAGTCCTATCTGATAATGACTTGTTGGATTTTAGCCAGTGATGTAGTGCTGTGCACACGAGAGTTTGTACCCTTATTGAATGGGTCTTAGCTGCTTTTATTATGAGAATTTCTTATGCTCTCCCTCCTATCAACCAGCCCTTAATAACTCATTTTTACACCAAGATTGAGGTCACAAAAAATGTATAGGTTACCGACAAACTGTGTTCTGTCTTGCACCTTTATTGGTGGACAGGAACCTGGTGCCACCTACTGGTGGTTAACCATAACAGTTCCTAGTATAGTACCTAAATGTGATCTTCTCAATATTTTATCTTTAGGTGCCACCTAGTGGTGGTTTAACAAAAATGAATGAGATTGGGGGTCACAAGAGGAGAGTGCAAAAATAAATTTTATTGTTATATCTCTTTTGTAGCAGCAAAACCAATTTCAAGGGTCTTATATGAACAATATGGTGTTCCACATGGTCTGGGTTTACTCAGTGTGTTATTGGGAGCGCCCAGGTAGGTAGAATGAGTTATATAAGGTGGGATTTAAATTGTCCCTTATTGATCAGAATAATAGCCCAAACACACCTGTAGGGTGGTTTGTACCTTGCTTCACCTCTGGTGTTGTCTATTGACACCTGGGTGAGCTGGTGGCGCCCCAATACACTAATTGCACAATATTAACATTTTAAGGATAACAAGCATATCAGATGGTAGGTGTTTAGCCAACGCAAGCGTTTCGCTGACTTTCAGCTTTTTCAAGGTATTGAAAGATACAGGCATGCAGTACTGTGGTCTTAATACTTCAAAGGATGCACTAGTTGTCAACCACTGTGCACAAACTGCAGTAATTATCTCCCAGTCTGTACGCCTGAAAAAAGTCTCAATGTCCCAATTGCAAATTTCAAAACAATCTGCATGAACTGCAGTACAATAGATCTCAGTTTATATCTAAACTTTGTTTGCGGCGTCCCGTCAAACAGTAGTCTAGATTTGCAAGATGTCACAAGTCTTCGGGTACCCCTTTTAAACCGTGTTGATTTTTCAACGGGTTTTCGGAGGGGGGGGGGGACCGGTGCAGCTTAGGGTGCCGGTGTCTGACCCGCTGCTGTGCGGGACAGCGGCAGTGATGCACGGGTGCTGTGGCACTAAGTACCTCACACGCCGCTCTCTCGCCAGCTACGGTGACTAAGGGCAGCGGGGTACGGTGTTTGGGGCAGCTGTGCACCGCCGTCGACACCGCCTCGCTTAACCGCCCGGGGGGACCTCCTGCCTCACAGTTCTCTCCGTCTCCTACTCACCCTCTCCACGCTTGCGGTCTTCTCTGCACGATGGGCAGCCGGATCAGATGTTCAGCTCGCTGTTCTTACGTGCGGCGGGGGATGATGACACTCTGTTGCTTGTTCTTGCTGGCGTGTATGGATCTCCCTCCAACGCGTTTCAGCTAATTGCCTTCTTCAAGGAGGTGTGTGTTGCTTGAGTTCCCGTCTGTTTAAATGCCCCGGGTTGTTTCTCTCACGGGTTGCTGATTGGTTGATAGGAGTGTCTATCATTCTTCTTGATTGGCATTCTGTTCTCTTACTAGCGTGATTGCATGATGGCGAGGAGAAGAAGGGTCAAAGATATGAAATAGATGGAAGATTGAGGTAATAGAGGGGTAGATTCGGATTATATATCGGCTGATGTCTATAGTTTAACTTAAGGTAATAGGTGGGGTATTCTGCAGGAGTTGGAGGGAGTACCAAGATGTGGTTTGGAAGCAACCTTGGATGGCCTGTTTGGTGTGAGAGGGGAGGGTATTAATGAATTTGTTCCAACAGGCAAATGATTTTGGGGTTAAGAGTTCTTTATGGAGTGATGTTTCAAGCCAGTCCATTGTAAATAAGAAAAGGAGTTGTGATGTTGCCATGTCTAGTGTAGGAGGCGAGGGTTGTATCCATTGTTGTAGAAGCACCTTTTTCCCTACTGCCGAGAGCAGCACAATTAGTTTTTTGTCATTTTTGGATATGGTAGATTGGTCAGCTATATGTCCAAATAGGGCCCAAGAATCCGTGCATCTGAACGATACTTTGAGTGTGGATGTAGCATAGTTATGTAACTGGTGCCAGAAGGTTTGTGTGTATGGGCATTGCCATAAACAATGATATATGTCGGCCTCTGGGGCATGACATTTGAAGCAGTCCGAACTTTCAGCTGTGCCCATCAGGTAGCAGCGTTTGGGGGAAAGATAAGCTCTGTGAAAATTTTTATAAAGCATTTCCTGATATGAGCTGGCTGGGATTAGTTTAAGGTTAGTTTGGAATGTGTCTAGTATGGTTTCTGCATCGAGAGAGGTGGATTGTGAGGCCCACTTGGTGAGTGCTGGTAGGTTTGTGTCAGGGTCTAGTTCCGGGCGGATACGGCCATACATAGTGGAGACGGAGTGCGTTTGGGTACGAATAGTAGGGGGAATTTTAATAAAGTGAAGAGACATCTGCCTCGGGTTGGAATGTGGGTAAGAGCAAATAGTTTTGACAGAGAAGAGGAAAGTGTAGGGAGTAGCTGTAGGTATAGATGGTGACATTAGAAAAGGTGTATATATATATATATAGTATAGTATAGAACAGACAGCGGCACTCATAGGATTTTTCAAAACTGTATTCAACAAAACGTGACCATAAACCAACGTTTCGGGGACTAGCCCCTTTGTCAAGGTGTAGGTAGAACGTTCTACCTACACCTTGACAAAGGGGCTAGTCCCCGAAACGTTGGTTTATGGTCACGTTTTGTTGAATACAGTTTTGAAAAATCCTATGAGTGCCGCTGTCTGTTCTATACTCTACCATACCTCTGATCCAGAAGGTACCAAGGTGACTGAACCAGTGAGTTGGAGTGCCGGGCCGCATCTGCACACATATATATATATATATATATATATCTCCAAACTTTCAAGCGTTCCCTGAAAACTCACCTCTTCAGGCAAGCCTATCATATTTAAGTTCTACATGCATAACCCTCCGAGGCACTTATGTATTATATAGCTTCACTTCTGGACTTGTAACTGCTATTACTGGTGCCTGTCCTTGTGTTTCCCCCCTATATCCCTATTTAATAAAATGTATAATGGTGAAAATAAAGTTAAATTAAATAAAAAATTAAAATAAAATAAAAAAATGAGAATAAAAATAAAATAAGAATAAGAATGAAAAATAAATTAAATTGTGGTAACAGAAGAATATACCATGAGTTTACAATGTTTACACTTCTTGTGGAGTATTTTTTTGAAAGGTCCAGGGCCTGGCTCTTACCCTATCTCTAGTGGAGGACAGTGCAGGGTGCTGGTGGCAGTTGAAATGAAGCCGCGTTCTCTTCTTTCAGTCCGTTCGGCTCCAGTGTGGGGAGGAAGCCGAGGACTGTAGGAGGTGCTGGCGGCAGATGCGGGATAAGCCAAGTCTTCTCCTTTTGGTGCGCCCGGCAATCACCCGGTGGTGACATCACTCCTTGGACGCTGCTCGTGCTTGGAATTCGGGCGGGCAGGGAAGAGACAGGGGGTCCACAGGGTAGGCAAATCAACGCGTTTTGTGCTAACGCACTTTTTCAAGATATTTTTAGCTGCTTGTTTGTTCCTTTATATATGGTAAAAACTTTACTATAGAAAACTGAAGTTGTCACTCTTTTAGGTGGGAAACACATGTAAAGAGGTGCCATCTTTGGCTTAAAGGCTCTATCTTTAGAGTTGGTATTGACCAAATGTATAGCTCAGGTATTAATATGAAAAAAAAATATATAGAAATTATTAAAAAATAGCAATAAATGTAAAATTGAAAATAAGTAAAAGTAAGGACTATAAAAATAAATATAAATACAAAGAAATTTAAAAAAGTGAATGAATGTGGACCTGAAAATTATTAATAATAAATAAAAAAACAAACCACAAACAAACAAAAGATGAGATGATATAAAAGATTCTAGAAATATAAGCAAGATATGTTCTGAGAGGCGTATCTTCAGTTGTCTTTTTGTTTGACCAATGTATTGTTGGCTGCAAGGGCATTGGAGTAGGTACACTACTCCCTCAGATTCTCACGAGAAAAAGTCTTTTATTTGATTTTTGTTTGTTTTTTACGAATGATGAGTACGTTTTTATTGGTTTGGTTGATGTAGTGCCTTGTTTAGCTTTGGTTTTATGAAACTTGAGACTAGTTCTTGTATCAAGTTTCTTGCTTTTTTGTAAATAACACAAGGTCTATCAGTCAGTAGAGGTTTGAGATCTTTGAGACTTCAAACAACACCTCAACAATTACACATTAAATTTGAACTTCACCACCACCAAAGAAAAGGCTATTTTTCTAGACCTAGAAATCACCATTGAAGGAACAAACATTGCCACAAAAACCTACACAAAACCAGTAGATGTAAACAACATACTTCCAACCCACAGTAACCAATATAAGAACTGGATAAACAATATCCATATGAGACAATACAGAAGATTAAAGAGAAAATGCACAGAAAAGACAACCTTCATCAAGCAAAGACAAGAGATGACAAGAAAGTTCCTACAAAAATGATATAAAGAAAATGATATATGATATAATAAAAATGATATAAAGAAAATCACTTACAAAGCCAATTAAATGTAGTCACCAATACACAACGTTGAGACATTATAAAATACAAGACAAACAAGATGCAAAACCGTAAACAAAAAATCACGTTTATCACATAGTTTAACAGCAGTCATCAGACATTTGAAAAAATACTAGAAAAAACTGGCACATTATAAACCTTGACGAAGATCTCAAACCTCTACTGACTGATAGACTTCCTGCAGATCCAGCAGATTCCGTTACAGTATCTTATATAGCAGCAGATTCCGTTACAGTGTCTTATATAGCGCAGCAGATTCCATTGCACTTTACAATTGTAAACAGAGATAAAACAAACTGGGTAACAACAGACAGACTTGGGGTAGGAGGGCCCTGCTGCAAGCTTATCTATAGGGACATAGGAGGGAAACACAAGGACAGGCACCAGTAATAGCATAGCAGTCCCACCAAGTTACAAGCCCAGAAGGGAAGCTATATAATACATAAGTGCCTCAGAGGGTTATGTGTGTGGTATATAAATATGATAGGCTTGCCTGAAGAGGTGAGTTTTCAGAGAACACTTGAAAGTTTGGAGGCTAGTGGAGAGTCTTATTGTGCGTGGAAGGGCATTCCATAGGATGGGAGCAGCCCGATGAAAGTCCTGTAATAGTGAATGGGAGCTAGTGATCCGTGCAGAAGAGAGACGCAGATCTTGTGCAGAGCGGAGTGGTCGGGATGGGAGATATTTTGTGATAAGTGCAGAGATATAAGCTGGTGCAGTATGGTTAATAGCTTTATATGCAAGTAGAAGTGTTTTATATTGTATACGGTAATATACAGACAACCAATGGAGGGACTGGCAGAGTGGATCAGCAGACGATGAGTGTCTTGCTAGGAAGATCAGCCTAGCAGCAGCATTTAGAATGGATTGCAGTGGTGAGAGTCTGTTCTTGGGAAGACCAGTTAGGAGACTATTGCAATAATCAATGCGGGATATAATGAGTGCACGGATAAGAGATTTGGTAGTGTTTTGTGTGAGATACGGTCGTATTTTGGATATGTTTTTTAGATGCATGTAACATGATTTGGTGACAGATTGAATGTGGGGAACAAAGGACCGTTCAGAGTCGAGAATGACCCCTAGGCAACGAGCTTGTGGGGTAGGGTAGAGAACTAGTCTCAAGTTTCATAAAACCAAAGCTAAACAAAGGTCTGGAAAGAACCAACGGCTTGCAAGGCCTGCAAAAATCAAGGCACTACATCAGGCATGTCCAAACTATGGCCCTCCAGATGTTGTGAAACTACAAGTCCCATCATGTCTTGCCACAGTTTGCTATTAGGGAATGCTAAAATGATTGCAAGGCATGCTGGGATGTGTAGTTTCACAACAGCTGGAGGGCCACAGTTTGAACATGCCTGCACTACATCAACCAAACCAATAAAAACATACTCCTCATTCGTAACAAAAAAAGAATATCAAATAAAGAACTTTGTCTCATGCGAATCTGAGCCAGTGGTGTACCTACTCCAATGCACTTGCGGCCAACAATACATTGGCCAAACAAAAAGACAACTGAAGATACGCCTCTCACAACATCAGAAGAGGCCTCACAACCCACAGTCTCTCGAACCACTTCCTACTTGAACATGAACAAAATCCAAAAGGATTACTGTGTATGATAATCAAGAAAGTGACTGCAAACTGGAGAGGTGGAAACTTCATAAAACAACTCAAACAAACAAAATCAGAGGAGGCCAAGGAGTGACGTCACCGCCGGGTGATTGCCGGGCGCACATGAAAGGAGCTTATTCCCCATCTGCCGCCAGCACTTCCTACAGTCCTCGGCTTCCTCCCCACACTGGAGCTGAACGGACTGAAAGAAGAGAACTCGGCTTACTTTCAACTGCCACCAGAACCCCGCACTGTCCTCCACTTGACATAGGGTAAGAGCCAGGCCACAGACTTTTCACAAAAATACTCCACAAGAAGTGTAAACATTGTAAACTCATGGTATATTCTTCTGTTACCACAATTACATTTATTTTTCATTCTTATTATTATTATTTTTTTTTCATTCTTTATTTAACTTTATTTTCACCATTATATATTTTATTCATTTATTTATTTTTATATACATATATATATTTATATATATATATATACACACACATATATATATATATATATACACATATACATATATACACACACACACAAACACACCTTTTCTTATATCCCCATCTATACCTACAGCTACTCCCTACACTTTCCCCTTCTCTGTCAAAGCTATTTACTCTTACCCACATTCCAACCCCAGGCAGGTGGCTCTTCACTTTATTAAAATTTCCCCCTACTACCCCTCCAACCAAAAATAGTGCTCATTATCCCATAAATGTTCTGAGAGATCTGTCAGTGTTCTCCCCCCCACCCTTAAACCATCCGTCTTCTGCTGCACAGACTCCGGGCCTGTCCATCCTATGCCGTTACTGTCCCAGTCCTCCAACAGTGTTCCATAAATACAGTATAAACGACTTGATGGTTGGGCTGCAATGATCGAGTAAACGCTGCCCCACCACAGTGTCCCCTGTAGATGTCTTCAAAGCCGCGCACATGGGGAAATCCATTCATAATCACCATTAAATGGATTTTCCCCTGTTCAGAGCCATCAAGCAAGTCTACATGTACTCTGCCAACACAGTGGGGAGGAGGCATTATGCTGACATCAGTGGCCATGTGACATCAGTGGCCCTCCCTCAGCCAGCTTTGCCTGCGTATCCAAGGAAACTTTTTTTGCTGGCTATGATAGCAAGGATGGCTCACGCATGCGCACTGCGGACAATGGGCAAAAAGGGGCGGGCGCAGATGTTATGTAACATCAGCCGCAGCCACCCGAGGAGGCATCGAACCGCCTGCATTGCCATGGGAGAGAACATCATTTCCCTGGGGACGCTTATAAAATGCTGGGCGTTACCCTGCACCAACACTCCTTTCCACCCCCTTCCCTGCCCGTGCAAACACTTCAGAGCAATTCTCTCATGCGCATACCCAAACAATTGGAAATGGGGCCCCGGCCCTTTGTTACTTTACCTTAGAGATTTGTCCTGCAGATAATAATACAGAACTTCTTTGTATCTGGCAGGTTTCATGATCCTAAAGAGAGAAGAGCTGGAGCCAACCCAGGAGAGTGCAGGAGAGGACACCACAACCCTTATGGCTGTCAGTGAGGAGAGTGCAGGAGAGGACACCACAACCCTTATGGCTGTCAGTGAGGAGAGTGCAGGAGAGGACACCACAACCCTTATGGCTGTCAGTGAGGAGAGTGCAGGAGAGGACACCACAACCCTTATGGCTGTCAGTGAGGAGAGTGCAGGAGAGGACACCACAACGCTTATGGCTGTCAGTGAGGAGAGTGCTGAGGACAATTTCTTTATCCAGGTAGTAGAGGCGTCACTACTCCAGGAGGGTCCAGGTTCTATGAGTGTGGAGGCTTCTGAAATGAATCGGCATCCAGGAAACCACTTCATTCCCCCAAATCCAGATGCATCCTTAACCAAGGAGACTTCATTTCCTCAACTTTCAGGGAAATTTATGATTCCAGAAAACTTGGAGGACTTCATTCATGAGAGCAGCCAAACATCTATAGTGCAAGAGGGTACGAGAGAAAGGTACAAAGCCTGGCGCACAGAGATTGGGAGTTCCGAGCTTCTGCCCACAAGAAATACAGAAGATATCTGCTACCTTCACCAGGGGGCTAATGCCTCAGATGCTACGGTTCTGTGTGACTCTAGAGTTCATCTGGTCATTGAGAGTGATGAGCAGATATGTTCAAAGGATACCTTCCCAGGTAAGTGCACTCAGCCACTCCAGCAGGTTAGTAGGAAGAAATATGGTACAGGTGACTTTTGCAGAATGACAAAGTGTAAAGCTGGGCACACACGAGAGTGCTGGGGCTTGTTCTGATATCACCAGGTTTGATGTACAGCACAGAACAGGAGCACGCATATTGGGGCGTACACACTGAGCGCTATATGGGATACCTCAGTCTGATTCACCTGACTAAACAGCATATCATGCAGTGTGTACACGGCTTAGCATAGAAAGCCATGTATGGACCCTCACAGAAAATCCAGCATAGGAATTCCACTGTATATAGTACACTGAGGGCTACGGAGATCTGAGTGGATTCACCTTTGGTTTCCATCCCATTGGATGAGGGACTGATCTTGTTTCTCTGGTATCAGTACAATAGCAGGTACCGGTACTTATGTATTATCTGGGCTCCCATGTTAAATGCACCCCATTTTTTCATACCCCTACTATCTCCTACGCATGGAGTTGATTTTATATAGTGTGGCGGTCTCATAAGAAAAACGGGAGCCCAGATATTACATAAGTACCCAGGTACCAAATAGCTCAGCGAGGCATCCGGTTTCTACTCATAGCTGATAAATGTCTGAGAACCAAGGTTCTATCGCTCTGCTTTGAAATGTTAACAATGAAATTGTCAAAATTCTAATGGTGATACTGTAATGTTTGCAGATACAAAATGTTGACCGTTGAATATTATGTTAACATTTGCTGCTAACATCTTATTACAGATTTGTTAATATGAAATAAAATGGAAGGGGAAGGTACTAGGTTGTGTTCTTGGCTGCAATTCCCAGTAGGAGTGGTTTATAAGGTATGAACAGTGGTCTGGCTAGTGAGTGGTGTGTGTTAGCTCATTACGAGTTGGTGCTAAGCCCCGTAGGAATGGGTGCTAAGGGGTGAACAGTGGTCTGGATGATAAGTGATGGGTGCTATGCCCAGTATTAGTAGGTGCTATGGGGATGATCAGTGGTCTGGCTAGTGAGTGGTGGATGCTAGGCTCAGTAGGAGTATGTGCTAAGGGGATGAGCAGTGGCCTGGTTAGCGAGTGGTGGGTGCTAGGCCCAGTAGAAGTGGGTGCTAAGGGGGCGAGCAGTGGTCTGGATGATAAGTGATTGGTGCAATGCCCAGTATTAGTAGGTCTAGCTAGTGGATGCTAGGCTCAGTAGGAGTAGGTTCTAAGGGGATGGTCAGAGATCTGGCTACTAAATGGTGGATGCTAGGCTCAGTAGGAATGGATGCTAAGGGGGTGAGCAGTGGTCTGGCTAGAATGGTGGGTGCTAGGCCCATTAGGAGTGGGTGCTAAGGGGAAGAACAATAATCTGGCTAGTGAGTGGTGGGTGCTAGCTCATTACAAGTTGGTCCTCGGCCCAGTAGGAGTGGGTACTAAGGGGGCGAGCAGTGGTCTGGATGATAAGGGATTGGTGCAATGCCCAGTATTAGTAGATCTAGCTAGTGAGTGGTGGATGCTAGGCCCAGTAGGAGTGGGTGCTTAGAGGATGAACAGTGGTCTGGCTAGTGAGTGGTGGGTGCTAAGCCCATTAGGAGTGGGTGATAAGGGGTGGACAGAAGTAGGTGCCATGGGGATGATCAGTGGACTGGCTAGTAATTGGTGGCTGTCTGCCCATTATGAGGTATACATGCTTCCACTTGGTGACATAATCAGACGCCATGGCCTGGTCTACCACTGCTATGCAGATGATACCCAACTGTACCTGTCCTTTGCTCCAGGCACCGATAACACAATAACAACCTTAAATGGCTGCCTAGCTGAGCTCCAGGAGTGGATGAGTGCCAGTTGGCTGAGACTGAACCCAGATAAAACAGAAGTCCTGATGATAAATCACAGGACAAGACGGCAGCATAGCCAACTGACAGGTCTTAAGCTGGGGGGCACAGCACTAAAAAAACTCTGATCATGTGCGGAATCTTGGTGTTGTCCTGGATAATGGCCTCAATACAAAAAAATATTTCTGGATTCCAGCGCTAAAAGGATGTGCAGCTACGGGTTAATTGAAAATGGTGTTTTGTCATGCACCATGCAAAATACTGTATAGAAAGAGATTCAACAACCCAAAAGCGCTACCTATAATAGTGAATATATACCAACACCAAGAAATTCAATATGGAATGATATACATAACTTTCAATAATAAGTGAATGGATGTTTCAGTCCATAAATGTCCTCCAATTATCTGAAAAACCATTCACTGAAACATCTATGGACTGGATAATGGCCTGACACTTAAACATCAGGTGTCAGCCACAATCAAATCCTCATTCTTTCATCTGAGAAACATACCACCAGAATCAAGCACTTAATTCCCTCAGAAGACCTACTGGGGGAATTGGGGGAGAACAGTCGCACAGTAAAAATCAGGTAGTAATTTTTTATGGAGAGGACCCTCATTAATGGTGTAATGCTGAATATTATGCAAAACAAGAGGGTGTGCAATCACTGGACATAGATTGACATAAGGAACAGAAGAAAGAGAGTATGTCACTGTGTGATGCACCTGGAGCTCAGGTTAATAAAAATGTAACTTTTATTGTTATTACTAAAAAATAGCGAAGTATGGACACACAATAAACAAATTGACACACATGAAACACAAATGTGGTTTAAAAAGGATAATATACCCCAATTTAGTGTGAGCCCACTGTTTCTCCCCACTGATGGATATTTAAGAAATCAGGGTCAGAATCTACTTAATTGATCAATGTGCCTGGTGGCTGCATTAGGGAGACTGACTGTTGGTTTCCAATATGCTGCAGGTGCACTACACTTTGCACTGCTGTGATTAAATAATCATTCAGATACCCCGCAAGAATTCAGAGTGGGGTGCAATACATGTGTACACATTATTGGAGAGACTGAGTATTTGTATCCAATCTGGTGCAATTGCATTCAATCTCACATTGAAGCAGTTAAATTAACCATACGTGCCCCGTATGAATTTATAAATCGGGTACAATGCTAGTGAGTATCAATAATGTGACCCACATGAGACACAGCGGTGGGTCCCGGGTTTGTCGCAGCCTCACTGGTGTCCCTCAGTGCGGATGGCGTCTGATGTGATCTGCCAGCTCACAGTCAGAACGCTGTACCACAATAGAGCCTGGACACGGAGCTGCAGCTGTTACCCGCAGACAGTCAGGAGGTTCCAGGCGCGTGTTGGAGAGCCGGTTCCTGACCTGACGGATGAGCCGAAGACCAGCGGTGTTGAAGTTACACACCGCGGCTCTGACTCAGCGAGCTCACTGGAGACTGACGCTCGCTTGGTGCAGCTAATTGGAAAAAAAATCACACAATATTTAACATTGGTATGTGGGGAGAGGGAAATGGGAGTCACAACTAAGGCTGACTGGTCAGCGTACGCTTCGCTAAGGGAGCTTCATCAGGACCTGGTGTCCGCAGCGCCGTACATAGCAAACAAAAAACAAATTACAAGGTAACCTACAGGGTGTGTTGATAAAATACAGTATGAATAGGGGTATAGCTGGTAGAACTAATATCAGCATCAGTTCTGAAGTAAGTGTCAAAATTGTTGAGGAGATTGAAGATGAAGTAGAGGAAGGGAAGAACAGGGCAGGAGCACAGGTGAGGTAAAGAGGTAGGGTGAGTACGAGAGGAAGGAGGGCCCTACTCATAAGAGTTAACAGACTAAAAGGAGGTGGGTGGACGAACAAAAAACAATAGGATAAGTAGGAACGGATGGAGGAGTAGGGTAGGCAGGATAGAAGGAGCAAAAGAGGTTAGGAGGAGGAGGGAAGGGTATTTAATTTTTGTTTTTCATGATAAACCAGTATGAAAGCAGAAGGGTGAGATTGGGAGCTTTAACTCCGCATAGCAGGGGAAAGTTAAAGATAAGGATAGCAAATACAATCTTGCTAATGGATCTTTCTTTCTCCCTTCCTTTGCTACAGGGAAGACAAATTGGAAAATTTTGTTTAAAAGGGGAGACCCCTCTAGGGGCTTCCTTTTTATTTGTGTTTTTAGTATGTTGTCATTGCCTTCTGAGTGCGTCTATACCAGTGGTAGCCAACTCCAGTCCACGAGAGCTACCAACAGATCACGTTTTCTAGATCACCTGACTGGTACACAGGTGTACTCATTACTGACTGACACATTATAAATGATCCACAGGTGGAGCTAAATACTTCACTTATGATTCTGAGAGGAGACCTGGAAAATGTTAACTGTTGGTAGCTCTCAAGGACTGGAGTTGGCTACCCCTGGTCTATACCTTATTTGCTTCCTAACTGGGTTGGGGGAGGAACACACATAACACAATTTTATATTGGTTTAAAAAGAGAGACTTGTCATGGCGTTGTAAAGTCCATTGAAGAGCCTATGATCTTATTAATATCTTTGGTCTTAAAAGCAAAATAGGACTAAAATGTTAATATATCAGTCAAAAAAGTCACAGATGTTAAATACTTGGATGTCATGTATTAATTTATTTTTCTTCTTCTCTTCTGTCTATATTATTTTCCTTTACCCTACCCCAGTGGTCCCTAAAAAGGATCGTGGGTGGGCTATATGTGACCTGGGTTTGGTAAAAGGATATGTTTGTAATTTATGTATGTATATTTCCTGGTGATAATTTGCACCTCATTAGGTTGGGAAATGGAAAAAACAGGAGATGGAATAGATCTAAAAGTTGTTTAGATATGATGGATCTTAAGTTTGCTACATGGAATGTAGGAGGGATAAACTCCCCAGGAAAAAAGAAAAAGGTCCTGACATATATGAATAAACTCCATGTGGATGTTGCATGTTTACAGGAAACCCATTTAAGGGAAAAGAAAATTGGGAAATTGAAGTAAGGTGCAGCTGCTATAACTTTTCTCTTCATCATATTCAAAGGCGAGAGGGGTAGTAATATTAATTGCATCTCATATACAACATAGAGTTACGATAAAGAAGGAAGACATGTGGTAATAGATATATTTATAGAAAAAGGTTAGGTAGGTACTGTGTAGTTTGTATGCCCCAAATATGTATAATATATATTTTTTAAAGGTATTAGCAACACTTAGACCATTTTCAACATGTAACCTTATAATTGGCGGAGACTTTAATCTGGTAACCTCCAATTATATGGATAGAAACATTCAATCCATTAAAATACCTCCTGTACCTAAGTATGGTATAAAATGGTTCTGTGAACAATTAAAACTCACAGATATTTGGAGGACGCGCCATTCAGTTGAAAAGGAATATATGTGTCATTCAAGGGTATATGACTCATTCTCTACAATAGTTTATATATTATGTTCCGATATTATGTTCCTATTTCTTAAAATGATAGTAACAGAAATTGAACCTATAGTTGTATTGGAACAGGCTTTTCTCTGGACTAAAATGGCAAGATAAGGGAGATAAAGTCAAGATAAAGGGACTCCGTTCGCTAAATCAAATATGTTCAGGGATAAACTGAAATCTTTTTTGGGAAGAATACAAAGAGAATAACAAAACGTTAGGCTAAGGAAGATCCCCAAAACTTTTGGCAAACGGCAAAGGCGGTAATAAGAGTAGCAGTCATTGTCTATAAAGCACAGGTTAAAAACACATATAGGACTTCATATAGAGAAGCGCAACAGGGATTAACTGAAACCTTCCAAAAGGTTCAAGATTAATCCAAATCAACAAACAAAATTTGATTTTTCTTTAGCAAAACAATAATTTGAGAATAATTTCCAGTGAATAGGAGATAGGTAAACATATCAAAAAAATTATAGATTTAATAAATTAGGAAATAGCACAGGAAGAATACCATCAAACCTTCCTAGGAACCCATACTCAGCAATCTGTTTAGACAAGATGGAACTAAAACAACTAATAATAAACAAATAGTAGAGATATTTAGGTTGTTCTATGAGGAAGTCTATACCGAAGCACCTTCAGATAGTATAGCCAAGAAATCCTTCTGAAATAAAATAAGCTTAACACCAAAATAAGTGCCCCAATAACAAATATAGAGGTTCAGACAGCTACAAAGGCTCCAAGCCCAGATGGATTTTCAGAGGAATTCTATAGGATATTAAATGGTGATATTGTGGAAGACCTTACGGAATTCTACAATTCAGTATTGATATCCCATAGAATCCCAAAGTATTTTAATTTGGCATTGATGAGGGTTATAGGTCAATGGTTCCCAACCCTGGTCCTCAAGTACCCCCAACAGTGCACATTTTCCAGGTCTCCACACAGAATCACAAGGGCTATAATTAGCTCCACCTGGGGATCTTTTCAAATGTGTCTGAATAATGAGTGCACCTGCTGGGTGACCTGGAAAACATGCACTGTTGGGGGTACTTGAGGACCAGGGTTGGGAACCACTGTTATAGATAAACAAGGCAGAAATCTAGGTATGCCAAGGTCATATCGACCAATTTCAATATTAAATGTGCATTATAAAATATTTACAAAGATCTTTCAAGACAGAATAAAAGCAAATTTACCAAGCTAAATAGATAGAGATCAAATGGGAATCATCTGGGAAAGGCATTCTATTGTAATATCAGGAAGGCCTTGGCTGTGGTTCAATGGCTAAAGCAAAATCAAAATAATAGCTCAAATATATTAATGGCCCTAGACGCTGAAAAAGCTTTTGATAGGCTTTCATGGGACCATTTATTGGAAACTATAAAGAGGTTTGGATTCCCAGGAGAATTCCTGGAAGTCTTGAGATCCTTATATGGGTTAACTCAATCTCAGATCCTATGTAATGGATTCTTGTCAGACCCTATTAAGATATCTAGGAGGTACACAACAAGGATATCCGCTGTCTCCTCTTTTGTTTGGTCTGGCAATCGAACCTTTAGGCATAGCATTAAGATCAGATAAAGACTTTCATGGCATAAAAAAATGTTCACAAGATATAAAATTATCTTTATTTGCCGATGACTTGTTACTTTTTATTTCGAACCCAGAGGTTTCAATGCCCAATATATATAAGATCATCCACCACTTTGAGGCCTTCTCAGGCTACAAGGTCAATCAAAGTAAGTCTGATATCTTAACACTGGGGAATAACATACTCCCTACAGGATTTCAGCAGACCTATGCACATTTTAGATGTGTCAACAGCAATGAAATATCTGGGTGTAAAAAGAACAGCAAATATAAAATTATTAAAATTTGTACATTTTAAAATATGTAAACATTTTTACTCCGGTAATTAAGCAGATAATTAAACAATTGATTGAATGGATCATTTTACCTTTATCTCTCTTAGGCCGGGCAGCTGTAATTAAATCAGTATAACTTCATAGATTATCTTATTTGATTCAGATGCTGCCCATGGGGATTTCAAAAAAGATATCCAAAGCTGTAATAAAGCCTTATGATCAGGGAAAAAAGATCAGAATTTCACTAAATAAACGGCAACTAAAACGAGAAGGTGGTTTAACGATACCAAATATAGAGATATTTTCTTTAGCTATCTCCTTTAGATATAGATCGGATTGGATACTATGGAGATCTATATACACAAATTTTGAGTTGGAAGAAACCTAATATGTTATTCATACCCACTTATTTTTCAAGGATAAAGATTCATAAACATCTGCAAGCGTCATATACCAGATCTAAGTATATTCCTATATGCGGAAATCCCCTTTTTTCTCCCGAATTGGAAAATGCAATGTTCAAAGAATGGGGAAAGAGAGGTATCATGGACATCAAAGATGTTTATGACCCAGGCGGAACAATTCTAAATTTCCAATCGTTACTGGAAAAATACAATCTGGATAAGGCACAATTTTATATGTTATTGGAGTGCGCCAAATCTGTGTATCAGACCACCAATTTACATATCATTCTTCATGTGTCCAGCATAGGCGTGTTTTCACAATGAGATGCAGTCCGATGTGAAGTATAGTCTTTTTATTAAGAAGATACCGACGCGTTTCGTCAAAATGACTTATGGGTAAAAACTGGGGGTGGTACAGAAAAAAAGGGCAATAAGCATAGATGTACAAATTTCAAAGACCTCAAAAGCAAGAAATTACAATTGTAAACTCTTACATACCAAATCATGGATCGAATGATTGGTATCCAAGAATTAAGAAATGCTTTTATAATGATTTAGTTCTCAGATAAAAAAAGTGTATATATTATTAGAATGGCATCCTGAGGAGCAAGCAAGCCAAAATTCCACAGAAAAATTATAAATATTTTTGTACATACCAGACTATTGGAAGTGCCTACATCCCTTCTTCTCTTCTGTTTCATTCTAACTGTTAGAATACTCTGTCTGCTGCTTGTTCTTACATTTAATTGTATATATTTTTACAGTTATATTATCTATTTTTTATCTTGAGTTATTATACAAGATTCAAAAATGCCAATCTTTAAGGATAGAACATTAAGAATGCAAAGAGTGCAGAATATTTTTCAAGAGGAGGAGCAAGCCATTCAATCAGATGAAGATGATTATTACTGTTACTTAAATATAGAAAACTTGCAATTAAAGAAATGAAAGGGTGGTATGATATTTCCACCCTAGAGAAGTACCTTGAAGTAGATCAGATACCAAGAGGGGTAAGAATACAAAAAACGCCAACATTAGGGAGAGGTAATGAAGCTTTCATTTCCAGTTGGAATACAATACTAAATGATTCTTCGACAAAATTAATCTAATTGATTATAACAAAAAGAAAGAGAGATTAATAATTAAATAAATCAGAAAAAAAAAAATCACTCAAGAAATTTGAGTACACTAAGGAACTCAAAAGGGATATTATTGACCACCAACAAAAAATACAAAGTATTGAAAATGAAGTGATCTCCAAAAAACAGAAGTTTTTTAGAGATAGAAATTACTATATTAGTGGTCAAATTCATACCTGGAATAACCAAGAAAGACATCAAGGACCTTTGAATGTCACCCAGCAGAATGATCTTCGGTATCTTCCTGGTAGACGGAGGTTATGAACCTCCGAGATACTCTCAAAATGTCCAAAATCGGTCAAGAATGGAGTATAGACCATATAGGATTTTCTCACCTCAGCCAAGATACGATAATGAAGACAGAGAACTGACTCAATCGGATATCATAACAGAATACTCTCCTATCAGGCAATATATAGAGAACATTACCCCTTGTTTAGGAATAAATACAAAGTTTTGAGATCTCCATCACCAGATAATCGTAGAAATTACCAACCTGAAGAGAGATTCCTCTCGTTATTTCACACAAAGGCCCTTATTCTGATCGGTGCGGATATTCCCGAATTCTTACGGTGCGGGCCGCACGCCACGCTGTGCGGCAGCGTGCGGGCATCGTCCGTAGAAACGCCCACGTGTCCTCTGCATTCGGACGGACTCACTCTTTAAGAACAGGGCGTGTGTACGGACGACATACAAACCGTGCGTGTGCGGTGGAAACGTACAGATTCTTGCACGGTCTTCCCGCACAAGCACGGTCTTACCGCGTCAGAACGTACGGGAAGCTGTCCGTACGCCCCGATGCGAAGTAGTTACGCACAATCCAACACTTTTGTACTGAGTACACACATCGATCACATGACCCACTTAGGCTATTAGGCAACCTCCTGGAAAAGGGATTGTTAGCAATTTCAATCAATTAAATGCTCATCTATACTAACCCACATTCCTACTTCATTCATGACGCACATTAACCCTTACAGCATGTGACCCTAACATACATCTATATACACTATGTACATTTAGCTTATTTTAAACATTTTAAACAACTTACACATATACTTTAGCATGTTAGGAAAAAACACTGACAACTTTGAACTTTAAATAAAGATTTATTAACAAAAACTACTACCAACAAAGAAAATTAATTTTCAGCATCTATTATGCTATCCATGAGGCACAACATCTGCCGCATCAGGCCTCTTAGACGAAGGAGGGCCCCACGGCGACCCTCCTCTGCTTGGGCAGGCTCATCTGTGGAGGAAATTCAAATGTAAAAATGACTAATGATATTCATGCATACATTTAACATAGTCAAACCTACATTTTAAACATGCATTCTGCCAGGTGTGTGTGTAATATATATATATATATATATATATATATATATATATATATATATATATATATATAAAAAATACAGAGAACAAAGGGGCGCTCCATAGTGCATGTAAATGATGTTTTTAATAGAGCAAACACACTCCAACAACGATAAAAGCAGTTGCTCGTACCATATAAAAAACTGCTGTGGGCTGGTTACCACAAGATGTTAAACAAATACTCCAGGCACACAGCTCCTGATGATATGCTCACCACCACCAGAGGGAGGGATTCCGCATACGCTGGCTTGCGCTGCCGGGACTCCTGACCACTTGTCGGGGACGCAAACACCAGGCTGGAGACAGGGTATGACAAGACGCGGGTATCACAGGCCACGCCCTAACGCGTTTCGTCAGAGACTTCGTCAGAGGGCGTGGCTCTGTGAATACCCGAGTGCAATATAACAGGCAGAGCCACCAATGAGCTTCAAGCCTGACAGATGACATCACCTGCCGGTAACAATGTACATTTAAACAAACCACACACAGTTTGTAACATAAAAGAGCAACAAGGTAACAGTAAATGGCAAACATACAAGTGCCAATGAATACTGTACATGATACATATCAATACATAACACGGATAAAACAAAAATATCATAAAAATATCGAATAAAAATCGATATATCGATAGAAAAAAAAAATACTTATAATGGTATAAAAATGACTTTAAAAATACATGAAAAAACAATCAATCAAAACACAAGGAGCGAAGCATATCAAATAGCTGCCATCTATTGGTTAATGAAAGGGGTGACTTCAAAACCTTCATTTAATCCAAAAGGCACCAGTGTGTTAAGTGTGATGATCCAATGGGTTTCACGTCTAATGAGCAACTTATCTCTATCACCACCACGTAGTATCTTTTCAAAGATAATAAAGATAATTGGAGTTCCCATTTTTTAAAAGAATTGTTTATATAAACCCAAGAAACGTCCAATTTCTTAGATAGGTGTGCATCCGCTCATAACTGCTTTTTTCTTGTGTTTCTTTTTAGAATAACATATTCCCTGAATTATTGTCACATCTCCAATTGTCTTCAAATTTTGGGCTCTATTGGATTTGTTTATTGTAGTTTAATGTATATATATTTAATATACATTTCAGAATAGATCTCTAGGGAAAATTCCCATCATTAAAGAGATTTACTCCACCCACTATTGCACTATTGCTATTTTTAGCCTAAGTCTGGTATGTACGAAAATATTTATAATTTTTCTGTAGAATTTTGGCTTGCTTGCTCCTCAGGATGCCATTCTAATAATATATACACTTTTTTTTAGATTTCTCTATCTGAGAACTAAATCATTATAAAATAATTTGGATCCCAATCATTCGATCCTTGATTTGGTATGTAAGAGTTTACAATTGTAATTTCTTGCTTTTGAGGTCTTTGAAATTTGTACATCTATGCTTATTGCCCTTTTTTCTGTACCACCCCCCAGTTTTTACCCCTGATGAAGTAATTTTGACGAAACGCATCGGATATCTTTTTCATAAAAGACTATACCTCGCATCGGACTGTATCTCATTGTGAACACACGCCTATGCTGGACACATGAAGAATGATATGTAAATTGTGTTCATCATTGCTAACATTGAGTGGTGGTCTGTTGATAAACAGATTTGGCGCACTCCAATAATATTGTGGTTGTTCTTTGTATCTGTCCTTCACTAACAGGAGGGATTTATTCTAAGTGCTGCCTACTAAAATAATATATTAGCGCAAGACAAGGTCTACACCCCTTCTTCTCGACAATGGAGCTTATTTTAGATAGTGTGGCCAGCGTAGTGAGCCATCGAGCCCGAAGCGTGGCGAGCGCAGCAAGCCCCGCAAGGGGACGCAGAGTACATGTAAAGTAATCTGCGTCCGCTCGCCACGCTTTGGGCTCGGTGCACTCGTCACACTATCTAAAGTCAACTCCACGCCAACGTGGATAGTGGGATTATGAAAAGGTCTGAGGACGCGTACCTCCGCCGCTCCCCACGCTTCGGGTTGGCGTTGATAGTGGGGGTCGCGTTGACAATGGGGGTGCATTTAACATTGCAAGCCCCCATCAGGGTTATTTTACAATTAAAAATCGCATCGCATGCCATTTGCTGGCATGCGATGCTATGCGATATTGAATTGTACATTCTGGGTCATTTCACGCTAATATCGCATCGCAAACCACTAAATAAGGTATGCGATGCGATGGGCACCGTGATAATACACAAGTACCGATTTTCATAATAAAATTTTTCTTTCACACAAATGGGAAAAGTTTTGAAAACTTTACCCTCTGCAATGTTGCAAGAGGTTCACTCTAACCCTTCACTTCATTTCACAGGGGCAACACAGGCACATGGTTCAAGAAGAAGAGGGCAAATGTCCTAAATGCAACTCACAAAATGCACTTTTTAAACATAATTTCTGGGATTGTATTAAAATGGGAAACGGTCATCTGTCAGACCACACTTAGGTTGACCGTCATTAGGTCGACCCTGGAAGGTTGACTGGCCCCAAGGTCGACAGGGTTAAAGGTCGACATGACTTAAGGTCGACATTGGCCAAGGTTGACATGGGCTTAGGTCGACATGAGTTTTTCACTATTTTTTATACCCAAGCGTGGTACATCTACAGATGAAGTGCCACTCATCCAGTGCTGGGGCTCGAGCGTCTCACACGAACACACGTCCCAGTTTCCCATTGGTGGGAGATGGGCAGGGTTAGGGGGGAGCGGGGGGATGGCAACGAGGCGGCGGGGACCTGGGGGGAGCTCCGTTGAAGGGGATGCACGCGTGCCTTGTGTGAGCGCATCCCCTTCCGGCAGCTGGCGAATCTACTGCCAGCCCATGCCTGAATGAGACGGTGATTTTTTTTTGAGAGGCTCCACCCACCTTGGGTATATCAATCTACTCCTCCCCTTCCATTATGTATTTTGAATGTCTCCTACTTATAAAAAAAAAATTACCCTCAGCATACGGGAGGGACCTTTTTTGTGGCTGCCATGAGAACTCTAAGAAGAAATGGAATTATCAGTGAGTACTGTATAATTCTTTATTTGGGAAGATATTAAAGTACGGTTCTTCTGACCATAAAGCTTGGATTTCACTAAACCTCCTAGCTGAGGTTATAGCAACCTGGAATACTATATTCCTTGATAGGAATTTTAAGTCTGCTTGTGACAGGGGTTCAAACGGAGCCTGCATCAGGGCATTCAAAATAACACGGAGGTTCCAAGGAGCCACCATGGACTTCCTGGAAAGACGAATCTTCTTAATGGCTTTACAGAACCTGATAACCAACTGTTCCTTGCCTAATTTCTGTTCTAGCAAGACACTAAGAGTTGCTATCTGACCTTTTATTGTTGATACAGCTAGTCCCATTTGAAAACCATCATAAAGAAATTGAAGAACTTGCATTATAGGAGTTTCTGACATCACAGTGGAGACTCCCTTCTGCAGCAAGAACTTACGCCAAACTCTGTAGTATGCCAAGGAAGAGACTTATTTTCTGGCTTTAAGTAGAATATTAGCTACTTGATCAGACATACCACTCTGTCTTAAATACTGCCTTTCAACTTCCAGGCTCTGAGACAAAATATCTCTGGATTGGGATGAAGTAAAGGTCACTGGATCAAAGGAGATGGTCTTATTGGCAGAATCATAGGTTCCTGGATAGCTAGTTTGAGCATCGTAGGGAACCAAGGTCTTCACGGACAAAATGGGAGAATCGCTATTACAGATCCTCTGTCTTCCCGTATCTTCTTTAATACACAACCTATCAGGGAACATACATACAGATCAGGGAACATGTAACCTAGCTGAAAGTCCCATTTGACTGAGAATGAGCTGCTGGAGATAGATTCTACGCAAGATCCTCTCTAACTTGCAATTCCTGTGAATAGCCAGAAGATCTACCTCTGGCATCGCGAATCATCTGGAAGACTACCTCTTCTCACTATCATCTGGAAGACTGTCGCATTCAATGCGCCCACGACCCTGGTAGGATTTCCTTTCTGCTCAGATAATCTGCCAAGAGGTTTTCTCTTCCGGTCACATATAATGCTGAGAGGGACATTAGGTTCTTCTTCGATCAGAGCTTTGCTCCTTGTGCCCCCATTGGTGATTGAGGTGTGCTACCACTGAGACATTGTCTGAAAAGACCTTGAGATGTTTGTCTTTTAACAGATTTTTGAAATGACAGATTGCTCTCCAAACCGCCAAAGCCTTTTTTACATTTGAGGTAAGATACTTCTCTTCTTGCGATCAACTTCCTTGCATAGTAAGTTCTGCAATATGAGCTCCCCAACCTGTAAGGCTTGCATCTGTGGTAAGGCTAATGAATTGAGGAAGTTGAAGGCTTGTCGACCTGAACTCCAGGCCTTGCGACCACCAAGTTATATAATGTCTCATCTCTGTTCCCAGAACAAGCTTTGATTGTTTCTTGTCATCCTTACATAAGGAAGTAGTCTCCATTAAAGTGAACGCATTTTCCATTGTGTCCATGGCACTACTCCAATTGCAGAAGCCATCATTCTTAGGAGATGAAGCCCTTCTCCCAGGGTTATAGATGGTTTGTGATGAATCTCCCTAGGAAGGTTTTGGATCTTTACACATCTCTCCTGGGACAGTGAAATCTGGAACTGAAAAGTGCCTATAATTAAGGACAATTTTTAGACTGTTCTTTACTTCCAGTACCGTACTTCCTGCAATTAGGAGGTCTTCCAAGTAAGACCATATTTGAATACCTCTTACTCTCAATTGTGCTATCAAGTGATGAGGAATTTTGAAAAGACTCTGGGAGAGGATGTCAGACCAAATGGCAGGAATGTGAATTGAAAATGGTGACAGAACGTTTCTCAGATTCAATCTGTTCGGTCTGTTTGACATATAGAAACATGGTAATAGGCGTCTCTTCGGTCTAGGGATGCCAGAAAATCGTTTCTCTTGATTCTTGCTAGAATGGAACTCAGTGTCTCTTGAAAGTTGTCTTCTTTAGATACAAGTTTAACCTTTTCAGATCCAGGATAGACCTGAAGCCTCCTGTATACTTCTTGACTAAAAAGAGATTTGAGTAAAACCCTTTTTGCCACTGTATCTCTGGGACCCGTTCTACTGCACTTAGCGGTGTTGTAATATCTTCATCAATGCTTCTCTCTCTATCCTATTCCCAGGAGAGCAAGATTTCATAAACTTGTTTGCAGGTGGACGATGCTGAAAATCTAGATCAGGGGTGGGGAACCTTTTTTGTGCCAAGGGCCATTTGTATGGGGAAAAAAAATCCTTCGGGGGCCATATGTAGAAACTTCTCTTACAAATTGTCCTGCTGCAGCAGTCCCACACTCTGGCGGCTGCCGCTGAATAGGACTGACAATCTCCGGCTGCTGTTGATTAAGAGGAATCTCGTGAGAACTACTGACCTCTCGAGAGAATTCCCCTGTACTTGACTCCCGGCAAAGCCGCCGAGCGTGATGACAGGCCACTCAGACCGGCTACGGGGGCCGAAGGTTCCCCGCCCCTGCTCTAGATGATAACCTTGCTTTACAATGGATATCACCCACTTGTCTTACACTGATTTCTCCCAGACCTTTGATAAGTCTAGGAGTCTTGCTCCTACCTGCATCAGTTCGGAATAGTCATTGTCTTGTGTTTCCTCTATTTGAACCACGAAAGGAACTACGAGATAAAGGGTCACCTCTTTTGTTATGTTGATGTGGACATGGTAACTTCTAGCCTCTCTAAACTGTTGTTTGGAAGAGGTTGGTACTGAAAATGATTCTTCCTATCCTGCAGATGGCGAACTGATTTACCTCCCGTCATCCTCTGGATCATAGCATCTAGTATGGGGCCGAACAAGAAACTTCCCTCAAAGGGTAATGAGGTATGTTTGCATCAGCACTCCAATTCTTTATCCAGGCCCCTTCTTGCTACTACTCCTGCTGCCAATGACTTAGAGGAGAAAGACACTATATCCAGAGAAGCTTCACATATATATTGGATAGCTTTTTGCATAATCTCTAGAGTTTTCAATAGATATTGGCTTGTCATCAATATCTTTGTACATTTCTGTGCCCCATAACTTAAGAGCCCTAGCTGAAGATTCTATAGCTATGCCAGCCTTCACTGAAACTGCTGATGCCAGATGTGATTTCTTCAGGGAATTTTCAATTCTGTTCTCCATAGTATCCCTAAAGGATGCCCCATCCTCCAGAGGGATAATTGTTCTGGACTTTGGCCACTGCCACGTCCAGCTTAGGAACTTCACACCAAGTTAATAACTGTTCATCCTTAAACGGGTACATCTTTTCCAATCTAGGCACCCTACCTAGTCTCTTATCCACCAATGACCACTCCTTTGAAATCAATTCCTTCATTACACGTGTACTGGAAAGGACCTCCCAGATTTAGAACGATCCTCAAATAGGATATCTTGGCAGTCAACCGGCTTCTCAGGTTCCTCAATCAATCGCCTTGTGAATATTATTTAACCTGCTTTGCACCAACTCTAAATTAAGAGCTAGCTTCCTCTTTAATTTCCCCAGACTCCTCACTGGAAGAATGATATATATCTTCTTGTTTATCTTCAGAAGAAAATCTCGTATCATACTCTAGGCTGGTCTGCAACCTAGATCTCTTGGAAGTTTGTAACGGAGAAAACTCCTTTGCAACAAAGGATTTTTTCATCCAATCCATCAACTGTAATAAAACCTCAGGTTGCTCATTCTGAATAGGTGGTCTGGCACAATCCTCACAGCAAGTGCCTTAACCAGCCTCAGACGGAGCAGAGTGAAGTCAGCTGGAACACCGGGGACACAGAACTTGCGGCTGCACACTGTAACCAGCCTTACCTCATCCAGATGGGGAGCGGATATCGCCACTGTATAAAAGGTACTTAAATGGAGCCGCAAAGATGGAGACATGCTCGCTGATGCAGTCCAGTCTCAGATATAAGCGTAGGACAGAGCTGCAACAGGCCATCCTGCGCCTCTTTTTCCCCCCCAACCCATTAGGTAAGCCCTAAAAATAAAAATAATACCCTACCCTGTCTAAACTATTAGGAGACAGAAAAAAATACATAAATGGAAGGGGAGGAGTAGACTGATATACCCAAGGTGGTATCACCCTGTCTAATCTTAGGAAAAGGGAAATATCATTAAGTATGGCTGCCATGGGGATCGTAGAAGAAATTGTTAAATTGTGCACTGCTTAAGTGACACAGCAAACCGGACACTGGCATGCATCAAAAAGGGGCATGGATTCAAGGGATGCCAATGTGATAGTGCCTCTTTACAAGGCATTGGTGAGACCACACTTGGAATATTGTGTTCAGTTCTGGGCACCGCACCTTAAAAAGGACAAATTAATTGGAACAGGTACAGAGAAGGGTGACTAAGCTAGTAAAAAGGTCTCCAATCAATAGAATACAAAGAATATGTTTTCACTGGAGAAACGGAGGTTGAGAGGTGATATGATTAATATGTTCAAATACAGGATTGGGAATCATATGGAACTGGGAGATGATTGGTCACTAACAGGCCTCTACTTAGGACACGCGGGCATGTACTGAGACTCAAGGAAAATAAATTCTGTACTGAATTAAGAAGAGGATTCCTCACCATTAGAGCAGTAACATTCTGGAAATCATTGCCGGTGGGGTGATTACAGCAAATACTGTTAATTAATTTACATCAAAACTGGATATATTTTTTGCCACTAAGGAAATCCTATAGGTATGACTTAAGTCAGTAGTCACAAGTCAGATAGGTTGAACTCGATAGACAAACATCTTTTTTCAGGATTAATTATTCACAAGGCCGTGTACCCGTCAGGTAGTGGTGCTGGTGCAGGATACCTGTAGGACTGAGGCTCTGTACCTGTCAGGAAGCAGGTCTGGTACGGGATACCTGTAGGACTGAGGCTGTGTACCTGTCAGGAAGCAGGTCTGGTGCGGGATATCTGTAGGACTGACAGAAAGCTCAACCTAGGTTGAAGAATTGAGCGCTATTACCCAAGCTGTTTTCCCAAAAGCGGCTACTTGAATAAGGGGAAGGTCAAACCCTTAGAATATGCAAAGAAAAAAGGTTGTTTGAGCAGCGCTGACAGTGAATATGCATGTAATGCATATCCATTGTTCAATTATGCAAATAGATGCAAGGAAGTCTGGGTATAAATATGGGTGCCCAGACAATGAGCAGTCACCTTGATAAAGCTGGCATTTAGTCCCAGCGAAACGCGTTGGTGCCCCCTCCCCCTTGGTTTGGACCCTGAGTGCCATTTTGGACCATCTCCTGCTAATCCATCTGATCACCTTTGATAACAACTATACCCGATTTGGAAGCCACAGACCATCATTGGGACTATTCTTCGCAACACTGGTTGAGGTTTAAGATTGGTCCTGTCTTATCAACATCCTTCAGGACCGATCCCTCCAGCGATATCCCTGACAATCTATCCTTGGACTGTATTTCATCGGGACTCATTTCCACGGATCAGTGCAGGTTATATTCTTTGGTCCCCCTCACTACTTGGTCCCACCAACACCTGCCCCATTGCCCTAATTATCATATGGATAAGTTTTTATTGATACAATATGTATTTTTAATTGTGTAATAAATTGTTATTCTTAATTATTAAGTGTCCTTCACTGTCAGCGCTGCTCAAACAACCTTTTCTCTTTACCTGTAGGACTAATGGTGCCCATACACGCTACGATTATCGTATGCGTTTTGTACTTTTTAAGTACAAAACGCATCGCATATACGATAATCGCGGCGTGTTAAGTGTCTGCTGCGTTCAGATCCGACGCGATGCGCGTCCCCGGGAGCCCGATATAGTTAAGTACAAAAAGGATGTGCAGGCACATCCTTTTTGTACTGTATCGTATAGAATCGCATGCACTTTTGTAGTATAGTGCGATGCGAAGCTATACGATTATTGGCACGCCCCCACCCGCTGTCAGTCACCTCTTCTCTTCCACGCCAGGCTGTCACGCGGAGGAGAAGGAGCTCCCAGCACTTCCGGCAGTAAGGTGAGCTGCAGCACTGGGAGAGGCCCCCGGGTAGGAAAGCACGCCGCCCCGTACATAATCACACAGCACTCCCGCAGTAACATGAGGCGGGCTGGCAATAGGGGTGAGAGGGGAAGGGAGTCGCATGGCCGCAGCGGCTGCTCATCCTGCCTACAATATGTCCGTCTGCCCCCCCCCCCCCCTCGCATTAAAATATGTGGACATTAGCAGAAATAAAGTTCTTGAACTTGCAATAAAAAAATAGGTTAAAATCTGATCAAATCAAATCACATCTGAGCTCATCGGACGCATCAAAGTACAAATTGCATCCAATCCAATTGGAAAGGATTGCATACTGCAAGAAAAATCTTGTATAGTCAAAATCAAATCAAATAGGACCAAAAAAGCGTAGCGTGTATGGGCACCATGAGGCTGTGTACCCATCAGGTAGTGGTGCTGGTGTGGGATACCTGTGGACCGAGGCCGTGTACGTGTTAGGCAGCAGGTCTGGTGCGGGATACCTGTAGGACTGAAGCTGTGTACCTGTTAGGCAGTGGTTCTGGTGCGGAATACCTGTAGGACCAAGGCTGTACCCATCAGGAAGGTGTGAGATACCTGTAGGACTGAAGCTGTGTACCTGTCAGGAAGCAGGTCTGGTGCGGGATACCAGTAGGACCGAGGTCATGTACCTGTCAGGCAGCAGGTCTGGTGCGGGATACCTGTAGGACTGAAGCTGTGTACCTGTCAGGCAGTGGTTCTGGTGCAGGATACCTGTAGGACTGAGGCCGTGTACCTGTCAGGAAGGCGAGGGATACCTGTAGGACTGAACTTGTGTACCTGGTAGGCAGTGGTTCTGGTGCGAGATACCTGTAGGGCAGAGGCCGTGTACATGTCATGCAGTGGTTCTGGTGCGGGATACCTGTAGGACTGAACTGTGTACCTGTCAGGAAGCAGGTCTGGTGCGGGATACCAGTAGGACCGAGGCCATGTACCTGTCAGGCAGCAGGTCTGGTGCGGGATACCTGTAGGACTGAAGCTGTGTACCTGTCAGGCAGTGGTTCTGGTGCAGGATACCTGTAGGACTGAGGCCGTGTACCAGTCAGGAAGGCGCGGGATACCTGTAGGACTGAACTTGTGTACCTGGTAGGCAGTGATTCTGGTGTGAGATACCTGTAGGGCAGAGGCCATGTACATGTCAGGCAGCATATCTGGTGTGGGGATACCTTACGTGCAGTGTGAGTGGCTGTGGACATGTGAAAGCATTAGAAATAATTATAGTAATACTTTCTTTCTGCCTTTGTATCCTAGATTCAGACTACTTGACAATCATTGAAGTGGAGGAGGTAAACATTGCAGTTGAAGTGAAGAGCACCCATGGGGAAGTTTATGCCGATGAAAGTCCTGTTCCCCTGCGGGCAGAGGCAGCGTTCCCTTTAGCTCTTTTAGGACCCAGTAACAGGAATAACTATCAATATCCTTGGACAGAAAATAATGGAGTTCTTGCTCCGGGCACATACCAGTGGTGCGAAGAGGCCCAAGTAGAAAATTGTTTGCATGGCGCAGAGGGCAGAGCTGGGGCCATTCCAGTTGGCTTTCAGGTTTCAGAAAGAGTGGCGTTGGTTGAAACAAGTGCTCGGGAACATCTGTTGGGTAACAGTCTCTATAAATGCTCAGTTTGCTACCAGAGCTTTCTCCATAAGCTACAATTAGAGCATCATGTTCAGGGGCACACAGAGACAAGGACATACACATGCCCGACATGTTCCAGATATTTTATCAGCAAGCATTTTTTGCAGGAGCATGAGAGGACTCACCACACGTCATCCCATGGTGACAGGAGAACGGACCAAGCAAAGCAGAGCCCACAGAGCTTCCTGTGCACACAGTGCAACCGCAGATTCTCGCAGCTAGTCAGCCTCCATCGGCACCAGAAAGTCCACACACGTCATAGCAAGATTTTACCTAGAGTCGTGGCCCCCCCAGCAAGAAAAGTGTATAGGCTTCCTCTCATGCAGCCATCAGCAGGTGGGAAACTTGGAGCAAAGGTAGATCCCTCCGGTGAGGCCTTCACCAAGCTGCATCATCACCTGCAGCTCTCCACCGCTTTCCTGCAGAACCTTATCACTTCCACCGGCAGCTTCCAGTACGACTAGATCATGGCCGTGGTTAGACTGAGCTGTGACCTGAGGCCTGGAAGGAGAATTGTGCCACTTAGTTCGTTACAGAAGGTTTCACACAGAGCTGACAGAAGAACAGGGCAAATGTTTATTAATTCATTTGTTTTTAAGACTAATTAAAGACCTGTAATAAATGAGTGATAGCTCCACCCCTGTCATTCTTCCAACATTCCCAAGGGTTCAATGATACTGAGGTAATAAGGGAATTGTCATTATTACAGCAGTGCTGGGATCAAGTAACTGTGTACCAGGACAGCCCTGCTGCGATACAGGGGCTCCGCTGCAACCCCTGCTGCGATACAGGGGCTACGCTGCAACCCCTGCTGCGATACAGGGGCTACGCTGCAACCCCTGCTGCGATACAGGGGCTACGCTGCAACCCCTGCTGCGATACAGGGGCTACGCTGCAACCCCTGCTGCGTTACAGGGGCTACGCTGCAACCCCTGCTGCGTTACAGGGGCTACGCTGCAACCCCTGCTGCGTTACAGGGGCTACGCTGCAACCCCTGCTGCGTTACAGGGGCTACACAACTCTGTATTGCAGCAGGGTTGTTGTATAGCCCCTATATTGCAGCAGGGGTTGTTGTGTAGCCTCTGTATTGCAGCAGGGGTTGTTGTGTAGCCTCTGCATTGCAGCAGGGGTTGTTGTGTAGCCTCTGTATTGCAGCAGGGGTTGATGTGTAGCTCCTGTATTGCAGCAGAGGCTACACAACAACCCCTGCTGCAATACAGGGGGCTACACAACAACCCCTGCTGCAATACAGGGGGCTACACAACAACTACTGCTGCAATACAGGGGGCTACACAACAACTACTGCTGCAATACAGGGGGCTACACAACAACTACTGCTGCAATACAGGGGCTACACAACAAACCCTGCTGCAATACAGGGGCTACACAACAACCCCTGCTGCATTACAGGGGCGGATTGGGACTGTAATCCGGCCCGAGAATCTTCCTGCAGAGCGGGGATGGGGCGCAAGTGCTGGGGGGGCATGTGAGTGGCGGCGGCAGTGTAAGTAGGGGGTCAGTGAGTGACGGCGGCTGTAGAAGTAGTGGGGGGCTCACCTGCTGCTTCTTCTTTCTGCTACCCGAGCGGAGGGGGGAACGGGAGCCAGCTTGAAGTCTCATGGGAGGTGCTATGCACATGTGCACCAGCCATCCCGCGGCCATTTTGGATTTCGGCAAAGTGCCGCAACGCTGACTTCGGCCGTGGCAGCCCAGGGGGAGCGCGGCCGGCCCGGTTTTAATGAGTTTTGGGCTGGCCCACAGTGAAATGGCCCAGTTTCCCGGCGGACCAACAACCCCTGCTACAATACAGGGGCTGCACAACAGCCCTGTTGCAATACAGGGCTACACAACCCTGTCTCAGCTAGCAATTGCTGTCAGCTCTTCCTGCCAGCTAAACCCCCACCGCATACAGGCATTTGGACTACTGCAAATCTGGTGAGACAGGTTGGCTTACATGTTGATTGTATAAAATGATAAAAGTAGATGCCAGGGAGGACCCTTTTAATGGCCATCTGTATTTCAGCTCCTCGAGGGTGTGTCTATGCTGCTCTCAGGTGCTTCACCCAATTGGACCAGCTGTTTTCCTAGGCTTGTATGTTATTAGTCACTAGTGGTGACGAATTATTCAGCTAAAGGCTTAGACTGCAACCGAGTGCTGCAAGAACAATATAGTAATGTCTCATGTGGTCTCGTAGTGTTTATATGGGTGTTATATATACACTCATATGGATCTGAATTCGGCCCCATTTTTGATGGTGGGGAGGGGTCTGCGCCTGTGTGTATATCTGCATGGGCAGATGCCCTGTGCAAATGCCTTCAGAGGGGCCGCATGGGCGAGGGAAGGGGGCGGCATCAGGGGGGGGGGGGGGTCTTATTGAAAATGCTGGGCGTTCCCCTGGGACTGCAGGCAGGGCATTGCCGAAGCAGGCGGCTGACATCACATGACGTCAGCACCCACCTCATACTCAGTGATCAGCAGCGGAAAGTAACATCAGAGTAGACAGGGGAGAATAATCATGATGTTAACTGTACAAATCCCTCGGGGACAGTCATTAGGTTGACACCGTGGAAGGTCGACATGTGTCTAGGTCGACACAATATTTGGGATAGGTTGACAGTCAAAAGGTCGACATGGGGTTGTCACAGTTTTTTGACCCAACATGTGCCGACAGGTGATATTTCATGCCCTGCCACCCACTAGGGTGCGGTGAGAGAATAAAATAGTGTGCTGAGTGTAGCGAGCAATGCGCGGAGACACGGTGTGATTAAACGGTGTCGACATTTGGTTAAAAAAAACACAGTGAAAAACCCTATGTCAACCTTTTGATTGTTGACCTAACCCATGTCGACCTAACAGTTTTGTTGACCTAGACACATGTCCGCCTTCCAGTATGTCGACCCAGCGGTTGACTGTCGACCAACATTTGTTTGCCTCAATGATCCCATCTGCTATATTATTCCAACCTTAACTAAAATCTGCAATCTCTCTCTTACTACTGGTACTTTTCCGTCTCTGCTCAAACATGCAGTGATTACTCCCATTCTGAAAAAACACAATTCTGACCCTAACTCTCTCTCTAACTATCGTCCTATATCTCAGCTTCCATGCCTCTCCAAGCTACTCGAGAGACTTGTCTACTCTCGCCTAACAAACTTTCTTAACTCTAACACCCTATTAGACCCGCTTCAGTCAGGCTTTCGCTCTCAACACTCCACTGAGACAGCACTGACTAAAGTGGTGAATGATCTGGTAACAGCTAAGTCTAAAGGCCATTACTCACTACTTATTCTTCAAGATCTCTCTGCTGCGTTTGACACTGTGGATCACACTCTCCTTTTACAAACACTACACTCCCTAGGTCTTAATGATACAGCCCTTTCCTGGTTCACATCTTACCTATCTGATCACTCTTTCACTGTTCGCTTCTCTGACTCTACTTCCTCTTCACTACCTCTGTCAGTCGGAGTTCCGCAAGGCTCAGTCTTAGGTCCTCTGCTTTTCTCAATCTATACCTCCTCGCTTGGCAAACTAATCAGCTCCTTCGGATTTCAGCATCACTTATATGCGGATGATACTCAAATCTATCTATCAACCCCAGAGTTGTCACCAGTGGTTTTGGGCCGAGTCTCTGAATGTCTCTCTGCCATCTCACTTTGGATGTCTTCTCGCCAACTCAAAATTTCCAAAACTGAATTACTTATATTCCCGCCAACTAAGAACAGTTACCATCCTGATATCTCCATCACTGTTGACAACTCGAATATCTACCCTACCCCACAAGCTCGTTGCTTAGGGGTCACCCTCGACTCTGACCTGTCCTTTGTTCCCCACATTCAATCTGTCTCCAAATCATGTTACATGCATCTAAAAAACATATCCAAAATACGATCATATCTCACACAAGACACTACTAAATCTCTTATCCATGCACTCATTATATCCCGCATTGATTATTGCAATAGTCTCCTAACTGGACTTCCCAAGAACAGACTCTCACCACTGCAATCCATTTTAAATGCTGCTGCTAGGCTGATCTTCCTAGCAAGACGCTCATCGTCTGCTAATCCGCTCTGCCAGTCCCTCCATTGGTTGCCTGTATATTACCATATTCAATATAAAACACTTCTACTTGCATATAAAGCTATTAACCATACTGCACCAGCATATATCTCTGCACTTATCACACAATATCTCCCATCTCGACCACTCCGCTCTGCACAAGATTTGCGTCTCTCATCTGAGCGGATCACTAGCTCCCATTCACTATTACAGGACTTTCATCGGGCTGCTCCCATCCTATGGAATGCCCTTCCATGCACAATTAGACTCTCCGCTAGCCTCCAAACTTTCAAGCGTTCCCTGAAAACTCACCTCTTCAGGCAAGCCTATCATATTTAAGTTCTACACGCATAACCCTATGAGGCACTTATGTATTATATAGCTTCCCTTCTGGACTTGTAACTTGTTGGGACTGCTATGCTATTACTGATGCCTGTCCTTGTGTTTCCCTCCTATATACCTAATAGATGGTAAGCTTGCAGCAGGGCCCTCTAACCACCAAGTCTGTCTGTTACCCAGTTTGTTTTATCACTGTCTACTATTGTAAAGCGCAACGGAATCTGCTGCGCTATATAAGAAACTGCAAATAAATAATAAATATATTACAGAGACCCCCTTATCGGAGTCCGTAGTACTAGGAGCTGTAACATGAACCAGCGCTATATTACAGAGACCCCCTTATCCGAGTCCCTAGTACTAGTAGATGTAACATGAACCAGCGCTATATTACAGAGACCCCCCTTATCCAAGTCCCTAGTACTAGTAGATGTAACATGAACCAGCGCTATATTACAGAGACCCCCTTATCCGAGTCCCTAGTACTAGTAGATGTAACATGAACCAGCGCTTTATTACAGAGACCCCCTTATCCGAGTCCCTAGTACCAGTAGCTGTAACATGAACCAGCGCTATATTACAGAGACCCCCTTATCCGAGTCCTTAGTACTAGTAGATGTAACATGAACCGGCGCTATATTACAGAGACCCCCTTATCCGAGTCCCTAGTACTAGTAGATGTAACATGAACCGGCGCTATATTACAGAGACCCCCTTATCCGAGTCCCTAGTACTAGTAGATGTAACATGAACCGGCGCTATATTACAGAGACCCCCTTATCCGAGTCCCTAGTACTAGTAGATGTAACATGAACCAGCGCTATATTACAGAGACCCCCTTATCTGAGTCCCTAGTGCTAGTAGATGTAACATGAACCAGCGCTATATTAGAGATCCCCTTATCCGAGTCCCTAGTACTAGGAGCTGTAACATGAACCAGCGCTATATTACAGACACCCCCTTATCCGAGTCCCTAGTACTAGTAGATGTAACATGAACCAGCGCTATATTACAGACACCCCCTTATCCGAGTCCCTAGTACTAGGAGCTGTAACATGAACCGGCGCTATATTACAGAGACCCCCTTATCCGAGTCCCTAGTACTAGTAGATGTAACATGAACCGGCGCTATATTACAGAGACCCCCTTATCCGAGTCCCTAGTACTAGTAGATGTAACATGAACCGGCGCTATATTACAGAGACCCCCTTATCCGAGTCCCTAGTACTAGGAGCTGTAACATGAACCAGCGCTATATTACAGAGACCCCCTTATCCGAGTCCCTAGTACTAGTAGATGTAACATGAACCAGCGCTATATTACAGAGACCCCCTTATCCGTGTCCCTGGTACTAGTAGATGTAACATGAACCAGCGCTATATTACAGAGACCCCCTTATCCGAGTCCCTGGTGCTAGTAGATGTAACATGAACCAGCGCTATATTACAGAGACCCCCTTATCCGAGTCCCTAGTACTAGTAGATGTAACATGAACCAGCGCTATATTACAGAGACCCCCTTATCCGAGTCCCTGGTACTACAAGCTGTAAAATGAACCAGCGCTATATTACAGAGACCCCCTTATCCGAGTCCCTAGTACTAGTAGCTGTAACATGAACCAGCGCTATATTACAGAGACCCCCTTATCCGAGTCCCTAGTACTAGTAGATGTAACATGAACCAGCGCTATATTACAGAGACCCCCTTATCCGAGTCCCTAGTACTAGTAGATGTAACATGAACCAGCGCTATATTACAGAGACCCCCTTATCCGAGTCCCTAGTACCAGGAGCTGTAACATGAACCAGTGCTATATTACAGAGACCCCCTTATCCGAGTCCCTAGTACCAGGAGCTGTAACATGAACCAGCGCTATATTACAGAGACCCCCTTATCTGAGTCCCTAGTACTAGTAGATGTAACATGAACCAGCACTATATTACAGAGACCCCCTTATCCGACTCCCTAGTACCAGGAGCTGTAACATGAACCAGCGCTATATTACAGAGACCCCCTTATCCGAGTCCCTAGTACCAGGAGCTGTAACATGAACCAGCGCTATATTACAGAGGGAAGCGATCATCTATTAGAATGAACTTAGGTCTACAGTCATTAGGTCGACCCTACTAGGTCGACTGGCAGGAAGGTCGACCTGACTTAAGGTCGACGTGGGCCAAGGTCGACATGACTTAAGGTCGAATTTGCATAAAGGTCGACATGAGGAAGGTCGACTGGTCATAAGGTCGACATGGGGGTTTTTACTGTTTTTTGAGCCGACATGTGCCGACAGGCGGTATTTCATGCCCTACCATCCACTAGGGCGTGGAGGAGGTTATTAAAGCTGTGGCGAGCGAAGCGAGCCACCGTGCCCGATGCATTGCGAGCGAAGCGAGCGATGCAAGGGTCCGATTCTCATTGCCAACTGTGTCCATGTCGACTGTGTCGACATTTAGCTAAAAAAAAACCCAGTGAAAAACCCATGTCGACCTTATAACAAGTCGACCTTCCTCATGTCGACCATTATGCAAATTCGACCTTAAGTCATGTCGACCTTGGCCCATGTCGACCTTAAATCATGTCGACCTTCCTGCCAGTCGACCTAATGGGGTCGACCTAATGACTGTAGACCTAAGTTCATTCTGAGAGATGTACCGATTCCATTACAGAGACCCCCTTTTCCGAGTCCATAGTACTAGTAGATGTAACATGAACCAGCGCTATATTACAGAGACCCCCTTATCCGAGTCCCTAGTACCAGTAGATGTAACATGAACCAGCGCTATATTACAGAGACCCCCTTATCCGAGTCCCTAGTACTGGTAGCTGTAACATGAACCAGCGCTATATTACAGAGACCCCCTTATCCGAGTCCCTAGTACCAGGAGCTGTAACATGAACCAGCGCTATATTACAGAGACCCCCTTATCAGAGTCCCTAGTACTAGTAGATGTAACATGAACCGGCGCTATATTACAGAGACCCCCTTATCAGAGTCCCTAGTACTAGTAGATGTAACATGAACCAGCACTATATTACAGAGACCCCCTTATCCGAGTCCCTGGTACTACAAGCTGTAACATGAACCAGCGCTATATTACAGAGACCCCCTTATCCGAGTCCCTAGTACTAGTAGATGTAACATGAACCAGCGCTATATTACAGAGACCCCCTTATCCGAGTCCCTAGTACTAGTAGATGTAACATGAACCAGCGCTATATTACAGAGACCCCCTTTTCCGAGTCCATAGTACTAGTAGATGTAACATGAACCAGCGCTATATTACAGAGACCCCCTTATCCGAGTCCCTAGTACTAGTAGATGTAACATGAACCAGCGCTATATTACAGAGACCCCCTTATCCGAGTCCCTAGTACTAGTAGATGTAACATGAACCAGCGCTATATTAGAGAGACCCCCCTTACCCGAGTCCCTAGTACTAGTAGATGTAACATGAACCAGCGCTATATTACAGAGACCCCCTTATCCGAGTCCCTAGTACTAGTAGATGTAACATGAACCGGCGCTATATTACAGAGACCCCCTTATCCGAGTCCCTAGTACTAGTAGATGTAACATGAACCGGCGCTATATTACAGAGACCCCCTTGTCCGAGTCCCTAGTACTAGTAGATGTAACATGAACCAGCGCTATATTACAGACACCCCCTTATCCGAGTCCCTAGTACTAGTAGATGTAACATGAACCGGCGCTATATTACAGAGACCCCCTTGTCCGAGTCCCTAGTACTAGTAGATGTAACATGAACCAGCGCTATATTACAGACACCCCCTTATCCGAGTCCCTAGTACTAGTAGATGTAACATGAACCAGCGCTATATTAGAGACCCCCTTATCCGAGTCCCTAGTACTAGTAGATGTAACATGAACCGGCGCTATATTACAGAGACCCCCTTATCCGAGTCCCTAGTACCAGTAGATGTAACATGAACCAGCGCTATATTACAGAGACCCCCTTATCCGAGTCCCTAGTACCAGGAGCTGTAACATGAACCAGCGCTATATTACAGAGACCCCCTTATCCGAGTCCCTAGTACTAGTAGATGTAACATGAACCAGCGCTATATTACAGAGACCCCCTTATCAGAGTCCCTGGTACTAGTAGATGTAACATGAACCAGCGCTATATTACAGAGACCCCCTTATCCGAGTCCCTAGTACCAGTAGATGTAACAGGAAACAGCGCTATATTACAGAGACACCCTTATCCGAGTCCCTGGTACTAGTAGATGTAACATGAACCAGCGCTAGATTACAGAGACCCCCTTATCCGAGTCCCTAGTACTAGTAGATGTAACAAGAACCAGCGCTATATTACAGAGACCCCCTTATCCGAGTCCCTGGTACTAGTAGATGTAACATGAACCAGCGCTATATTACAGAGACCCCCTTATCCGAGTCCCTGGTACTAGTAGATGTAACATGAACCAGCGCTAGATTACAGAGACCCCCTTATCCGAGTCCCTAGTACTAGTAGATGTAACAAGAACCAGCGCTATATTACAGAGACCCCCTTATCCGAGTCCCTGGTACTAGTAGATGTAACATGAACCAGCGCTAGATTACAGAGACCCCCTTATCCGAGTCCCTAGTACCAGTAGATGTAACATGAACCAGCGCTATGTTACAGAGACCCCCTTATCCGAGTCGGTAGTACTACGAGCTGTAACATGAACTAGCGCTATATTACAGAGACCCCCTTATCCGAGTCCCTAGTACCAGTAGATGTAACATGAACCAGCGCTATATTACAGAGACCCCCTTGTCCGAGTCCCTAGTACCAGGAGCTGTAACATGAACCAGCGCTATATTACAGAGACCCCCTTATCCGAGTCCCTAGTACTAGTAGATGTAACATGAACCAGCGCTATATTACAGAGACCCCCTTATCTGAGTCCCTAGTACTAGTAGATGTAACATGAACCAGCGCTATATTAGAGAGACCCCCCTTATCCGAGTCCCTAGTACTAGTAGATGTAACATGAACCAGCGCTATATTACAGAGACCCCCTTATCCGAGTCCCTGGTACTACAAGCTGTAACATGAACCAGCGCTATATTACAGAGACCCCCTTATCCGAGTCCCTAGTACTAGTAGCTGTAACATGAACCAACGCTATATTACAGAGACCCCCTTATCCGAGTCCCTAGTACTAGTAGATGTAACATGAACCAGCGCTATATTACAGAGACCCCCTTATCCGAGTCCCTAGTACCAGTAGATGTAACATGAACCAGCGCTATATTACAGAGACCCCCTTATCCGACTCCCTAGTACCAGGAGCTGTAACATGAACCAGCGCTATATTACAGAGACCCCCTTATCCGAGTCCCTAGTACCAGGAGCTGTAACATGAACCAGTGCTATATTACAGAGGGAAGCGATCATCTATTAGAATGAACTTAGGTCTACAGTCATTAGGTCGACCCTACTAGGTCGACTGGCAGGAAGGTCGACCTGACTTAAGGTCGACGTGGGCCAAGGTCGACATGACTTAAGGTCGAATTTGCATAAAGGTCGACATGAGGAAGGTCGACTGGTCATAAGGTCGACATGGGGGTTTTTACTGTTTTTTGAGCCGACATGTGCCGACAGGCGGTATTTCATGCCCTACCATCCACTAGGGCGTGGAGGAGGTTATTAAAGCTGTGGCGAGCGAAGCGAGCCACCGTGCCCGATGCATTGCGAGCGAAGCGAGCGATGCAAGGGTCCGATTCTCATTGCCAACTGTGTCCATGTCGACTGTGTCGACATTTAGCTAAAAAAAACCCAGTGAAAAACCCATGTCGACCTTATAACCAGTCGACCTTCCTCATGTCGACCATTATGCAAATTCGACCTTAAGTCATGTCGACCTTGGCCCATGTCGACCTTAAATCATGTCGACCTTCCTGCCAGTCGACCTAATGGGGTCGACCTAATGACTGTAGACCTAAGTTCATTCTGAGAGAAGTACCGATTCCATTACAGAGACCCCCTTTTCCGAGTCCATAGTACTAGTAGATGTAACATGAACCAGCGCTATATTACAGAGACCCCCTTATCCGAGTCCCTAGTACCAGTAGATGTAACATGAACCAGCGCTATATTACAGAGACCCCCTTATCCGAGTCCCTAGTACCAGGAGCTGTAACATGAACCAGCGCTATATTACAGAGACCCCCTTATCCGAGTCCCTAGTACCAGTAGATGTAACATGAACCAGCGCTATATTACAGAGACCCCCTTATCCGAGTCCCTAGTACTAGTAGATGTAACATGAACCAGCGCTATATTACAGAGACCCCCTTATCAGAGTCCCTAGTACTAGTAGATGTAACATGAACCAGCGCTATATTACAGAGACCCCCTTATCCGAGTCCCTAGTACTAGTAGATGTAACATGAACAAGCGCTATATTACAGAGAACCCCTTATCCGAGTCCCTAGTACCAGTAGATGTAACATGAACCAGCGCTATATTACAGAGACCCCCTTATCCGAGTCCCTAGTACTAGTAGATGTAACATGAACCAGCGCTATATTACAGAGACCCCCTTATCCGAGTCCCTAGTACTAGTAGATGTAACATGAACCAGCGCTATATTACAGAGACCCCATTATCCGAGTCCCTAGTACTAGTAGATGTAACATGAACCGGCGCTATATTACAGAGACCCCCTTATCCGAGTCCCTAGTACCAGTAGCTGTAACATGAACCAGCCCTATATTACAGAGACCCCCTTATCCGAGTCCCTAGTACTAGTAGATGTAACATGAACCAGCGCTATATTACAGAGACCCCCTTATCCGAGTCCCTAGTACTAGTAGATGTAACATGAACCAGCGCTATATTACAGAGACCCCCTTATCCGAGTCCCTAGTACTAGTAGATGTAACATGAACCGGCGCTATATTACAGAGACCCCATTATCCGAGTCCCTAGTACTAGTAGATGTAACATGAACCAGCGCTATATTACAGAGACCCCCTTATCCGAGTCCCTAGTACTGGTAGCTGTAACATGAACCAGCGCTATATTACAGAGACCCCCTTATCCGAATCCCTAGTACCAGGAGCTGTAACATGAACCAGTGCTATATTACAGAGACCCCCTTATCCGAGTCCCTAGTACTAGTAGATGTAACATGAACCAGCGCTAGATTACAGACACCCCCTTATCCGAGTCCCTAGTACTAGGAGCTGTAACAAGAACCAGCGCTATATTACAGAGACCCCCTTATCCGAGTCCCTAGTACCAGTAGATGTAACATGAACCAGCGCTATGTTACAGAGACCCCCTTATCCGAGTCCGTAGTACTACGAGCTGTAACATGAACTAGCGCTATATTACAGAGACCCCCTTATCCGAGTCCCTAGTACCAGTAGATGTAACATGAACCAGCGCTATATTACAGAGACCCCCTTGTCCGAGTCCCTAGTACCAGTAGATGTAACATGAACCAGCGCTATATTACAGAGACCCCCTTATCCGAGTCCCTAGTACCAGGAGCTGTAACATGAACCAGCACTATATTACAGAGACCCCCTTATCCGAGTCCCTAGTACCAGGAGCTGTAACATGAACCAGCGCTATATTACAGAGGGAAGCGATCATCTATTAGAATGAACTTAGGTCTACAGTCATTAGGTCGACCCTACTAGGTCGACTGGCAGGAAGGTCGACCTGACTTAAGGTCGACGTGGGCCAAGGTCGAATTTGCATAAAGGTCGACATGAGGAAGGTCGACTGGTCATAAGGTCGACATGGGGGTTTTTACTGTTTTTTGAGCCGACATGTGCTGACAGGCGGTATTTCATGCCCTTCCATCCACTAGGGCGTGGAGGAGGTTATTAAAGCTGTGGCGAGCGAAGCGAGCCACCGTGCCCGATGCATTGCGAGCGAAGCGAGCGATGCAAGGGTCCGATTCTCATTGCCAACTGTGTCCATGTCGACTGTGTCGACATTTAGCTAAAAAAAACCCAGTGAAAAACCCATGTCGACCTTATAACCAGTCGACCTTCCTCATGTCGACCATTATGCAAATTCGACCTTAAGTCATGTCGACCTTGGCCCATGTCGACCTTAAATCATGTCGACCTTCCTGCCAGTCGACCTAATGGGGTCGACCTAATGACTGTAGACCTAAGTTCATTCTGAGAGATGTACCGATTCCATTACAGAGACCCCCTTTTCCGAGTCCATAGTACTAGTAGATGTAACATGAACCAGCGCTATATTACAGAGACCCCCTTATCCGAGTCCCTAGTACCAGTAGATGTAACATGAACCAGCGCTATATTACAGAGACCCCCTTATCCGAGTCCCTAGTACCAGGAGCTGTAACATGAACCAGCGCTATATTACAGAGACCCCCTTATCCGAGTCCCTAGTACTAGTAGATGTAACATGAACCAGCGCTATATTACAGAGACCCCCTTATCCGAGTCCCTAGTACTAGTAGATGTAACATGAACCAGCGCTAGATTACAGAGACCCCCTTATCCGAGTCCCTAGTACTGGTAGCTGTAACATGAACCAGCGCTATATTACAGAGACCCCCTTATCCGAGTCCCTAGTACTGGTAGATGTAACATGAACCAGCGCTATATTACAGAGACCCCCTTATCCGAATCCCTAGTACCAGGAGCTGTAACATGAACCAGTACTATATTACAGAGACCCCCTTATCCGAGTCCCTAGTACTAGTAGATGTAACATGAACCAGCGCTAGATTACAGACACCCCCTTATCCGAGTCCCTAGTACTAGTAGATGTAACATGAACCAGCGCTAGATTACAGACACCCCCTTATCCGAGTCCCTAGTACTAGGAGCTGTAACAAGAACCAGCGCTATATTACAGAGACCCCCTTATCCGAGTCCCTAGTACCAGTAGATGTAACATGAACCAGCGCTATGTTACAGAGACCCCCTTATCCGAGTCCGTAGTACTAGGAGCTGTAACATGAACCAGCGCTATATTACAGAGACCCCCTTGTCCGAGTCCCTAGTACCAGGAGCTGTAACATGAACCAGCGCTATATTACAGAGACCCCCTTATCCGAGTCCCTAGTACTAGTAGATGTAACATGAACCAGCGCTATATTACAGAGACCCCCTTATCCGAGTCCCTAGTACTAGTAGATGTAACATGAACCAGCGCTAGATTACAGACACCCCCTTATCCGAGTCCCTAGTACTAGTAGATGTAACATGAACCAGCGCTAGATTACAGACACCCCCTTATCCGAGTCCCTAGTACTAGGAGCTGTAACAAGAACCAGCGCTATATTACAGAGACCCCCTTATCCGAGTCCCTAGTACCAGTAGATGTAACATGAACCAGCGCTATGTTACAGAGACCCCCTTATCCGAGTCCGTAGTACTAGGAGCTGTAACATGAACCAGCGCTATATTACAGAGACCCCCTTGTCCGAGTCCCTAGTACCAGGAGCTGTAACATGAACCAGCGCTATATTACAGAGACCCCCTTATCCGAGTCCCTAGTACTAGTAGATGTAACATGAACCAGCGCTATATTACAGAGACCCCCTTATCCGAGTCCCTAGTACTAGGAGCTGTAACAAGAACCAGCGCTATATTACAGAGACCCCCTTATCCGAGTCCCTAGTACCAGTAGATGTAACATGAACCAGCGCTATGTTACAGAGACCCCCTTATCCGAGTCCGTAGTACTAGGAGCTGTAACATGAACCAGCGCTATATTACAGAGACCCCCTTGTCCGAGTCCCTCGTACCAGGAGCTGTAACATGAACCAGCGCTATATTACAGAGACCCCCTTATCCGAGTCCCTAGTACTAGTAGATGTAACATGAACCAGCGCTATATTACAGAGACCCCCTTATCCGAGTCCCTAGTACTAGTAGATGTAACATGAACCAGCGCTATATTACAGAGACCCCCTTATCCGAGTCTCTAGTACCAGGAGCTGTAACATGAACCGGCGCTATATTACAGAGACCCCCTTATCCGAGTCTCTAGTACCAGGAGCTGTAACATGAACCAGCGCTATATTACAGAGACCCCCTTATCCGAGTCCCTGGTGCTAGTAGATGTAACATGAACCGGCCCTATATTACAGAGAACCCCTTATCCGAGTCCCTAGTACTAGTAGATGTAACATGAACCAGCGCTAGATTACAGACACCCCCTTATCCGAGTCCCTAGTACTAGGAGCTGTAACAAGAACCAGCGCTATATTACAGAGACCCCCTTATCCGAGTCCCTAGTACCAGTAGATGTAACATGAACCAGCGCTATGTTACAGAGACCACCTTATCCGAGTCCGTAGTACTACGAGCTGTAACATGAACTAGCGCTATATTACAGAGACCCCCTTATCCGAGTCCCTAGTACCAGTAGATGTAACATGAACCAGCGCTATATTACAGAGACCCCCTTGTCCGAGTTCCTAGTACCAGGTGCTGTAACATGAACCAGCGCTATATTACAGAGACCCCCTTATCCGAGTCCCTAGTACTAGTAGCTGTAACATGAACCAGCGCTATATTACAGAGACCCCCTTATCAGAGTCCCTGGTACTAGTAGATGTAACATGAACCAGCGCTATATTACAGAGACCCCCTTATCCGAGTCCCTAGTACCAGTAGATGTAACAGGAAACAGCGCTATATTACAGAGACACCCTTATCCGAGTCCGTAGTACTAGTAGATGTAACATGAACCAGCGCTAGATTACAGAGACCCCCTTATCCGAGTCCCTAGTACTAGTAGATGTAACAAGAACCAGCGCTATATTACAGAGACCCCCTTATCCGAGTCCCTGGTACTAGTAGATGTAACATGAACCAGCGCTATATTACAGAGACCCCCTTATCCGAGTCCCTGGTACTAGTAGATGTAACATGAACCAGCGCTAGATTACAGAGACCCCCTTATCCGAGTCCCTAGTACTAGTAGATGTAACAAGAACCAGCGCTATATTACAGAGACCCCCTTATCCGAGTCCCTGGTACTAGTAGATGTAACATGAACCAGCGCTAGATTACAGAGACCCCCTTATCCGAGTCCCTAGTACCAGTAGATGTAACATGAACCAGCGCTATGTTACAGAGACCCCCTTATCCGAGTCGGTAGTACTACGAGCTGTAACATGAACTAGCGCTATATTACAGAGACCCCCTTATCCGAGTCCCTAGTACCAGTAGATGTAACATGAACCAGCGCTATATTACAGAGACCCCCTTGTCCGAGTCCCTAGTACCAGGAGCTGTAACATGAACCAGCGCTATATTACAGAGACCCCCTTATCCGAGTCCCTAGTACTAGTAGATGTAACATGAACCAGCGCTATATTACAGAGACCCCCTTATCTGAGTCCCTAGTACTAGTAGATGTAACATGAACCAGCGCTATATTAGAGAGACCCCCCTTATCCGAGTCCCTAGTACTAGTAGATGTAACATGAACCAGCGCTATATTACAGAGACCCCCTTATCCGAGTCCCTGGTACTACAAGCTGTAACATGAACCAGCGCTATATTACAGAGACCCCCTTATCCGAGTCCCTAGTACTAGTAGCTGTAACATGAACCAACGCTATATTACAGAGACCCCCTTATCCGAGTCCCTAGTACTAGTAGATGTAACATGAACCAGCGCTATATTACAGAGACCCCCTTATCCGAGTCCCTAGTACCAGTAGATGTAACATGAACCAGCGCTATATTACAGAGACCCCCTTATCCGACTCCCTAGTACCAGGAGCTGTAACATGAACCAGCGCTATATTACAGAGACCCCCTTATCCGAGTCCCTAGTACCAGGAGCTGTAACATGAACCAGTGCTATATTACAGAGGGAAGCGATCATCTATTAGAATGAACTTAGGTCTACAGTCATTAGGTCGACCCTACTAGGTCGACTGGCAGGAAGGTCGACCTGACTTAAGGTCGACGTGGGCCAAGGTCGACATGACTTAAGGTCGAATTTGCATAAAGGTCGACATGAGGAAGGTCGACTGGTCATAAGGTCGACATGGGGGTTTTTACTGTTTTTTGAGCCGACATGTGCCGACAGGCGGTATTTCATGCCCTACCATCCACTAGGGCGTGGAGGAGGTTATTAAAGCTGTGGCGAGCGAAGCGAGCCACCGTGCCCGATGCATTGCGAGCGAAGCGAGCGATGCAAGGGTCCGATTCTCATTGCCAACTGTGTCCATGTCGACTGTGTCGACATTTAGCTAAAAAAAACCCAGTGAAAAACCCATGTCGACCTTATAACCAGTCGACCTTCCTCATGTCGACCATTATGCAAATTCGACCTTAAGTCATGTCGACCTTGGCCCATGTCGACCTTAAATCATGTCGACCTTCCTGCCAGTCGACCTAATGGGGTCGACCTAATGACTGTAGACCTAAGTTCATTCTGAGAGAAGTACCGATTCCATTACAGAGACCCCCTTTTCCGAGTCCATAGTACTAGTAGATGTAACATGAACCAGCGCTATATTACAGAGACCCCCTTATCCGAGTCCCTAGTACCAGTAGATGTAACATGAACCAGCGCTATATTACAGAGACCCCCTTATCCGAGTCCCTAGTACCAGGAGCTGTAACATGAACCAGCGCTATATTACAGAGACCCCCTTATCCGAGTCCCTAGTACCAGTAGATGTAACATGAACCAGCGCTATATTACAGAGACCCCCTTATCCGAGTCCCTAGTACTAGTAGATGTAACATGAACCAGCGCTATATTACAGAGACCCCCTTATCAGAGTCCCTAGTACTAGTAGATGTAACATGAACCAGCGCTATATTACAGAGACCCCCTTATCCGAGTCCCTAGTACTAGTAGATGTAACATGAACAAGCGCTATATTACAGAGAACCCCTTATCCGAGTCCCTAGTACCAGTAGATGTAACATGAACCAGCGCTATATTACAGAGACCCCCTTATCCGAGTCCCTAGTACTAGTAGATGTAACATGAACCAGCGCTATATTACAGAGACCCCCTTATCCGAGTCCCTAGTACTAGTAGATGTAACATGAACCAGCGCTATATTACAGAGACCCCATTATCCGAGTCCCTAGTACTAGTAGATGTAACATGAACCGGCGCTATATTACAGAGACCCCCTTATCCGAGTCCCTAGTACCAGTAGCTGTAACATGAACCAGCCCTATATTACAGAGACCCCCTTATCCGAGTCCCTAGTACCAGTAGCTGTAACATGAACCAGCCCTATATTACAGAGACCCCCTTATCCGAGTCCCTAGTACTAGTAGATGTAACATGAACCAGCGCTATATTACAGAGACCCCCTTATCCGAGTCCCTAGTACTAGTAGATGTAACATGAACCAGCGCTATATTACAGAGACCCCCTTATCCGAGTCCCTAGTACTAGTAGATGTAACATGAACCAGCGCTATATTACAGAGACCCCCTTATCCGAGTCCCTAGTACTGGTAGCTGTAACATGAACCAGCGCTATATTACAGAGACCCCCTTATCCGAATCCCTAGTACCAGGAGCTGTAACATGAACCAGTGCTATATTACAGAGACCCCCTTATCCGAGTCCCTAGTACTAGTAGATGTAACATGAACCAGCGCTAGATTACAGACACCCCCTTATCCGAGTCCCTAGTACTAGGAGCTGTAACAAGAACCAGCGCTATATTACAGAGACCCCCTTATCCGAGTCCCTAGTACCAGTAGATGTAACATGAACCAGCGCTATGTTACAGAGACCCCCTTATCCGAGTCCGTAGTACTACGAGCTGTAACATGAACTAGCGCTATATTACAGAGACCCCCTTATCCGAGTCCCTAGTACCAGTAGATGTAACATGAACCAGCGCTATATTACAGAGACCCCCTTGTCCGAGTCCCTAGTACCAGTAGATGTAACATGAACCAGCGCTATATTACAGAGACCCCCTTATCCGAGTCCCTAGTACCAGGAGCTGTAACATGAACCAGCACTATATTACAGAGACCCCCTTATCCGAGTCCCTAGTACCAGGAGCTGTAACATGAACCAGCGCTATATTACAGAGGGAAGCGATCATCTATTAGAATGAACTTAGGTCTACAGTCATTAGGTCGACCCTACTAGGTCGACTGGCAGGAAGGTCGACCTGACTTAAGGTCGACGTGGGCCAAGGTCGAATTTGCATAAAGGTCGACATGAGGAAGGTCGACTGGTCATAAGGTCGACATGGGGGTTTTTACTGTTTTTTGAGCCGACATGTGCTGACAGGCGGTATTTCATGCCCTTCCATCCACTAGGGCGTGGAGGAGGTTATTAAAGCTGTGGCGAGCGAAGCGAGCCACCGTGCCCGATGCATTGCGAGCGAAGCGAGCGATGCAAGGGTCCGATTCTCATTGCCAACTGTGTCCATGTCGACTGTGTCGACATTTAGCTAAAAAAAACCCAGTGAAAAACCCATGTCGACCTTATAACCAGTCGACCTTCCTCATGTCGACCATTATGCAAATTCGACCTTAAGTCATGTCGACCTTGGCCCATGTCGACCTTAAATCATGTCGACCTTCCTGCCAGTCGACCTAATGGGGTCGACCTAATGACTGTAGACCTAAGTTCATTCTGAGAGATGTACCGATTCCATTACAGAGACCCCCTTTTCCGAGTCCATAGTACTAGTAGATGTAACATGAACCAGCGCTATATTACAGAGACCCCCTTATCCGAGTCCCTAGTACCAGTAGATGTAACATGAACCAGCGCTATATTACAGAGACCCCCTTATCCGAGTCCCTAGTACCAGGAGCTGTAACATGAACCAGCGCTATATTACAGAGACCCCCTTATCCGAGTCCCTAGTACTAGTAGATGTAACATGAACCAGCGCTATATTACAGAGACCCCCTTATCCGAGTCCCTAGTACTAGTAGATGTAACATGAACCAGCGCTAGATTACAGAGACCCCCTTATCCGAGTCCCTAGTACTGGTAGCTGTAACATGAACCAGCGCTATATTACAGAGACCCCCTTATCCGAGTCCCTAGTACTGGTAGATGTAACATGAACCAGCGCTATATTACAGAGACCCCCTTATCCGAATCCCTAGTACCAGGAGCTGTAACATGAACCAGTACTATATTACAGAGACCCCCTTATCCGAGTCCCTAGTACTAGTAGATGTAACATGAACCAGCGCTAGATTACAGACACCCCCTTATCCGAGTCCCTAGTACTAGTAGATGTAACATGAACCAGCGCTAGATTACAGACACCCCCTTATCCGAGTCCCTAGTACTAGGAGCTGTAACAAGAACCAGCGCTATATTACAGAGACCCCCTTATCCGAGTCCCTAGTACCAGTAGATGTAACATGAACCAGCGCTATGTTACAGAGACCCCCTTATCCGAGTCCGTAGTACTAGGAGCTGTAACATGAACCAGCGCTATATTACAGAGACCCCCTTGTCCGAGTCCCTAGTACCAGGAGCTGTAACATGAACCAGCGCTATATTACAGAGACCCCCTTATCCGAGTCCCTAGTACTAGTAGATGTAACATGAACCAGCGCTATATTACAGAGACCCCCTTATCCGAGTCCCTAGTACTAGTAGATGTAACATGAACCAGCGCTAGATTACAGACACCCCCTTATCCGAGTCCCTAGTACTAGTAGATGTAACATGAACCAGCGCTAGATTACAGACACCCCCTTATCCGAGTCCCTAGTACTAGGAGCTGTAACAAGAACCAGCGCTATATTACAGAGACCCCCTTATCCGAGTCCCTAGTACCAGTAGATGTAACATGAACCAGCGCTATGTTACAGAGACCCCCTTATCCGAGTCCGTAGTACTAGGAGCTGTAACATGAACCAGCGCTATATTACAGAGACCCCCTTGTCCGAGTCCCTAGTACCAGGAGCTGTAACATGAACCAGCGCTATATTACAGAGACCCCCTTATCCGAGTCCCTAGTACTAGTAGATGTAACATGAACCAGCGCTATATTACAGAGACCCCCTTATCCGAGTCCCTAGTACTAGGAGCTGTAACAAGAACCAGCGCTATATTACAGAGACCCCCTTATCCGAGTCCCTAGTACCAGTAGATGTAACATGAACCAGCGCTATGTTACAGAGACCCCCTTATCCGAGTCCGTAGTACTAGGAGCTGTAACATGAACCAGCGCTATATTACAGAGACCCCCTTGTCCGAGTCCCTCGTACCAGGAGCTGTAACATGAACCAGCGCTATATTACAGAGACCCCCTTATCCGAGTCCCTAGTACTAGTAGATGTAACATGAACCAGCGCTATATTACAGAGACCCCCTTATCCGAGTCCCTAGTACTAGTAGATGTAACATGAACCAGCGCTATATTACAGAGACCCCCTTATCCGAGTCTCTAGTACCAGGAGCTGTAACATGAACCGGCGCTATATTACAGAGACCCCCTTATCCGAGTCTCTAGTACCAGGAGCTGTAACATGAACCAGCGCTATATTACAGAGACCCCCTTATCCGAGTCCCTGGTGCTAGTAGATGTAACATGAACCGGCCCTATATTACAGAGAACCCCTTATCCGAGTCCCTAGTACTAGTAGATGTAACATGAACCAGCGCTAGATTACAGACACCCCCTTATCCGAGTCCCTAGTACTAGGAGCTGTAACAAGAACCAGCGCTATATTACAGAGACCCCCTTATCCGAGTCCCTAGTACCAGTAGATGTAACATGAACCAGCGCTATGTTACAGAGACCACCTTATCCGAGTCCGTAGTACTACGAGCTGTAACATGAACTAGCGCTATATTACAGAGACCCCCTTATCCGAGTCCCTAGTACCAGTAGATGTAACATGAACCAGCGCTATATTACAGAGACCCCCTTGTCCGAGTTCCTAGTACCAGGTGCTGTAACATGAACCAGCGCTATATTACAGAGACCCCCTTATCCGAGTCCCTAGTACTAGTAGATGTAACATGAACCAGCGCTTTATTACAGAGACCCCCTTATCCGAGTCCCTAGTACTAGTAGATGTAACATGAACCAGCGCTATATTACAGAGACCCCCTTATCAGAGTCCCTAGTACCAGGAGCTGTAACATGAACCAGCACTATATTACAGAGACCCCCTTATCCGAGTCTCTAGTAATAGGAGCTGTAACATGAACCAGCGCTAGATTACAGACACCCCCTTATCCGAGTCCCTAGTACTAGTAGATGTAACATGAACCAGCGCTATATTACAGAGACCCCCTTATCCGAGTCCCTAGTACTAGTAGATGTAACATGAACCAGCGATATATTACAGAGACCCCCTTGTCCGAGTTCCTAGTACCAGGTGCTGTAACATGAACCAGCGCTATATTACAGAGACCCCCTTATCCGAGTCCCTAGTACTAGTAGATGTAACATGAACCAGCGCTTTATTACAGAGACCCCCTTATCCGAGTCCCTAGTACTAGTAGATGTAACATGAACCAGCGCTATATTACAGACACCCCCTTATCCGAGTCCCTAGTACTAGTAGATGTAACATGAACCAGCGATATATTACAGAGACCCCCTTATCCGAGTCCGTAGTACTACGAGCTGTAACATGAACCAGCGCTATATTACAGAGACCCCCTTATCCGAGTCCCTAGTACCAGTAGATGTAACATGAACCAGCGCTATATTACAGAGACCCCCTTGTCCGAGTCCCTAGTACCAGGAGCTGTAACATGAACCAGCGCTATATTACAGAGACCCCCTTATCTGAGTCCCTAGTACCAGTAGATGTAACATGAACCAGCGCTATATTACAGAGACCCCCTTGTCCGAGTCCCTAGTACTAGAAGCTGTAACATGAACCAGCGCTATATTACAGAGACCCCCTTATCCGAGTCCCTAGTACTAGAAGCTGTAACATGAACCAGCGCTATATTACAGAGACCCCCTTACCCGAGTCCCTGGTACTACGAGCTGTAACTTGGGGGTGCAGTTATAATCCCAGCGGTCGGAATCCCAACACTTTCTCCCTCTGTGGGGACACGACACCCATAGAGGGAGAATAAATGAGTGTGCCGAGCATATCGAGGCACCAGGACAGCTGCGTGGCTAGCGCAGCGAGCACACAAGAGAGGGCGATCCACTTCCCCCCCTTGTCGGGATTTCAGCGGTCGTGATATTGAATGCCGGGATTTCGGATCAATCCCGTAACATGAACCATCGCTATGCCTCAGATGGGTAAAGGAGTTTCTGACCAGACGCCTGTCCTCACTGGCTACGTCCCTCACAGTCACAGACAGGTTTGTGGTCTTACACGATCTGGCCAATAGGGGATTCCCTCTTACTGCCTTCTAGTAATACCACCCACAGCAAAATAGGCAGGGTTAATGCTGCCACCACTAGACTCTTACCATGTGGTTTCTTGGACGACGGTTATCAAACACGCTCCTACTACTGTCACCTGAATACTGCTGACATACCTGCTAACACAACCATACACCTGGCACCTGCAATGGTAGCTGACAGAGGGCGGAGCTTAGCGATGCTGTGATCAGGACTACATGCATCATATATCACAAAATGAAGCATACTCGCCAACAAATTTAGAAAGGGGCGTGGACAAAGGTAATGGAGTGGTCACACCCCCTTCCATATAAATAAAATGGGCATTTGGAGACTAAATAAGAAGGTAAGGGCTATACAAAAATGGTACTGTACTTTTCCAAAAGGTACAGCTAGAGGGGTCGGATACATTGTCCTGAGGCAATGTTGTTTATTTGCTCAAAATATAAGTCATGAAAAAAAAAGGACCTTCCCCTGCTGCTAGGGGACACAGCATACAGAGATGTTCAGTTGTTCCATGTACCTAAGGATCACAACCCCTTTATAAAGTCAGAAAACCACACTGGTATGGTCAGATCCTCCCCCATATACCATTAGGATTCATATATCAAATCAGAACATCTCACTGTCAATGCAGAAAAAGGGATTTTTGTAAGAACTTACCGTTCGAATCCCTTTCTCTGATATGGTCCTGGTGACACAGCTTCACATTGGGATGTAGGAGGGTCCGCAGGAGCCAGGCACCTATCCTAAAGCTTTTGGAGGGTAGGCTCCTCCCCTACTGCATCCCAGACTCCTCAGTTCAATCTTTTAAAGCCACTGGAATACATTAACTCAGTACAACGCCTGCACATATTATATGCACAATTTTAAATTTAACTTTTCAACCAATTATAACATGAAACATCATGAACACTGGCATACTTACTGAGCGTAAGGGAGGGATCGCTGTGTCACCAGGACCATATCAGAGAAAGGGATTCGAACGGTAAGTTCTTACAAAAATCCCTTTTTCTCTTTCAATGGTCCTGGTGACACAGCTTCACATTGGGACGTTCCAGAGCCGGTCCTTTGGGTGGGTACGCTCAGGTCTGCAGCTCTCATCACTGCTCGCCCGAATGATGCGTCCTCCGACGCAAACTCATGGAACCTATCGAATTTGGCAAAAATATGAACAGATGACCAAGTGGCAGCCCTGCAAACCTGCTCAGCTGTTGCCCCATGTCGAACCGCCCAAGAGGTGGCGACTGATCTGGTGGTATGCGCATTAATCCTGGCTGGCACAGGCCTACCAACTTTTGTATATGCAAACGCTATAACAGAGCGCAACCACCTAGCAACGGTCTGCTTAGAAGCAGGCCAACCATTATTATGTACATCATACAAAACTAGCAAAGTATCAGTCTTCCTGACACACTTTCCTCTGTCCACATAAATGCGCACGGCGCGCACAACATCCAAATTCCTCAATTTGCCCCTTTTCTTTGAACCCTCTGGGGTTGAAACACAGGCAGAACTATCTCCTGATTTAGATGAAAAGCAGAGACTACTTTTGGTAAAAAATTTTGGGGTACTGTCCGAAGGACAGCCCTATCATCATGAATTATAAGGAAGGGAGACTTGCAGGACAATGCTCCCAACTCCGATACTCTTTTTGCTGACGCCACTGCCAACAAAAATACCAGTTTCCCTGTAAGGAATTTAAGGTCAGCCGACCTTAACGGCTCAAAAGGCGCCTTTTGAGGGTACTCCAGAACCAGAGATAATTCCCATGGTGCTACTGGTTGCTTGTAGGGAGGTTTCAATCGAGAAACCCCCTGCAGGAAGGTCTGTACTTCCGGTATTAATGCAATCCTTCTACGGAAAGAAATTGACAAGGCCGAGATCTGTACTTTGAGTGACTGAAGGCTTAACCCAGAGGCAAGGCCATCCTGTAAAAACTCCAACAATTTAGCCATTTTAAATCGCGATGTGTGTGACTTCCGTCTTTCACACCATCGAATATAGGTCTTCCAGACCCTATAATAATTTGCAGAAAACACTGACTCTGTCTTTAATCATTGTGTTAACCACCGCCTCTGAGAATCCTATATTCCTCAAAATGGCGGTTTCAACAGCCAGGCCGTCAAAATTAATCGAGCTGAATCCAGATGGTTGAACGGTCCTTGTTTTAGAAGGTCTGACCTCAGAGGTAGACGCCACGAGTCCACAGACAATCACTGAAGCCTCGAGTACCAGGACCTCCTTGGCCAATCTGGGGCCACTAAAATTACTGGAATGGTCAGGGCCTGTATCTTTTTTCAACACTCTTGCCAGCATTGGAACTGGCAGAAAAACATAAAGAAGATTCCCCTCCCAGGGGATAGTCATGGCATCCACTGCTTCTGCCAGTGGATCCTTCGTCCTGGCATAAAACCTGGGTACCTGATAGTTGAACCTGGATGCCATCAGGTCCCCATCCGGGGTTCCCCACCTCAGTGTAATCTGGTGGAATACTTGTGGGTTCAGGCTCCATTCCCCTTCCATCAGCTCCTCCCTGCTCAGGAAGTCGGCCTCTATATTCTCCACTCCTGGTATGAATATTGCTGATAATGCTGGAACATTCTGTTCCGCCCACAAGAAGATTCGGGACACCTCCCACATAGCCAGCTTGCTGCGTGTGCCTCCCTGGTGATTCAGATATGCCACAGCTGTGGCGTTGTCGGTCTGAATCCCTAAAGGGAGCCCTTGTAATCTTTCTCCCGCCAGAGAAAACATCTGCCACACAGCCCTCAGTTCCACGATGTTGATCGGTAAGGCTGACTCCTCTGAAGTCCACAAGCCTTGCAAACGCAGGTCCAAGACTACTGCCCCCAGCCTCTGAGACTGGCGTCGGTAGTGACTACCAGCCAGCTCCAGGACTGCAGGGACCGACCCCACTAATGGGGATCCACCTCCATCCACCATTTCAGGAAGGATCGAGTTTCTGAAGACAACACTATTTGTTCTGACATCATGGTCTGAGTATTCCCTGACCAGTCTGTCAGAATGTTCCCTGGAACACTCGAGAGTGGAACCTGGCGAACTGTAACGTCTCGAAAGACGCCACCATCTTCCCCAGCAGTTTGAGGCACCTCCATACTGATGTGCTCTGAGACCCAAGGATCTCCTGTACCAAGGGCAGCCAGATCCCTGTCCTTTGCCTCTGGTAGAAACACCCAATGCAACTGGGTATCCAGAACAACCCCCAAGAATTGGAGTCTCTGTGACGGCCCAACTGAGACTTTTGTAAATTTTAAAAGCCAGCCGTGAATCTGCAAAAACCCGATGGCTTCTGCCAAGTGACTCTTTAACTTGTCTGCTGACTCCGCTTTGAACCGCAGGTCGTTCAAAAATGGAATCACCGTGATTTCCCTCAGTCGAAGCACAGCCGCCATTACTGACATTATTTTGGTGAATATCCTTGACGCTGTGGCCAGACCGAAGGGCAACGCCTGGAATTGCAAGAGTAGGTCTCCTATTGCACACCTCAATAGAGCCTGATGTTCTGGGTGGATAGGAACATGCAAGAATGCGTCCTGGACATCCATGGACGCCAAAAATTCTCCCTGGTCCAGGCTTAGCAGCACAGACCGTAGAGACTCCATTTTGAAATGGTCTACCCACAAATGGATATTTAATGACTTTACGTTTAGGATCAGCTGAAAGACCCGTCTGGTTTGGGCACCAAAAACAGAGTGGAATAAAAGCATTTTTTCCACTACCCTCTGGGGACCGGGACTACCACACCCTTCTCTAAAAGAGAATGAGCCGCTCCCAAGAGAGCCGTACGGAGCCGAGCCTCCTTTGGTAGTGGTGTTGTAACCCTAGGTTATAATTTCTAACACCCAAGAGTCCCGGTCTAACAGTGCCCATGCGTCTTTGAACAGTGACAGACGTCCCCCCACCTTGATCACTGCCGGGCAAAACCCCTGGCAGTCATGCGGAGGGTTTGTCCTCTCCTTTGGTTTCTTATGAAAGGAACCAAATTTTGACTCTGGGGCCTTGCCCCTGGGAGGACCGAGACTATCCCCTAAAAGACTGTCCTCGAAAGGACGCACCTCCTCTAGGGGAGGGCCGAAAGGACGGCCTGAAGCAGAAAACCTTGATGTCTGCTTGGCTGCAGGGGTAGGCAGGAAAGTGCTTTTTTCCACCTGTGGCCTGCTTAATAATCTCTTCCAGTTCTGAACCAAATAACAGCTTTCTTTTAAAAGCTAATGCCTCTAAGCCTTCTCAGACTCGTTATCTGCCTCCCAAGCTATAAGCCAGAGCACTCTCCTGGCATTGACGGACACTGGGGAAACTCTGGCAGCCATTTTGAGAGCTTCCTGCTCAGCCTCAATCACATACTCTGCAGCAGCTTTACGCTTCTCCGCAAGTAACAACACACAAGGAACAGTATGTCAAATAGTGCACAGGTCATTGACCCACCAATCATGGCCTTAGAGACCCAGGCTGAAGCAATCAGAGGGTGGAGTGTGTAGCCCACCCTTTTAACCATTGCCTTGCTTGAAGGCTGTTCCCCCCTGCACTGGTAGCACAGTGGCTTTTGTACAAGCATGCCACAGAAGCATCTACCACTGGAACTTTCTCCCAGAGGTCTGCATGATCCTCAGGCATGGGATACAGGCTTAAACATCTTTTAGGCATCTAAAGCCTTTTATCAGGGGTTTTCCAATAAATCTTGTAAACCCTCGTCTGCAGGGAGATATCAGTTTCTTTACGCTGTCTCTTAAAAACAATCTTTGCAGGAGTTTATCCTTCACAGACAAATTCAATGCCTGTTTAACAGCAGTAATCAAATCCTCCACCCCTGAGGACTCTTCAGAATCATCACCCTGATTCCAGAGTATGTCTGTGTACTTTCCTTCCTCATCAGCAGCTAACAATGGCACTGAATAAGACCTTTTAGGGGTCCCCACAGAATAACCATAAAACTTGTCCAACAAGTAATTAAACCTGCAGATTCCCTTAGCAGTATCCAGCATGACCTTTTTTCTGTAATAAGTCAGGATCTGTCTGGGTCCGAGGCAAGGAGCTAGAGGACTGCTGAGAGAATGGCAATGGTCTAGGGAAAGTTACCAGCCATCACTCTGCCTGTCCAGTAATGCATCAAAGCATTTTCAGACCTGCCCAGGGACTTAGCCCACGCAAGCTCCGATAACAATACCCTCTGGGGTTCACTCCCCATGGGTTTCACAGCAGCGCAAGAAATACATAAGCCCCCCCTGTTATCTGCTCAGGGACAAATTTCAGTGTACAACCACTGCAAGCGTTTAATGCATTAAAGGCTCCCTCCCCTAAAACCACAGACTGTTGCTCAGACATGATGTTCTCAAATAACACAGTTACAGCATTAAATGTACAGACATTATATACAGAACTAATATACTCAGTTCACTTAGCTTTCTGTAGTCTTCAGAATGGGGAAAGCGATGCCCAGGAAATCCAATCACTCTGTCAGGATCTGTAAGCCAGCTCAGCTCCGCTGCAAGCGTTCTGAATGGCGCCAAAACAGAGTGAGGGAAGGGAGCAAGTCCCTGCTGCTGCGGGGTCCGTGACTTTTGGCGCCAACTACCCCCAGACAGCCGCTCCCATTGTAGGATCTCCTAGTTCCAGTATCTCCCCCTAGGCTGGGGACCACTCGGAACATGCCTGTAACACACTGCTGTCCTCTCATATAGGAGCTCAGTGTGTAAGCTCCGCAGAAAATGGCCGCCGCCATCACGGAGCGCCTGTCCCCCATGATCCCCACCTAGCGTGAAGCCGGTTTCAGAGCGCTCCAGAGCCCAGGCAGCTTCTTAAAAGAAGCTGTAAGCGCTGCACAGGGAGGCCAGACAGCGTCTCCCCTGTGCACAGCGAGCTGACAGGACGTGCTTCAGTCAGCTCCTGCTGCGCTAGCAGTGTGAGGATTCACTATGAGAATCCTCACACTGTGCCTACCTAGCTAGAGTGAAAGTTAATAAAATAATAAAAACCCTAACTAACTCTAATCCTTCGGCTGCTCCGGCAGCCCTTTAGAATAGCACCCACTCCAGTGGGCACCTAACACGAACTGAGGAGTCTGGGATGCAGTAGGGGAGGAGCCTACCCTCCAAAAGCTTTAGGATAGGTGCCTGGCTCCTTCGGACCCTCCTACATCCCAGTGTTGAGCTGTGTCACCAGGACCATTGAAAGAGAAATACATCCAGATTACATGTACAAAGGATTTACCCAATTGTCTTACAAATATGCAGGAGATCACAGACTACCTTCTTACGCTCCACAGAGACACAGACGTCCCAGTTACTACTAACACGGTGCACACAGGAACTGCAGACACCCAGACACATTCCCTCCTGTGCACCGGTCATTCATCAGACCTTCTGCCGATCTACAGAGATACAGACGTCCCAGTTACTACTAACACGGTGCACACAGGAACTGCAGACACCCAGACACATTCCCTCCTGTGCACCGGTCATTCATCAGACCTTCTGAAGATCTACAGAGATACAGACGTCCCAGTTACTACTAACATGGTGCACACAGGAACTGCAGACACCCAGACACATTCCCTCCTGTGCACCGGTCATTCATCAGACCTTCTGCCGATCTACAGAGATACAGACGTCCCAGTTACTACTAACATGGTGCACACAGGAACTACAGACACCCAGACACATTCCCTCCTGTGCACCGGTCATTCATCAGACCTTCTGAAGATCTACAGAGATACAGACGTCCCAGTTACTACTAACATGGTGCACACAGGAACTGCAGACACCCAGACACATTCCCTCCTGTGCACCGGTCATTCATCAGACCATCTGCTGCTTCCCATAGAGACACAGACGTCCCAGTTACTACTAACATGGTGCACACAGGAACTGCAGACACCCAGACACATTCCCTCCTGTGCACCGGTCATTCATCAGACCTTCTTACGCTCCACAGAGACACAGACGTCCCAGTTACTACTAACACTGTGCACACAGGAACTGCAGACACCCAGACACATTCCCTCCTGTGCACCGGTCATTCATCAGACCTTCTGCCGCTTCCCATAGAGACACAGACGTCCCAGTTACTACTAACACTGTGCACACAGGAACTGCAGACACCCAGACACATTCCCTCCTGTGCACCGGTCATTCATCAGACCTTCTGCCGCTTCCCATAGAGACACAGACGTCCCAGTTACTACTAACACTGTGCACACAGGAACTGCAGACACCCAGACACATTCCCTCCTGTGCACCGGTCATTCATCAGACCTTCTGCCGATCTACAGAGATACAGACGTCCCAGTTACTACTAACACGGTGCACACAGGAACTGCAGACACCCTGACACATTCCCTCCTGTGCACCGGTCATTCATCAGACCATCTGCTGCTTCCCATAGAGACACAGACGTCCCAGTTACTACTAATACGGTGCACACAGGAACTGCAGACACCCAGACACATTCCCTCCTGTGCACCGGTCATTCATCAGACCATCTGCTGCTTCCCATAGAGACACAGACGTCCCAGTTACTACTAATACGGTGCACACAGGAACTGCAGACACCCTGACACATTCCCTCCTGTGCACCGGTCATTTATCAGACCTTCTTACGCTCCACAGAGACACAGACGTCCAAGTTACTACTAACATCTTGTACATAGGAACTGCAGACACCCAGACACATTCTCTCCTGTGCACCGGTCATTCATCAGACCTTCTGCCGCTTCCCATAGAGACACAGAAGTCACAGTTACTACTAACATCTTGTACACAGGAACTGCAGACACCCAGACACATTCTCTCCTGTGCACCGGTCATTCATCAGACCTTCTGCCGCTTCCCATAGAGACACAGACGTCCCAGTTACTACTAACACTGTGCACACAGGAACTGCAGACACCCAGACACATTCCCTCCTGTGCACCGGTCATTCATCAGACCTTCTGCCGCTCCACAGAGACACAGACGTCCCAGTTACTACTAACACTGTGCACACAGGAACTGCAGACACCCAGACACATTCCCTCCTGTGCACCGGTCATTCATCAGACCTTCTGCCGCTCCACAGAGACACAGACGTCCCAGTTACTACTAACACTGTGCACACAGGAACTGCAGACACCCTGACACATTCCCTCCTGTGCGCCGGTCATTCATCAGACCTTCTACCGCTTCCCATAGAGACACACAGAAGGCCTAGTTACTACTAACACCTTGAACACAGGAACTGCAGACACCCAGACACATTCCCTCCTGTGCACCGGTCATTCATCAGACCTTCTGCCGCTCCACAGAGACACAGACGTCCCAGTTACTGCTAACACGGTGCACACAGGAACTGCAGACACCCAGACACATTCCCTCCTGTGCACCGGTCATTCATCAGACCTTCTGCCGCTCCACAGAGACACAGACGTCCTAGTTACTGCTAACACGGTGCACACAGGAACTGCAGACACCCAGACACATTTCCTCCTGTGCATTGGTCATTCATCAGACCTTCTGCCGCTCCACAGAGACACAGACGTCCCAGTTACTGCTAACACGGTGCACACAGGAACTGCAGACACAACACATTCCCTCCTGTGCATCGGTCATTCATCAGACATTCTGCAGCTTCCCATAGAGGACGCACAGAAGTCCCAGTTACTACTGTCAAAGTCGAGTTGCATGTACAACACAATAGAATGGTATGGCCGCCATCTTGGTTTCGCAGTTACGTAAATGGAGTATCGTAACCAGGTGAAATAATAATGCGAACCCCGTGTGCAGCCATACTACATACATTCATATCTCACACTTACAAATGAAGTGTAGATCAATGGTTTTAATCCGCAGCACATAGCTTAAATAGTAAAACACAATCTTTCTTATACATATTTCACATCTATGCGTTCCGTCTCTCATGCGCAGTGCTCCGGTTCTGGTATAAATTCGCAACTTGTAACAGCCAAAAGTTATGGAACAATTACTTATTTAATGGTCATTTCACCATGAGGACAGTGTGGGAGATCCGGATGCAGCTGGTTTACAGTGTTGATTTACGACCCCTATGACGATGCCTAATGAACAATAGAGGTGCATTCCCCTGCATCAATCCAAGAGAAGTGACACCTGATCTCCTGACCAATGGAGACCCTCACTGCCCCCTCTAACTGGACACTATAAGAGTTCAAGTACATCCTAAACTTTGTCTGTTTCCCTGCTGCTGAGCTCAGACCGGGTTTGCGGCAGCGCTATTTGAGGAGACGGTAACATTTGCATTCCTGTATGTGTATTCTGTAGTGCGGCTGATTGTATTTTATAGCTCTTGTTTTTCCCCCTAGTAGTTTAGATCATACTTTGTATTGTGCAACAAACTGTATATTGTGTCTCTCTCTCTCTCTCTGTTGTCCTTGAGGGACTGAAATACATGATTTGGGGCCTTTATCCCCTTATTCTCTAATTTATACAGAGTCTTGGCTTTTATTCGCATTTAGCGACAGAGTTAAAAAGGAAATTATCCTTAAACAAGAACTCACACTTGGGTACTAAGGACTGCAAAAGGATACCGCTTCATAGGTATCTGCATAGCGTGTTTTATACACGGACAAGGTTCGCTACACTTTGTTCGCACGTAGCTAGGAATAAAAGGTTAGTGGTTTCCAGACAGTACGTAAACTGCGCACTTCACTTATTATCCATTGGTTTAATCTTATATGGGAATTGATACTACTAACACCTTGCACACAGGAACTACAGACACCTTCCCTCCTGTGCACCGGTCATTCATCAGACCTTCTGCCGCTTCCCATAGAGACGCAGAGAAGTCCCAGTTACTACTAGCACCTTGCACACCGGAACTGCAGACACCCAGACATTCCCTCATGTGCACCAGTCATTCATCAGACCTTCTGGAATAAGACCTTCATGGAATCAGGTGAAATCTGGCTCAAATTGTGTATTGGCACCTTAAGTGCATCTCATCTCCCAGTCAAAGAGGATGGAGATCCCTTCCCCAGTCATATCCAGTGTAAGTGCATCTCATCTCAGTCAGTGATCCCTTAGAAACATACAAAAACTTGAAAGCTTGGGATTGGATTCGAAGATGGTTGAATGGATAAAATCTTGGTTGCAGGACAGAAAACAGACTTGTAGTAAATGGAGTACAGTAACAGGAGGAAAATGTTACCAGTGGAGTACCCCAGGGATCTGTACTTGGACCGGTGCTTTTTAATATCTTTATCAGTGACCTTGTGAATGGAATTGAGGGTAAAATTTGCCTTTTTGCAGATGACACAAAAGGTATGTAACAAGGTAGACACACCAGAAGGGGTAAAACAAATGATTGATGATCTAGGTAGATAAGGAGGAATCGTCAAGAGCATGGCAACTACAGTTCAATGCCAAAAAAATGCAAATCATGCACTTGGGTTGCAAAAAAACAAAGACTAAATATAGTATAAATGGCACTATAATGGAAACTACTGAGGACGAGAAGGATCTAGGTGTCACTATTTCAGAGGACTTGAAGGCAGGTAGGCAATGTAACAAAGCAAGTGAGATGCTTGGTTGCATAGGGAGAGGAATCAGCAATAGAATAAAATAAGTAATAATGACACTGTATAGGTCATTGGTCCGACCTCACCTAGAGTATTGTGTTCAGTTCTGGAGGCCATATCTCCAGAAGGATATAAATACATTAGAGACTGTACAAAGAAGAGCAACTAAAATGGTGCATGGCCTACATCACAAAACGTACCAGGAAAGACTAAAAGTTCTTAATATGTATAATTTAGAGCAGAGAAGGGAAAGGGGGGACATGGTAGAAACCATCAAATATATCAAGGGCTTTAACAAGGTACAGGAGGGAGACATTCTTCACAGGAAGAGGAGCAGCAGAACACGAGGACACGCACTGACACTAGAGGGAGGAAAATTCAGGGGAAATGTGAGGAAGAATTACTTCACAGAAAGAGTAGTAGATAAGTGGAATAGCCTCCCATCAGAGGTGGTAGAGGCAAATACAGTAGTATAATTTAAACATGCTTGGGATAGGCATATTGATATCCTTACAAAAAAATAAGGATCAAATATGGCTTGAGGTAACAGGTTTAAAAAAAAAAAAAAAAAAAGGGGCAGACTAGATGGGCCAAGTGGTTCTTATCTGCCGTCAAATTCTATGAACGTCCTGGTGGCTGAGGTAGTCGGCCTCCCAATTGACTACGCCGGGTATGAAAATGGCGGAGACGGCTCCTACACGTTTCTGGGCCCACTGGAGGATGCGACTGAGTTCCCTCATGGCAGCTCGACTGCGAGTGCCACCCTGCATGTTGATATAAGCCACTGCCGTGGCGTTGTAGGATTGAATCCTGATGTCCCGATTTTTTAGGAGACTCTGCCTGGAGAAGGGTATAATACACCGCTCTGAGCTCCAGAACATTGATCTGCAGGCGAGCCTTCGCTGGAGACCAAAGCTTACCGCCGCCCAACCTCTTATACAGAAGAAGAAAAAAGATGACTCTCTTTGTTGGGGCACGACTTAAATTAAAATATATAAATTTTAATTGATATACGTTAAAATATGGAACTCACTACGAAACCCTCCAAAACTGACAAAACTAATACAATTATTAACAAAGCCTTAAGAGAAGGAAAATGAAAAAAGAAAAAGAAAGGGAAGAGAGAAAGAAGCAAGTATTGCTTATGCTGTTTGTATGACAGAGCAGAAAAAACTTTGTCACAATATCAGGAAAATTATAAATATATCATGAAAAAGAATAAATCGGGATACAACAAAAAGTTTGTATGTGTCAGCCTTGGTCAGATGTAATCTCAATGTGGGGATATTCCCCCATGAAATACATTGATAACCTAGCTGATATTTAATATTTAATTGGTATGTGACAAAAAAGAAAAAAAGGAAAGAGAAGAATTTTTTATATACATGAAAGAATATATATATATGATGAAAATTCATAAAAAAGACCCAAATTAGGTCTATAGTCTTGGTTTCTGTGCAAGAAAAATATATGTCTCGTCTAAGACCATATATTAGTGGCGAAAATATTACAAGTTTTATAATATATGTATAGGCTGTCACTATGGGTAACCACAGTGTATGTCACTGTGGTACCAGGCGGTTGTGGCTTATATTTATAGAGATATATACAGTTTATTCATATGCGCAACACATTCAAAGTGATATCTTAGCAACCTGGATATGCATAAAGGTAGTGAGTGGAGTCATATATAGTGTGTTCTCTATGGTCTCTGATCGTTCCTGCTTTCCGGGTCGTGTGTCTCAAGGACAGTGAACGAGCCGAATGAGGGGCTTGATCATGGTAGAGATCAGAATAATGAGAACAGCTTAGAAGGAAGGAAAAAGTGGAGATCTGCTGTTGATTTCCAGTGTCCTCTGTCACCCCTGTTGGTACAAGGACCAGCGCAGAGGATCAAGCGGCCACCAGATTCAATGAGAGTCCCCTAATATGGAGGGTTTGCATATATTATCATCTGTATTATTGCATGTTATGCACCTCTTTAACATGTTATGCACCTCCTTTTAAACATTTATTCCTCCTGATGCCAGTATATACAATTCCCAGTGCGTATGCATTGGGGAAAGAGAACCAAATCCACTCAAAAAATAATATGTAGCAATCAAATATCCATCCTGGTTACTTATCTGTACAGCGCTTCTGTATTACATGCCACAAATGGCAGCCTCCCCGCCTGTCAGCCTTCCTGCCTGGACGCGCGTTTCGCCTGTGCTTGTTCACCAGTATCTGTTACAAGTCACACAAACTCTATTTGTACCTCTTCGTTTTCGCGGGGAAACAGCGCTGCTGTTTCTATTGGGCAATCCCCCTACACGCCTCCTCCGTTCAGTGTAATCGCCAGCGGTCTGTCTGTCGGCGTCTGACGTATATCACGCAGCGAATGTTTTGCGTGATCTCCATGGAGACGCTCCGTTTCATGTTTGGTCAGGTGACCTGCGTCACCTTCTCCAATCATAGCAGCCGCTTGTATCCGGAGTCTCCTACGTATATACGTGGGCTCGTCATATTTGTGTCATTGTTGCTTAGCAACCCTAGACACCGTCTTTCACTGGGCACTCCGGTCACGTGATTCGGGGCTGAATATCTACTATATTAGTAATCCCGCATATCTAGATGACTGTGCATCATGCTTCTATGGCTCTCTTCATAAACTCGTAAGATAGTGAGCTTATTATTGGGTACCATTGTTATCTTAATTAGTTCTGATTGATTAGCTACGTTTCTCTCTCTCCATTTGTTTATGGCTTGCCATTTGTATGTGCCTATAATATTGCCTAATGTCAGATTTCCCTTCTCTATGACTTAGTTTGTGCATCCTTTTGAATCAATACTGTTACTGACCTTCTGTGCTAGGATTAAATTACATTTTGACTATTTACAGCAATTATTTACAGCTATGTATTGATTGATTTATACAGTTTCTATTCTTAATGATATTGTTACTATTGTGATCTCTATTAATCTGATTTTGATTTCAATACAACTCCATGTACTTCTCAATGGTGCTATGCAAATATGGGAGAATATATATCTGTGTTAATAATAGTACAATTTAGGAAAGAATTTTTCGTCGTTACATAATAAAGGTGTTCATAATGTCATTGATGACATTATTCATTAGTAATTTAGTAGTTTATGACTATACACTTGAAAAAATTATTATTTATTTATATGTGACAATAATTTATCATTGCTGAAGAGAAGGGGTGATTAAGTGAAAAAATATAATTTAACATACCTATAAGTGTGAAAAATTAGTGCCAAACGGTGCAAAGCAATAAAACATGAAATATAATAGTATGACAAAAATTTAAAAATTAATACTTGAAAAAATGTGTATATTTAAAAAAAAAATTTTTTTTGGGATAGAGCTATCCTTACAATTATTGAGAGGCAAAATCTGTTGCCTCATTCTCTATATTTAGAAAGAAAAAAGAATAGTTAAACTATTCATAAATAGTGACAGTGCTTGCTGAGTGTTATATGTGATCCTCTTATACATATTTATGTATGGAGGGAAAAAAAGAAGAGGGGATCTGTTCCAAACAGGTAAAGCTATTACAAAGTGCCTAATAATAAGTGTCTAATTATAGAGGTGCGTGGATTTCTACTGAGATAAAGTGTCTATGAAGAGACTCCTGCAGTAATTACTATCAAATTTCCCTCTTGCTGTTGTTCACCATTAGGGAGATTGTCATGGAGGATGATTTTATGAGATTCTACAGTTAGGGCTATGTTTCGTATCCATGCTGTTTACAAGAATGTTTGATAATTGATGTACTCGTTAAGTCCATGGGGTGATAGGGCATTCAGCCGGAAGGTCCATTCACTCTCCTTCTGCAGTATGTTTTTCTGGAGGTCTCCCCCTCTGATGCCAAGTTTTATTCGCTCAAGGCCAATGACTTTGGTTCCCCTAAATGAGTTTTTATGATATCTGTGATAGTGACGGGCAACTGATGTAAGTTTTTTAAATTTGGCTAGATCTGATACAGAGTTTCTTACTGAGCCTGCATGCTCCAGGATTCTCTGTTTCAAAGTCCTGGTCGTCATTCCGACGTATTTCATATCACAGGGACAAATTATACAGTATACGACCCCTGTAGATTTGCAATTGATATATTGTCTGATCTTGAGTATGTTACCATATCTATCTTGCACCTCTCCACATTTCAGCATGTATTCGCATGCTTTACAGCCTCCACAGGCGTAGGATCCCTCCGCAATGTCTTGTTTTTGTCGACGTTTGGTAAAGTGGCTATGGACCAATTCGTCCCTCAAGTTTTTTGAGCGACGCCAACTCATAGCTACCTTTTCGTCCAAAATTCCAGACAGATCTTCGTCCAATAATAAAACTGACCAATGCTCCTGGATTATTCGCTGTATTTCTTTCCATTCATTGCAATAGTTACCCACAAATCTGATCTTGTTGGTATTTGTCCTCTCCTTCTTCTTTTGAAAGACTAGAGAGTCCCTATTAGATTGGGTAACTGTCCTCTTTGCCCTCTTTATGGATCTGTTACTATATCCCCTGTCACGTAGTCTTTTGGTCAGATCCTTACATTGCTCCTCAAAGACTTTCCGATCTGAACAGTTCCTCCGCATACGTAGGAACTCCCCCTTAGGGAGATTTTCCACTGTAGGGGGGAAATGGGAACTAGTTTGATGGAGTATTGAATTGGTGGATGTTGACTTCCTATACAGTCGGGTTTGGATAATCCCATCTTGCCCTCTGTATATGTTCAGATCCAGAAATGGTACAGATTCCGGGCTGATGTAATGAGTCAGTTTAATATTTAGCTCATTGAGGTTTAGTAAAGAAATGAAGTCTAGAAGTGTCTGTTGATCTCCTTCCCATATCATCAACACGTCGTCGATATACCGCCACCACGCTATCACGTGGCTAGTATATCGATCGTTTTTTTCACAGAACACTCGTTCCCGTTCCCACCAACCTAAAAATAGGTTGGCGTACGTGGGGGCGCAAGCTGCCCCCATTGCAGTTCCTCTGGTCTGCAAATAATACTGATCACTGAAAGTGAAATAATTACGGGATAAAATGAAATCCAGGAGATCTGTCAAAAATGTATGGAACTCGGTGTGTCCTTCCATCTGTAGAAAATAGCCAACTGCTGCCAGGCCCGTGGAATGTTCGATGCTTGTATATAATGACTCAACGTCCAGAGTTACAAGCCAATGATTGTCTTCCAGTTTGATGTCGTTAAGCTTGCGCAAGACATCGGCAGTGTCCTGTATGTAGGATGGTAATCCCAGGACATGGTGACGTAAGTGTAAGTCAACAAATATGCTGGGATTTTCTGACAGGCCCCCTATGCCTGAAACAATTGGGCGGCCTGGTGGTTCCAAGATATTTTTGTGAACCTTCGGCAGAAGGTAAAACGTGGGGATCTTTGGGTGGTCTGTTTTGAGGTAGTCGTATTCCTGTTGAAGAATGATCCCACTTCCAAGAGCCTTGTTGAGGATTCTCATAAGAAGTATGTTAAAGTTTTCTGTGGGATTGAACAGAATTTTCTTATAGCATGTTCCGTCTTCTAATTGTCGCAAGGCCTCTTTTTGGTACATCTCGGTTGGCCAAATAACGACATTGCCGCCTTTATCAGACGGTTTAATCTGTATATTATCCCACTCCTTGATTTCCTTCAAGGCTCTGGTTTCTTCCTTTTGGAGGTTCCTGTGATCAGGTCTTTTGTTGGTTCTTTCATACAGTCGATCCAGATCCCGCGATACTAGTTCCTGAAATATTCTCACTTGTGGACAGTTGGTATCCTGAGGAAAAAAAGTGGATTTTTTTCGGCACAGTGGTCTTTTGGCTGGGACTTGACCGGAGTCATCTAATTCTCCAGATTCTTCTTGGAGTTCTTCAAGTATAGTGAGGCATTCTCTGTCCTGTTGGTCAAATTGGTTAGGGGTCTCTCCATCACTGTTTTTGGTCGCATAGAATTTTTTTAGTAATATTTTTCTCCCAAATAGTCTTAGATCCTTCTCCCAGTGAAACCGGTTGAAGGATCTTGATGGTGAGAAAGAGAGCCCCTTTTCTAAAACCTTAGTTTGTGCTGCCGTTAAGATTTTATCAGACAGGTTTATAATTTTCAAGTTGTTGTCTCCGGGGTTCATGGTTTCTTGATCCTGGCAGGGTATTTCGATGTCCTTTGATAATTCCATTCGGATTGATCTTTTCGATTTCTTCCTGTTCCTTCGTACCTTCCTTTTGGACGGTATCGGGATCTGTCCCCTGGTCCTCCATCTAAAAAAGAAGATGGATCGTTTTGGGTTTCTCTTCTATACTCCCTTTCAGAGTTATTAGCCTCACTGTTATCTGAGAGCTCCTCTCCTCCTGATGACTCGGTTTCAGTGTGGTTCCCCATTTGTCTGGGTTGTCGTGTTCTTCTCCTGTCCGTCATCTTGTTCCACTTGAATATATTGCCTGTTTCGAAATCTCTTATATCTCGATTAAATTTACTCCTTTTCCTATTAATTATGTCCTGCTCGTAATTATCCAGGTCTTTGTTGAATTTTTCAAAATTTCTCTGGAAAGTCACATCCTTCTCCCAGGGTTCAAGTTTTGTGCTTAGCTCCTCGATCTCTTTTTCGCATGTGCTCAACGTAAGGTGGTTATGTTTTATTAACAAAGAGACCAATTCCTGAGAGCACTTCAATAGGGTATCTTCCCATTCCTTGACCAGACCCTCACTAGCCAATTGGAATGTAGGGAATATCTTTGGCCGTAGGCCTCTGGGAGTGATTTTGTTCTTTAAATAGTTTTCCAATGTGGTTGTGTCCCATGTTATCCTGGCTCTTTTTTGTAGCTTATATTTCAGATTTATCAGGTCTTCATTCCAATTCGTTGTGTTGGTCCCACTGTGTATATCCGGGAATATATTGCTGGTATCTTCCAAATTTTTCCGTCTAGATGAGATCTCATTTTTGAGGGAGAAAGTCGCCATGGTACTTGAGTGTATTTTTTCTCTTAGCAATATGCGTGGTCAGGGATGCAGAATATAGTAATGGGGTGGTGTGAGATCCTTTTTTAATAAGTGTGTTTATTATGGGATATATCTATCCTTTAAATTTTGTCGTGCTAAAGTCGAAACTGAAGTTGAATCAGTATTAATGTAACTATATACAGGGTGGGGAGACTAGCACTGACTCAGCATTATAATATTATATCTGTTACCAACAATAATTTTGATAAAGGGTTTTTAATATCCTACACATTACTTGAGTTGGTGGTGCTCCCATGAGTCATAATATGGACTATTATACAGAAGAAGAAAAAAGATGACTCTCTTTGTTGGGGCACGACTTAAATTAAAATATATAAATTTTAATTGATATACGTTAAAATATGGAACTCACTACGAAACCCTCCAAAACTGACAAAACTAATACAATTATTAACAAAGCCTTAAGAGAAGGAAAAAGAAAAAAGAAAGGGAAGAGAGAAAGAAGCAAGTATTGCTTATGCTGTTTGTATGACAGAGCAGAAAAAACTTTGTCACAATATCAGGAAAATTATAAATATATCATGAAAAAGAATAAATCGGGATACAACAAAAAGTTTGTATGTGTCAGCCTTGGTCAGATGTAATCTCAATGTGGGGATATTCTCCCATGAAATACATTGATAACCTAGCTGATATTTAATATTTAATTGGTATGTGACAAAAAAGAAAAAAAGGAAAGAGAAGAATTTTTTATATACATGAAAGAATATATATATATGATGAAAATTCATAAAAAAGACCCAAATTAGGTCTATAGTCTTGGTTTCTGTGCAAGAAAAATATATGTCTCGTCTAAGACCATATATTAGTGGCGAAAATATTACAAGTTTTATAATATATGTATAGGCTGTCACTATGGGTAACCACAGTGTATGTCACTGTGGTACCAGGCGGTTGTGGCTTATATTTATAGAGATATATACAGTTTATTCATATGCGCAACACATTCAAAGTGATATCTTAGCAACCTGGATATGCATAAAGGTAGTGAGTGGAGTCATATATAGTGTGTTCTCTATGGTCTCTGATCGTTCCTGCTTTCCGGGTCGTGTGTCTCAAGGACAGTGAACGAGCCGAATGAGGGGCTTGATCATGGTAGAGATCAGAATGAGAACAGCTTAGAAGGAAGGAAAAAGTGGAGATCTGCTGTTGATTTCCAGTGTCCTCTGTCACCCCTGTTGGTACAAGGACCAGCGCAGAGGATCAAGTGGCCACCAGATTCAATGAGAGTCCCCTAATATGGAGGGTTTGCATATATTATCATCTGTATTATTGCATGTTATGCACCTCTTTAACATGTTATGCACCTCCTTTTAAACATTTATTCCTCCTGATGCCAGTATATACAATTCCCAGTGCGTATGCATTGGGGAAAGAGAACCAAATCCACTCAAAAAATAATATGTAGCAATCAAATATCCATCCTGGTTACTTATCTGTACAGCGCTTCTGTATTACATGCCACAAATGGCAGCCTCCCCGCCTGTCAGCCTTCCTGCCTGGACGCGCGTTTCGCCTGTGCTTGTTCACCAGTATCTGTTACAAGTCACACAAACTCTATTTGTACCTCTTCGTTTTCGCGGGGAAACAGCGCTGCTGTTTCTATTGGGCAATCCCCCTACACGCCTCCTCCGTTCAGTGTAATCGCCGGCGGTCTGTCTGTCGGCGTCTGACGTATATCACGCAGCGAATGTTTTGCGTGATCTCCATGGAGACGCTCCGTTTCATGTTTGGTCAGGTGACCTGCGTCACCTTCTCCAATCATAGCAGCCGCTTGTATCCGGAGTCTCCTACGTATATACGTGGGCTCGTCATATTTGTTGTCATTGTTGCTTAGCAACCCTAGACACCGTCTTTCACTGGGCACTCCGGTCACATGATTCGGGGCTGAATATCTACTATATTAGTAATCCCGCATATCTAGATGACTGTGCATCATGCTTCTATGGCTCTCTTCATAAACTCGTAAGATAGTGAGCTTATTATTGGGTACCATTGTTATCTTAATTAGTTCTGATTGATTAGCTACGTTTCTCTCTCTCCATTTGTTTATGGCTTGCCATTTGTATGTGCCTAGAATATTGCCTAATGTCAGATTTCCCTTCTCTATGACTTAGTTTGTGCATCCTTTTGAATCAATACTGTTACTGACCTTCTGTGCTAGGATTAAATTACATTTTGACTATTTACAGCAATTATTTACAGCTATGTATTGATTGATTTATACAGTTTCTATTCTTAATGATATTGTTACTATTGTGATCTCTATTAATCTGATTTTGATTTCAATACAACTCCATGTACTTCTCAATGGTGCTATGCAAATATGGGAGAATATATATCTGTGTTAATAATAGTACAATTTAGGAAAGAATTTTTCGTCGTTACATAATAACCGGTCATTTATCAGACCTTCTTACGCTCCACAGAGACACAGACGTCCAAGTTACTACTAACATCTTGTACATAGGAACTGCAGACACCCAGACACATTCTCTCCTGTGCACCGGTCATTCATCAGACCTTCTGCCACTTCCCATAGAGACACAGAAGTCACAGTTACTACTAACATCTTGTACACAGGAACTGCAGACACCCAGACACATTCTCTCCTGTGCACCGGTCATTCATCAGACCTTCTGCCGCTTCCCATAGAGACACAGACGTCCCAGTTACTACTAACACTGTGCACACAGGAACTGCAGACACCCAGACACATTCCCTCCTGTGCACCGGTCATTCATCAGACCTTCTGCCGCTCCACAGAGACACAGACGTCCCAGTTACTACTAACACTGTGCACACAGGAACTGCAGACACCCAGACACATTCCCTCCTGTGCACCGGTCATTCATCAGACCTTCTGCCGCTCCACAGAGACACAGACGTCCCAGTTACTACTAACACTGTGCACACAGGAACTGCAGACACCCTGACACATTCCCTCCTGTGCGCCGGTCATTCATCAGACCTTCTACCGCTTCCCATAGAGACACACAGAAGGCCTAGTTACTACTAACACCTTGAACACAGGAACTGCAGACACCCAGACACATTCCCTCCTGTGCACCGGTCATTCATCAGACCTTCTGCCGCTCCACAGAGACACAGACGTCCTAGTTACTGCTAACACGGTGCACACAGGAACTGCAGACACAACACATTCCCTCCTGTGCATCGGTCATTCATCAGACATTCTGCAGCTTCCCATAGAGGACGCACAGAAGTCCCAGTTACTACTGTCAAAGTCGAGTTGCATGTACAACACAATAGAATGGTATGGCCGCCATCTTGGTTTCGCAGTTACGTAAATGGAGTATCGTAACCAGGTGAAATAATAATGCGAACCCCGTGTGCAGCCATACTACATACATTCATATCTCACACTTACAAATGAAGTGTAGATCAATGGTTTTAATCCGCAGCACATAGCTTAAATAGTAAAACACGATCTTTCTTATACATATTTCGCATCTATGTGTTCTGTCTCTCATGCGCAGCGCTCCGGTTCTGGTATAAAGTTCGCAACTTGTAACAGCCAAAAGTTATGGAACAATTACTTATTTAATGGTCATTTCACCATGAGGACAGTGTGGGAGATCCGGATGCAGCTGGTTTACAGTGTTGATTTACGACCCCTATGACGATGCCTAATGAACAATAGAGGTGCATTCCCCTGCATCAATCCAAGAGAAGTGACACCTGATCTCCTGACCAATGGAGACACTCACTGCCCCCTCTAACTGGACACTATAAGAGTTCAAGTACATCCTAAACTTTGTCTGTTTCCCTGCTGCTGAGCTCAGACCGGGTTTGCGGCAGCGCTATTTGAGGAGACGGTAACATTTGCATTCCTGTATGTGTATTCTGTAGTGCGGCTGATTGTATTTTATAGCTCTTGTTTTTCCCCCTAGTAGTTTAGATCATACTTTGTATTGTGCAACAAACTGTATATTGTGTCTCTCTCTCTCTATCTGTTGTCCTTGAGGGACTGAAATACATGATTTGGGGCCTTTATCCCCTTATTCTCTAATTTATACAGAGTCTTGGCTTTTATTCGCATTTAGCGACAGAGTTAAAAAGGAAATTATCCTTAAACAAGAACTCACACTTGGGTACTAAGGACTGCAAAAGGATACCGCTTCATAGGTATCTGCATAGCGTGTTTTATACACGGACAAGGTTCGCTACACTTTGTTCGCACGTAGCTAGGAATAAAAGGTTAGTGGTTTCCAGACAGTACGTAAACTGCGCACTTCACTTATTATCCATTGGTTTAATCTTATATGGGAATTGATACTACTAACACCTTGCACACAGGAACTACAGACACCTTCCCTCCTGTGCACCGGTCATTCATCAGACCTTCTGCCGCTTCCCATAGAGACGCAGAGAAGTCCCAGTTACTACTAGCACCTTGCACACCGGAACTGCAGACACCCAGACATTCCCTCATGTGCACCAGTCATTCATCAGACCTTCTGGAATAAGACCTTCATGGAATCAGGTGAAATCTGGCTCAAATTGTGTATTGGCACCTTAAGTGCATCTCATCTCCCAGTCAAAGAGGATGGAGATCCCTTCCCCAGTCATATCCAGTGTAAGTGCATCTCATCTCAGTCAGTGATCCCTTAGAAACATACAAAAACTTGAAAGCTTGGGATTGGATTCGAAGATGGTTGAATGGATAAAATCTTGGTTGCAGGACAGAAAACAGACTTGTAGTAAATGGAGTACAGTAACAGGAGGAAAATGTTACCAGTGGAGTACCCCAGGGATCTGTACTTGGACCGGTGCTTTTTAATATCTTTATCAGTGACCTTGTGAATGGAATTGAGGGTAAAATTTGCCTTTTTGCAGATGACACAAAAGGTATGTAACAAGGTAGACACACCAGAAGGGGTAAAACAAATGATTGATGATCTAGGTAGATAAGGAGGAATCGTCAAGAGCATGGCAACTACAGTTCAATGCCAAAAAAATGCAAATCATGCACTTGGGTTGCAAAAAAACAAAGACTAAATATAGTATAAATGGCACTATAATGGAAACTACTGAGGACGAGAAGGATCTAGGTGTCACTATTTCAGAGGACTTGAAGGCAGGTAGGCAATGTAACAAAGCAAGTGAGATGCTTGGTTGCATAGGGAGAGGAATCAGCAATAGAATAAAATAAGTAATAATGACACTGTATAGGTCATTGGTCCGACCTCACCTAGAGTATTGTGTTCAGTTCTGGAGGCCATATCTCCAGAAGGATATAAATACATTAGAGACTGTACAAAGAAGAGCAACTAAAATGGTGCATGGCCTACATCACAAAACGTACCAGGAAAGACTAAAAGTTCTTAATATGTATAATTTAGAGCAGAGAAGGGAAAGGGGGGACATGGTAGAAACCATCAAATATATCAAGGGCTTTAACAAGGTACAGGAGGGAGACATTTTTCACAGGAAGAGGAGCAGCAGAACACGAGGACACGCACTGACACTAGAGGGAGGAAAATTCAGGGGAAATGTGAGGAAGAATTACTTCACAGAAAGAGTAGTAGATAAGTGGAATAGCCTCCCATCAGAGGTGGTAGAGGCAAATACAGTAGTATAATTTAAACATGCTTGGGATAGGCATATTGATATCCTTACAAAAAAATAAGGATCAAATATGGCTTGAGGTAACAGGTTTAAAAAAAAAAAAAAAAAAAAGGGGCAGACTAGATGGGCCAAGTGGTTCTTATCTGCCGTCAAATTCTATGAACGTCCTGGTGGCTGAGGTAGTCGGCCTCCCAATTGACTACGCCGGGTATGAAAATGGCGGAGACGGCTCCTACACGTTTCTGGGCCCACTGGAGGATGCGACTGAGTTCCCTCATGGCAGCTCGACTGCGAGTGCCACCCTGCATGTTGATATAAGCCACTGCCGTGGCGTTGTAGGATTGAATCCTGATGTCCCGATTTTTTAGGAGACTCTGCCTGGAGAAGGGTATAATACACCGCTCTGAGCTCCAGAACATTGATCTGCAGGCGAGCCTTCGCTGGAGACCAAAGCTTACCGCCGCCCAACCTCAAAGGCTGGCGTCTGTGGTAAGAAGTGTCCAGTCGTGAATGGCATAAGGTCTACCTTCCTGCAGATTTCTGGTGTTGAGCCACCATGCTAGGGATGCCCGAGCCTGAGGGGAAAGAGATACCCGCTGATGCAGAAAAAGATGCGAACTTGACCACTGCCGAAGGAGGCACAGTTGAAAGCACCGCAAACAGAACCTTCCGTACTGTATGGCTTCGAAGGTAGCCACCATCTATCCAAAAAGACCGGGTGCAAAGGAGCACGGAGACTCTGCAATGCTGTAACACCAGGTGAATCAACTCCTGGAGGGACTGTATCTTGTCCTGAGGGAGGAAAACCAGGCAGAGAATCAGGTCCAAGATCATCCTTAGGAACAACAATCTTTGAGACGGAAGGAGCTGTGACTTCTGGTGATTGAGGAGCTACCCGTGATCGCTCAGAGTCTGCTGAGTCAGATGTATGTTGCGTAGGAGAATCTCCTTCAACGATGCCTTGAGAAAAAGTTTGTTGAGGTAGGGAATAATGTTTACCCCTTGGGCCCGAAGAATCTCCATCATGGTCGCCATGACCTTGGTGAACACCCTGGGTGCCGAAGCTAGACCAAAAGGAAGGGCCTGGAATTGGAGAGTCCTTTACCGCAAATCGCAGGAAAGCCTGATGAGACGGCCAAACGGGTATGTGCAGATATGAGTCCTTGATATCGATGGATACCAGGAATTCGCCCTGCACAAGGCCTGCCATGACCGATTGCAGAGATTCCATTCAGAATCTGGTCTGACGCAGGTAAGGGTTGAGGTGTTTTAGGTTCAGGATCGGTCAAACTGTTCCATCTAGCTTTAGGAACAAAAATAGGTTGCAATAAAACCCCTGCGACCTTTGGGAGTCCGGGACAGGAACCACCGCCTCCATGTCTTGGAGTTTTAGAATAGCCTCCTGCAAAAGAATACGTTTTTTTCTGGAGAAGCTGGCAAACCTGTGGGGAAGAATATTTGAGGGGGTGACAGCAGAAAATCTATCTTGTACCCTGAGGCAATCAGGACCCTTACCCAAGCGTCTCAGTAAGAGTGGAACCATACTCGTTTGAAAAATGACAGGCGACCCCCCACTTTGCCTGCTTCTAAATTGTCCACATAGTCATGCTGAGGGTTTGGAAGAGGACTTGGAATCGATGTTGGAAGTTGAGGAAGCACATCTACCCCTGCCACGAAAACCCTGGGTGCTGTCTGCCCCTCTACTGGGCTTGCTCCGGAATTTGGATGTCGGTCGAAAGGAATGACCACCCAATGTGGTCGGGAAAGTTCTGCGGGTGGAGGGGCTGCGGTGGGTAAAAAAAAAAAAAGAAGGACTTACCCCAGTGGCTTGGGAGATCATCTTGTCCAGTTCAGGACCAAAGATTGCTTCTCCAGAGAAAGGAAGTGCTTCAACTGCCTTCTTAGATTCCGTATCGGCCTGCCATGGTCTCAGCCAAAGGATTCTGCGAGCCGAAACAAAGAGCGGATATACGAGCTGCAATACGAAAAACATCCGAGGACGCTTCTACTAGGTAGGCCGCAGACCTAGGTAGGTCGAATGTGTTCCGCTAACAGCAATAATTCTCCTGTAGCAGGATCCTGACTCCGAGCAGACGCCACCTGACTGGCCCAGGTCTCCATAGCGCTGTTGACCCAACCGACAACCTGAGCGGGGTGTTGTAGGAAGGCCCGCAGAAGTATATTTTTTAGGGTGCTCTCTAACCTTCTTTCAAAGACATCCCTGAGTGAAGAGGCCCCAGGAATAGGGAGGACAGTCTTCTTAGAAAGCCTGGATACCGAGAGATCCACAGCAGGGGGGCGGGGGGGGGGGAAAGAGAGGCAGACTCACAGAATTTTCTGGTATCGGCAGAAAAGGGATAGGGAGGATAAAAATTTATGGGAAACTGAAATTTCTTGTCAGGATGTAACCAGGCCTTTTTAAAAAGTCAGCTTTTTTTCCTGCCTCCTCTGCTTCTTAGAAAAAAACAGGAGGGGCGAACAGGTTGTTCCTCTTCTGTAACCTTCGTTGTCAAGTGTACAGCCTGAATTAAATCTTCCAACCCCTGGGAAGCCACCTCTGGCTGTATGTAAATGGGCTGTATCTCAGCCTCCTCCAAATCCGGTATCTCATCATCATCAGAATGAGTTAGGTGAGAGAAAATTCTCCCTTGAGGGCCCGGTGGAGGTGTGTGCGCGTGGTGGTGGTGGTGGGGGGGGGGGGGGGCGCGGCGATGCAGAGGTTAAGGCCCTAGATAGACCTTCGACAGCCGAAGCCAAGTCAGCCTGCTGGATGCAGTCAGCTCAGAGGCTAACTGTGACATGATGGTGGATAACTGCGAGGCCCAAACGGTACATCCTGAGCAGGGGCCAGGACCGGTGGGCTGGACAAACAAGCGGCAAATACTACCACACCTTCAGCCGAAGGGTTACATTTAGAAACACAATTCTTACAGAACCCTTGTCCTGATCTCTTAGAAGAGCCACCAGTCATACTGTACATACACCAGATAGAAAAGATACAAATACAGGACAGGAGAGGAAACAGGCTGAACGAAGAACACCACAAGGCAAAACAACGCTATATAGCAAAGTGCAGGGCCTTTTTGCTTTTAGGACACAGTCCTATGCCCTCCTGCCCACTCTAACACCCATTGTGGACTCACAGCACTGGTTAGATGGGGATGAGAGCTGCTCCTCAGCGTGCCCTCCGGGACTGTATGGCATTCTGGACAATGGCCGCTGCCTCGGGTCCCACTGTGCAGAAGGCAATAGCAGCTAAGTTCCGCCCACCGCATCTGCTGAAAGACATGCCATTTAAAACTGCATGGCCGCCAAAGAGACCTGGACTCCCTGCTAAAGGGGAGCCAGGCAATACTTACTGCTGCCGACGGCGGCGTGCTGGAGCGGTCTGGGAGGCATGCTGCGGGCACCGGCGACCGGGAGGACGGTGGTCCATGCAGCGGGTACCCCAAGGCCAGCTGCAGGCAGCTGCGACGGGTTCCTCAGGAGCAGGCAGTCAGGGGTAGGAAGCTACCTGCCTGTCCTCATGCTGACTGTAATATATATATCTCTATATAAAAAAAACACCCAGTGAGTGAGCTAAAATACACCCAGCTCCCGTAGGGCACAAACGCAAACTGGGGGAGGAAGTAGGAGGGGGAGGAGCTAGTCACCTTTCAATTTTAATGTAAAGTGCCCATGCTCCCTGAGGTTGCGTCTCTCACACACTGTAGCTCTCCAGTGTCACCTAGTGGAGGAGAGATACAAGTTCTCGCTTCAATAACTAGCCCAGTGAGAGAAGGCACAATCCTTATGACTGCCTGGGAGGGGAAGTAGAAGGGGGGGTTTGTTGACCACACTAATGTTTTATTTAAAGTGCCCATGCAGTCACCCTTCTATTCCCCACTGTAACTCTAGTGACATATAGTGGATGAATTACCAAGTACATCAGTACAAACAGCTGCAATAGTCTGCTGTAATATTCTGAACAAAGCTGCAGTGAATGTGTAGTGGGGTACAAGCTGCTGTGGAGTGGGCAGGTTAGTGAGAAACGGGGTCATGGTGGGGGTGACTTGTGAAGGGAACACAGCTATGGGCACTCTCTGCTAACCTCCTTGTTTTGCTTTAGTGGGGGCCCCAAAGCATATGTCTGCACCTGGGCCTACAAGTCGCTAGTTCTGCCATTGGCTTTACAGTACATTATATCTTAATACTTACCAGGCTTATTCTGTGCCCAGCGCTGGGCTTTCCTAGCCCTGCAGACTGACTGCTGGGGCTCTTCCCTGGGTGGTGTTGAGCAAGGGTAACCTGATGCTCTGCCACACAGGGAGGCCAGCTAGTCCAGTCTCCCTGTATGCAGCACTCCACTGCTTTCCCCCCCTGGTGCACGGACACTTTTCCCTACCTCCAGCACAATCCAGGTAGACCCTTTCAATGGATACCTTACTCCAGTCCATCTGCCAGGATCACTTTGTCAATAAGGTGGGGACTCCAATACAGTGATGGAAGGAGTTAACCTTTTGCTGCCAAGACAGTGGTCCAGGATGCATCACTCTGCCTGGCAGTGCCATAAACCCATCTCAGCCTCTGGAGGTGGTCTGGGACTGCAACACATCTCCCAGTATGGCAGCACTGCCTGGGAACCAGCTCTCCTGACCGGTGCAGCAATACTACCTACCCTTGGAACAAAGAGAGCTGCTGCTGCATAAAATGAAAATATACATTTAAAAATACTCAATGCCTAAGGTCGATAATACAGATTGAATTAGTGACCTAGCACCCATTGTCTCTTTAAGATGGAGCCACAGCACGAGGATTAACACCTTCAGTGCTGTAGAGGCCATCTTCTTCATGTGGGACGAGGACTTTGCCCACAGTTGCAATCACTGTCACATCAACAATGGCAATAGAGCAAAAATCTGCAGAACACAAAAGTATTCCACAAAGGTAAATTTTATTAAAAGACAACAAGATTTATATGTAACGGCTTCAGTATAAGAATGTCTACAGAAGTGGAACATTGTACAGACAAAACATTAATTAGCAACACTGTTACGAATGAAATAAGGACTGAATTCTATTCAGCAGGCGATAATGCAGTCATTTTTCAGTCTTCTCTTTTACCCCGGGCCCACTCTTCCCCGCAGACTTTGCTTTACCAGGACCACCTTTTTTTACTTCTTTCTTTTTACTTCCACTAATTACGGTCTGAAATTTTTGTTTCTTGACTGTAGTCCCAGCTATGATCCCCCATTTTTTTAAGTTCACACTTTTTTTGTTGGGTTTTTCTTTCGGAGGGACTTTTTTCATAGACTTATTTACCTTCACAACGTCTTTACGTTTTTTATCCTTGACAACTTCTTTCTCCTTTACCACGATGTCTGGGAGTTTCTCCGGTTTCTTACCCTCGCCATCTGTATCGGTTTCACCGTCTCCCTTAGATCTCTTTTCTTTTAACTTACTCTTTTTGTCTTTAATATCTTTTGTTTTACATTTTTCCTTGATTAGCCCGAGTTTCTGTCCCTTAATCAAAGGTTTCTTTTTTACTTTTTGTACATCAGATGTTACTTTCTTCTCGCTGAATTTTCTCTTCTTGGGCACATTGTCTTCGCCCAAGCTGGATTCACCTGCATCCTTCAAACTTTTTCTTTTAGTTGCAACTTTCTTTGTCCCCAAGAGGATTTTTCCCTTGCTCCTGATCTGGCAGATCTTTACATGGTTTAAAAGTGATTTTTGGAAGAGGAATCTCTTTCCACAATGTACACATGGGAAGATACCATCATCCCCATGAATAAGTTTGTGACGGACAAGTATCTTCAACCGTGTGAATCTCATTCGACATTTTGGACAGGGAAATGGTTTTTCTTCAATGTCAGTCTTTTGCTGCTGCTCCACATCTTCTTTGTTGCTTGGGTTCTGGTCAGGATTACAGACCACGTCAGACTCAGAGTGCACTTTACTATGGACAGAGAGCTTTCCTTTGCTGGAAAAGAATTTCCCACAGTCCTTACAATGAAAAGGATGCTCTTCCATGTCTACACCAGGGCTCACATTCAGCTCATTGCTGGATGATTTGTGCACCTTACCATGAAGCACAAGACTTGCTTTGGTGGAACATATTTTATCACAATCTTTGCAACTGAAGGTCTGTTTCTCTAGGTCAACTTTGAAATTCTGCTCATTGCTGGAGGAAGACTTATGTACTTTCGAATGAAGGACCAAACTAGCCTTGCTGGAGAAGGCTACATTACACTCCTTGCAAATAAAGGACTTTTTAAGAATGCTATCACTGCTGGTTGACTTGTGCACTTTAGAATGAAGAACAAAACTGGCTTTGGTGGAGCAGACTTTATCACATAACTTGCAAATGAAGGTTTGGCTTCCAATATCAGCTTTGGTGTCCAGCTTTTTCTCACAAAAGGATAGAGACTTGTGCACTTTACGATGAAGAACAAGACTGGCTTTGGTGGAGCAGACTTTGCCACAGTCTTTGCAATTGAAGGGCTGTCCCTGCAGGTCATCTTTGAGAGCAAGATTCTGGTCATCACTGGTTGGTACCCTGTGTGCGGTGTGCAGCTTGATATGCAGAGTTAGACTGGCCTTAGTAGAAAATACTTTATTGCATTTTTTGCAGTGAAAAGGATGTTCTTCTACATTCTGTTCTTGGCTAATCTGCTCAGAGCTGGATGCCACCTTATGCACCTTCCGATGAAGAACAAGACTTGCCTTGGTGGTGCAGACTTTGTCACAGTCATGGCATTTGAAAGACTGGGTCTGCAGATTTTCTTTGCAATCAGTATTTGCCTGAACACCAGGTGAAATCTTAGAAGCTTTATGTATTTTACGATGGATGTAAAGCCTCGCTTTGCTAGGAAACATTTCTTCGCAATCCTTACAAGAAAAGGGACATTCTCCAGTGTGAAGACGTTCATGCACCACTAACCTCTCCTTTTGCTTAAAACTTTTACTGCAGATTGAACACTGATATGGTTTTATTAGTGAAAGTTGAACATTTCTATGTGTGTAACGATGAATAATCAGGCTGCCCTTTTGCCGAAATCTGCAAGGACAGTCCGGACAAGCAAATGGTCGTGTCCCTGTGTGTACACGCAGATGGACACCAAGATGGTTTCTCCTAGTGAAGGACTTATTACATTCTGGACAGTGAAAGGGACGATCTTCAGCATGGGTATTACAGTGAACATTCAAATAATGTTCTTTAGAGAAGCTTTGTGGGCATTGTGAACATGTAAATGGCTGGTCCTCAATATGACTTTGCTGGTGACTGATCAAAAGATCCACATTTGTGAAGGTTTGGTTACATTCCAAACAATGGTTTTCATCCTCTACTTTAATTGATACAGGAATAGTTGATGAGGTTGAACTAGGAATATAAGGCAAAAGTTGGTCCTCTTCAACTTTAATAATGTTCTTTTCTCTATACAAACACTTCCGGCCTTGTTTATGCACGCCACCAAGTTTTTTCTGAGGATTGTTTAGCCCTGAAGAATCTGGTTCTTTCAAACCTTGAAGCTGTACATCATCATCATCCTTGGGTAGAGCAGCAAGATCCGTGAAAATACTGCTTTTGTCATCAACAACAGGAGACAAGTTATTACTATGGTCTGGTTCTGAACTGGTGCTCTCAGGGTCTTCTTTTACTTCATGGTCACTTTTAAGATCCTCAAGACAAGTCAGGTCTTTCTTTTTTCTAGGTTTTCTTTTAAGACCTTTCACTGCCAACATGTTCATCCATTTAAGGTCTTTCTTGTGCTTGGTAATAGATTGGAATTTTTTATTTTTCATCTTTGGCTGCTTGACTTTAAGTGGAAGAGAACATTTGTTTGGACTGTCGTCACTGGATAAAACATTATCCTCATCAGCAGGAAAGCCTGGTTCTTTGCTGTGCAGTCTACAGATACGACATTTCTTTGACCAACGACCAGCTCGTCTCTTTTTCTGCAATCGACAACCACAAGACTCACAAAGTATTGCTGTGTGGCTCAACAGGTGAAGATTAAGGGACCTATTACATTTAAAGGCCTTGCCACATTGCGGGCATAATCGTGGCTTTTCGCCATCGGGCAGGCTCATGCTCTGGTCACTTATCTGTTCATCTGAAGAGGATTCAGTATCTTCTTTCTTACAGATCTCATGCTCATTTTGAGGAGGCTGCAACTCCTTGACAGATTTTCTTGCAGGAGTCTCTACACTATCTCCCAACATCAACTCAGGTTTAGTCGTTTGCGTTTCAGACTCTACCAACTGCTGCTTTTTAACCTTTTTTAATGATCTTTTTAGGTCATCAGTTAGATCTTTCTTCAGCTTGTTTCTTGGATCTTTGTCACCGTCCTGTGATGAATCGGACAGGTCAAATTGTAGTTCTGTTTTCTCTAGTTCAGCTGGAGGTGTAATCATTCTGTCTCTAATAAGCTTATGACAATGTTGACATTTTTTCACTGACTGCCTAAGTCCAAATCTGAAGCTTGCATCACAGGTACAGTACAGGGATTGTGTGCCAGAACGAACTTTCTTGCGCTTTTTTAGCACTGAGCTGAACAGCTCAGCTCCTCTCCTCACTCTTACATTCTGTAACTTTGCTTTGCGAAATTTACCTTTAGTACATGGTTTCTGGTGTGATTTTGCAGTGCTTGAAGTATTTTCATTATCCTGTAGCTCATCCTCCGGTATTATACTCTGGTTGTCAGACAGAGAAGTTACAGGATCCTCACTGTCGGACTGCAGACTGTCCTCACCTCCACTTTTCTCACCCAGAGATGTTCCTTCACCTTTCTTTTGTTCCTTGATTTGTTGAACACACTTTTGGCACCGCCGAGGAATCCGCCTAGTTTTATACTTTAGTCTCATTTGGCAGCCACATGTTAAACATTGGGGTAATGTGTGGCATTTCATGTGACCTGCAAGAAGTGCAGGAATTTTAAAGGACTTATCACACTTATGACACTTATATGCTTTTTTAGAAATAGGATCAGGTTCTTCCTGTTTAACTGAAACAGATGTATTATCCAATGATTTAACAGAATCTGATATTTCTTTTTGCATATGCTCCGCCTCTCGTTTGGTATTACAACTTGAGACCTTGGACAATACATTTTCATTTTCTGCTTTACTAGAAAGGTCTGTCTGCAGCACTTGGTGTAAACGGTCGCATGTTTCTTGCTTCGCAAAGTTCTCCTGTCTCTTTGCCAACAAACGGCACTTAAAGCAGAGTGGTGACCAAATTAATTCTTTCCTACTGCGTCTCACCTTTCGGCCACACTTCAAGCATTGTCCACCAACTCCCAACGATCCATCAGACATTTTCACATCAGATAAATCCTCTTGAGAGTCACTTTTTGTCAATGGTGGACCTTCTGGTAAGTCATGAACTACAACTTGGCTCTTGCACAATGAAACAGAATCTGATGCTTCGCTAATGGAAGTCTCAATATCCATTCTTGGTACCACAGACTTATTAGGTTTGCTCAATAAACTACTTGATTTTTCAAAATCATCTTCCCCATTGTTAATCTGGCAGCTCATTCCAGAGTCACTTAAAACAAGGTCAGCACTGGACATCTGATCAGTTTGTATTTTCTCAAGTTTTTCATGGGACTGGTACTCATCTAAGTTCATTTCTTTGCATTCCTCAATAATTCCATCACTGGAACTGCGGTCTTCTGACTGACTTAAGTTCTGCTCTTCAGGACATGGGGCCTTTTCAGCATCTCCAGTTACTTCAGTTTCAGCGTTTTTCTCGAATGACGATTCACTATTAGAGCCGCTTTCAGGAAAGGTAATCTGCTCATCAACAACTTGTTCATTCATTAGGTTTCGGTTTACAGGGGACACAGGCTCTTTAGCTTCATCATTCTGGTCACATCTTAAACTTCGTAAAAAATCTAGTTCCTGTGTAGGTGGAGTTTTATGAGCGCTCTCGGATTGTGCATTTTGATCAATTAAAATATTTTCTGCATCTTCACTTGAAAATGTTGTTTTGTAGCCATTCTGGGGTGCACCACTTAAGAGGACCTCTGGACTTTCTTTGTGACTGGTCAAGGATGAAACACTTCGGACTTCATAAGGAAGTGACTGTAAGCCCTCGTCTGCATTCTCTAAATTTATATTTGGCTCTGGTTCTCTATCACAGGAATCAACTGACCCCATGTCAGGGCATTCAAGTAAACTGGAAGACTCATTCTCATGAATTACCTTCATAACTTCATGATTTACTGGCGACTCCTCATAGACATTTTCTCCTTTAGCACGGTCATTACACTCATCTAACACACTTAGAGCATCATAAAGATTCATGTTAGGAGTAGACAGTTTATCCTTGTTAACTAGAATAGGTAAAGACGATTTCTCTATGGATTGTAGATCTTGAGTTTGCATATTACTTTGTTGATCAAATGAGTGACTTTGCTCTAGTTCTTGTACAAAAAGGTCACACTTTTCAGTCTCCATTTCATCAATGACATGGTTACTACCAGAATCTTCATCATCTCCTGGCACTATGTCCTGTACAAACATAAACACAGATGGGTCTTGATCTGGTCTTTCTTCAGTACTCACTCCCGGTTTCTCAGTGGTTAGCAAGCTCACGGTGGAGTCTAGTTCAGTATCTGCCACATCTCTGACTTTCTGATTACTGGTGGGATTATCCTTAGACAATTCATCATGACTTGATAGACTTAGGGCTGAATCTTTCTCATCAGTGTTTATTTGGTGATCAGAGATTTGTGGCTGTGGATCCTGCTTGAGGTCAATTTCATCTTTCTCTGGTGGTTCAGGATTACCCAATGAGCTTATTTCTAGATCCATCTGGTTAGTGTTGATGTGATTTACTGCATCATCTTCTCCCTGATTCTGCTGCAATGGGCCCATTTCACTTTCCAGTTCAGGAGTACCAGGAACCTGTGAATCATCTGGTTCATTTAAAGGACTCTCTACCATGTTATGAACTACATCAATGTCTGTTCCTTTTTCTGATACAATGTTTAGTTCACTGGAGTTCTGGATTTTCAGAGGAACTTCTAAGTGTGTATCTATAGGAGAGGTTTCTCCCTTATTAATAAAGTCTTTCTCAGTGTGGTCCGATAAGCCATTATCTGTCTGGTCGGTGAGAAGGGGTTCATCCTTCAGTGTATCTTGTTCCATTAAAGAGGTTTTCTTTTCAAGATCACTGCTGTCCATCGGCAACAGAGTATTGAATTTGGGTGAGCAAACCCGAGCGTCCATTTCAGAAAGGGAAACGTTTTCACAGAGATCTGGTGTTACTTTGTAAAGGTTTATTTCTCCATCAGGGTCTCTTGGAGCATCTTTATCCTTCAAATAGGAGCTCTCATGTGAACTGGACTGAGTCTCACACTTCCATGTTGTCCCTTTATCCTTCAGAGACTGTTCATCTGACTTTGCTAAAGCAAGATCATGCTCTCCTGTATTATTTTCTTGTTTTTGGATCTCTTGTTCATGGTCCTCTAGATTTGTTGGTCTACTGTTCGGATTATAATATACGTCTTTTCCAGATTCAGAAGGTTCCTGCTGTGTTCCCTCAGATGGCGTTTCATGCATCACACGGTCAGGTTTTATATGCCTAGCGGAGTGGGGAGACTCATTTTCGGTTTGCTGCTCATTCAGTTCTGATAAACATTCATCAAGATGACTCTGTACGTTTGCCTGTTCATCAGTATCCAATAAAGGCAAGTCTTTATTCTTACATAGAGCAGTAAGCAGCTCTTCATCCACTCTAGGTGACCGTTTCTGGTCTTCCAGCTCACATGTCTCGGTCTTACTGTTATCGGATATATGGTCCTCACTAACTATCTCTGACAATGCATCCCATTCTGGCAAGCAAATATTCAGGTTGGTCTTCAGGTGATTTTTGTCATTTTCACATGATGGGTCCATCTCCTCACTATCCTGATTCATATTCAGTAAAAATCCCATTTCATCCACTGAAACCTCATTCAACAAAGACTGCTCCTTGTCGTTGTCACACATCAATGCTACAAGTGTGTCAGTAGCACATTTATTCTGAAGACCTTTCTCCTGGTTATCAGTACTAACAGGGGTTTCAGGTGCTACCGATTTGTTCAAAGTAGAACTGCTTTCATCTTGTAAAACAGATGGTACATTCCATTGTTCATGTTGGTTTAATAGATCATCAAAAGGTATTGTATCCAAAGTGTCCAGCTTAGGTGAGGTATCCATCTGATATTTATGGCCAGTGCCAATATCAGGGTCATACAGATTTACCCCTTCCACAAGGGCACCTTGTGCTTTGCTTTCACAATCTGTCTGCAGTTCAGTAACAGACTGTCCACTGTCATTTATAAAAACAGAGTCAACAAGTTCACTAGTATTGTGATTTTGTAAAAAGTCCTTCTGGCCAATACTTGGAGGTTTCGAGAGAATATCATTAGAGGCATTCTCTGGGATCTCAGAATTAGTCTGATTTTTGAGCTGTTCATGAATTGGAACGCCATCTGTGTCCAAATTAGAGGATGCGGGTGCCGTGGGCATAAAAACCTTACTGAAGTGTAAAAGTTTCTTAGGAGAACTGCTGCCACTTGTCATAGGTTTGATGTTGCACAAAGGCAGATCCACCTCCATTTCACTATCATGTACATGTTCTCCAGATTCACATTCTTTTACTTGGAATAACAAGGAAGGTTGGGAAGCAGTTATGACAGGCAACACCTTCTGGTCAGTAGTATCGATGGTACGGACATCCTGTGCATCAATATTCTCCAAAGAATTTGTATGTTCTTCTACATTGGGGATTATAGGCCTCTCAGCACAACGCTCCTGCTCAGGATCACCAATAGTATATGTATTAAACACCTCACTTAGTATCTCAAGTGTGTTTCCAAAGGTATCCATAAGGTGAACGGTGGTGTCAGAAAACTTTGATATTCTCAACTCAAACCGGTTCTTTTTCTCAGGAGCATCCCCTCTCTGGTAAGCAGGAAGAGCGGTACAGTGGAAGCGTCTGGTGACACACTCATGAGGGGTAACAGCTTGGCAAACTTTTCTTTCGCTTCTAAATTTCACTATGGAGTTCAGGAGCTGGTCAGATGGTTTGTCAGGAGTGGGTGACACATGATTATCATCTGATACAATGGAGGAGGTGGCCTTGCTGCTCCTAGTTGATATGACTCGACAAGGTGTCTTAGTGACTAGTGTTTGGGAACCCCCATCTCCGTGGCTTCTCTCGTGCATTTGCAAGAAGACTTGGTGGTGGAAGCCTCTTCCACAATGCGTACATGTGAACTGTTTTTTTGTCACGTGACTCTGACGGTGACTGTTAAGTTCCAGTTTAGTGTCAAATGTTTCACTGCATTCAATGCACATATATTGTCCAGTGTCACTTTGGCTGCTTTGAATTTCATGGTCTGGTAAAGATACAGATTCAGGAACAAAGCCGTATCTCTTTGACGATCTAGTGCTTCTGCCTCTTGCATCCTGCATGACACCGGTATATTGTGGATGATCCTGAAAAGAGGCCACAAGTTATATCTCAACTCATTCAAGAGTCATGGCATAGTTACAGATAAATATAAAAAGAACGTTACTGAATAGATCATGGTATATGTTTCTGCAACAGCAACTTTGATAAAGGAGATTTAAATTAAGTTGTTCAGTTAAGGAGTACACAGTACTTGAGTAACCGTTCATGAGGTAAGTCAACTTTAAATGCTAATGAGGAAAGCTAAGGACTAAAAATGAGTGTAAACATTGGGTGCTACAGTGTACATGGCAGCAGCATCGGGCCATAAGGCAGATCTAGGCTCAGCAACCCATTAGGACATATAACCTATCTAGTATCATACTTACTCCTCACACAGCTCCAAAAGCTCCAGACAATCCCTCCAATGGTTCCCTCACGGTGAGTGAAGCTAAATGAGAAAAGACAGGACATGATTACCCATTAGGGTCAATCGAATTACAAGGCACAAAAAGGAATATGCCAGCGTCATACAGGTCATAAAATAAATTCCTAGAGGGCCAATTTAGAATTTTCTTGAGCAATTTCTGCCTGCTAGAATATCCGCTACTCAACTGCATAATAAGTAGAGGGCTACAGGTAATGGGATATTCAGCGCCGGAGAAGCCGGCCACACGACCATCTATAGTGGATGTGAGCACTCATCCTACAGAGCCGCTACATGCGCACAATTTTTTTAACCCCTTCCTGACAGAGCCCTTTTTTTCAAATCTGACATGTCTCACTTAAGTGGGGATAACTTTTTTTTGCTTTTACTTATCCCAGTGGTTTTGAGATTGTTTTTTCGTGACACATTGTACTTCAAATTAGTGGTAAATTTGGGTCGATACAGTCTGTGTTTTTTTGTGAAAAATACCAAAATATCGTGAAAAAATGGAAAATTTAGCGATTTGCAAAATGTTAAATTTTCTGCTTGTGAGACAAATAATCTTACCACTCAAAATAGTGAATAACTAACATAGACCATATGTCTACTTTATGTTGACATCATTATTTCAACTTCCTTTTAATTTTTTGGGACACTAGGAGGCTTACAATATGAATAGCAAATTCTCAAATTTTCAAGAAAATTTCAAACACTGATTTTTTTAGGGACCAGTTCAGTTCTGATGTGACTTTGAGGGACTTGTATGTGAGACACCCCCATAAATGATGCCATTTCAAAAACTGCACCCCTCACAGTATTCAAAACAGCATTTTGGAAGTTTGTTAACCCTTTAGGTGTTTCACAGGAATTAAAACAAAGTGTAGGTGAAATTTCAAAATTTCTTTTTTTTTGCAGATTTGCAATTTTAATACATTTTTATAAGGAACACAGTACATTTTACTAGAGAAATGTGACTAAAAATTGATTCCCCCAATTCTTTTGTTTTCATAAATATCCTATATGTGGCCCTAGTGTGCACGGTGACCAAACCACAGGCTTCATAATAGAAGGAGCACCTACTTGATTTTGGAGCCTCCTTTTTATGAGATTATTTTTTAGGCACCATGTAGGTTTCAAGGCACCATAAGATGCTAAAAGTTAGGAACCCCCCCACAAGTGACCCCATTTTGCAAACTACACCCCTCAGGGAATTCATCTAGGGGTATAGTGTACATTTCAAACCCCCAGGGGTTTCACCAATTGTGGTACAACTGGGCAGTGAAAATGAAAAATTATTTTTTTTACACAAAAATGCAGTTCTGGCTCCAAATTTGTCATTTTCAGAAGGTATGAAGGAGACAAAGCACCCCAAAATCTGTGCCCCAATTTCTCCCGAGTACGGCAATGCCTCACATGTGACCAAAAAATACCAGTTGGGTGCATGGCAGGACTCAGAAGGGAAGGAGTGATTTTTGGATTTTGCAGCTCAGATTCTGGTGGAATTTTGGTGGGTGCTATGTCGCATTAGCAAGACCCCCCAAGCACCAATACAGTGGAACCCCCCCACAAGTCACCCCATTTTGCAAACTACACCCCTCAGGGAATTCATCTAGGGGTATAGTGTACATTTCAAACCCCCAGGGGTTTCACCAATTTTGATACAAGTGGGCAGTGGAAATGAAAAATTACATTTTTTTACACAAAAATGCAGTTCTGGCTCAAAATTTTTCATTTTCAGAAGGTATGAAGGAGAAAAAGCACCCAAAAATCTGTGCCCCAATTTCTCCCGAGTACGGCAATGCCTCACATGTGACCAAAAAATACCAGTTGGGTGCATGGCAGGACTCAGAAGGGAAGGAGTGATTTTTGGATTTTGCAGCACAGATTCTGGTGGAATGAATGGTGGGTGCTATGTTGCACCAATACAGTGGAACCCCCCCACAAGTCACCCCATTTTGCAAAGTACACCCCTCAGGGAATTCATCTAGGGGTATAGTGTACATTTCAAACCCCCAGGGGTTTCACCAATTTTGATACAAGTGGGCAGTGAAAATGAAAAATTACATTTTTTTACACAAAAATGCAGTTCTGGCTCAAAATTTTTCATTTTCAGAAGGTATGAAGGAGAAAAAGCACCCCAAAATATGTGCCCCAATTTCTCCCGAGTACGGAAATGCCTCACATGTGACCAAAAAATACCAGTTGGGTGCATGGCAGGACTCAGAACGGAAGGAGTGATTTTTGGATTTTGCGGCTCAGATTCTGGTGGAATTTTGGTGGGTGCTATGTCGCATTAGCAAGACCCCCCAAGCACCAATACAGTGGAACCCCCCCACAAGTCACCCCATTTTGAAAACTACACCCCTCAGGGAATTCATCTAGGGGTATAGTGTACATTTCAAACCCCCAGGGGTTTCACCAATTTTGATACAAGTGGGCAGTGAAAATGAAAAATTACATTTTTTACACAAAAATGCAGTTCTGGCTCGAAATTTTTCATTTCCAGAAGGTATGAAGGAGAAAAAGCACCCCAAAATCTGTGCCCCAATTTCTCCCGAGTACGGCAATGCCTCACATGTGACCAAAAAATACCAGTTGGGTGCATGGCAGGACTCAGAACGGAAGGAGTGATTTTTGGATTTTGCAGCTCAGATTCTGGTGGAATTTTGGTGGGTGCTATGTCGCATTAGCAAGACCCCCCAAGCACCAATACAGTGGAACCCCCCCACAAGTCACCCCATTTTGCAAACTACACCCCTCAGGGAATTCATCTAGGGGTATAGTGTACATTTCAAACCCCCAGGGGTTTCACCAATTTTGATACAAGTGGGCAGTGAAAATGAAAAATTACATTTTTTTACACAAAAATGCAGTTCTGGCTCGAAATTTTTCATTTTCAGAAGGTATGAAGGAGAAAAAGCACCCCAAAATCTGTGCCCCAATTTCTCCCGAGTACGGCAATGCCTCACATGTGACCAAAAAATACCAGTTGGGTGCATGGCAGGACTCAGAACGGAAGGAGTGATTTTTGGATTTTGCAGCTCAGATTCTGGTGGAATTTTGGTGGGTGCTATGTCGCATTAGCAAGACCCCCCAAGCACCAATACAGTGGAACCCCCCCACAAGTCACCCCATTTTGCAAACTACACCCCTCAGGGAATTCATCTAGGGGTATAGTGTACATTTCAAACCCCCAGGGGTTTCACCAATTTTGATACAAGTGGGCAGTGAAAATGAAAAATTACATTTTTTTACACAAAAATGCAGTTCTGGCTCGAAATTTTTCATTTTCAGAAGGTATGAAGGAGAAAAAGCACCCCAAAATCTGTGCCCCAATTTCTCCCGAGTACGGCAATGCCTCACATGTGACCAAAAAATACCAGTTGGGTGCATGGCAGGACTCAGAACGGAAGGAGTGATTTTTGGATTTTGCAGCACAGATTTTGGTGGAATGAATGGTGGGTGCTATGTTGCACCAATACAGTGGAACCCCCCCACAAGTCACCCCATTTTGCAAAGTACACCCCTCAGGGAATTCATCTAGGGGTATAGTGCACATTTCAAACCCCCAGGGGTTTCACCAATTTTGATACAAGTGGGCAGTGAAAATGAAAAATTACATTTTTTTACACAAAAATGCAGTTCTGGCTCAAAATTTTTCATTTTCAGAAGGTATGAAGGAGACAAAGCACCCCAAAATCTGTGCCCCAATTTCTCCCGAGTACGGCAATGCCTCACATGTGACCAAAAAATACCAGTTGGGTGCATGGCAGGACTCAGAAGGGAAGGAGTGATTTTTGGATTTTGCAGCTCAGATTCTGGTGGAATTTTGGTGGGTGCTATGTTGCATTAGCAAGACCCCCCAAGCACCAATACAGTGGAACCCCCCCACAAGTGACCCCATTTTGCAAACTACACCCCTCAGGGAATTCATCTAGGGGTATAGTGTACATTTCAAACCCCCAGGGGTTTCACCAATTTTGATACAAGTGGGCAGTGAACATGAAAAATTACATTTTTTACACAAAAATGCAGTTCTGGCTCAAAATTTTTCATTTTCACAAGGAATGAAGGAGACAAAGCACCCCAAAATCTGTGCCCCAATTTCTCCCGAGTACGGCAATGCCTCACATGTGACCAAAAAATACCAGTTGGGTGCATGGCAGGACTCAGAAGGGAAGGAGTGATTTTTGGATTTTGCAGCACAGATTCTGGTGGAATGAATGGTGGGTGCTATGTTGCACCAATACAGTGGTAAGCCCCCACAAGTCACCCCATTTTGCAAAGTACACCCCTCAGGGAATTCATCTAGGGGTATAGTGTACATTTCAAACCCCCAGGGGTTTCACCAATTTTGATACAAGTGGGCAGTGAAAATGAAAAATTACATTTTTTTACACAAAAATGCAGTTCTGGCTCAAAATTTTTCATTTTCAGAAGGAATGAAGGAGACAAAGCACCCCAAAATCTGTGCCCCAATTTCTCCCGAGTACGGCAATGCCTCATGTGTGACCAAAAAGTGGCAGGACTCAGAAGGGAAGGAGTGATATTTGGATTTTGCAGCACAAATTCTGGTGGAATGATGGTGGGTGCTATGTCGCATTAGCAAGACCCCCAAAGCACCAATACAGTGGAACCCCCCCACAAGTGACCCCATTTTGCAAACTACACCCCTCAGGGAATTCATCTAGGGGTATAGTGTACATTTCAAACCCCCAGGGGTTTCACCAATTTTGATACAAGTGGGCAGTGAACATGAAAAATTACATTTTTTTACACAAAAATGCAGTTCTGGCTCAAAATTTTTCATTTTCACAAGGAATGAAGGAGACAAAGCACCCCAAAATCTGTGCCCCAATTTCTCCCGAGTACGGCAATGCCTCACATGTGACCAAAAAATACCAGTTGGGTGCATGGCAGGACTCAGAAGGGAAGGAGTGATTTTTGGATTTTGCGGCTCAGATTCTGGTGGAATGAATGGTGGGTGCTATGTGGCATTAGCAAGACCCCCGAAGCACGGTGAAATTATGAACCTAATATTCCATAGATGTGTGGTATATTTTAAAACACTCCTTTATACATAGGCCGGGTTTGTCGGGGCAAGTGTCACACTGGAAAATAGTTTGCTTTCTTATTCCCTTTTTATAGCAAACTTTGCACCTTTTTTGTGTCCTGCCCTTTTTTCCAGTGGAGGGGATTTCATCAGGAAAATGCTGCCCTGGTACAATACGGGGGCCAGTACTAGAAGTACTGGGGCCCTCTGCCTGCTGGTTCCCAAATATTAGGCCCTTTATGACTTCCTCTTGAAAGTGCATAAATGTCCCCCTCTGGCCGGTAGAACGGAATAGCACGTAAGCGTTATACAGTGCCATCTGGATGATATACACGGCCACCTTCTTGTACCAGATTTTTGTTTTCCGCAGGGCACTGTACGGCTTCAGTACCTGATCTGAAAGATCCACTCCGCCCATGTACCTATTGTAATCCAGGATACAATTAGGTTTTGAGGTGTGGGTACTGGTACCTCGTACAGGGACGGAGGTGGTACTGTCTCCGTGAATTGTTGTCAGTATAAGGACATCCCTCTTGTCCTTATATTTGACCAACAACATATTTTCGTTGCATATTCCCCTGCTTTCACCCCTTCTCATTACTTGGGCAATGTGCGTTTTTGGGAGGCCTCTTTGGTTCTTGCGCACAGTACCGCAAGCTGCTGTACCTCTTGAACCAAGGGCCTTAAACAGGGGGATGCTGGTGTAAAAGTTATCCACATAGAGGTGATAACCTTTATCCAGGAAGGGGTGCACTAAATCCCAGACAATTTTCCCACTAACACCTACGAGGGAGGGGGGGCATTCTGGCGGTTCAATTCTTGAATCCTTCCCTTCATAAACCCTAAACCTGTGAGTGTACCCTGAGGTGCTTTCACACAGTTTATACATTTTTATGCCATACCTTGCCCTCTTACTGGGAAGGTACTGGCGGAATTTAACCCTTCCTTTAAAATGTATAAGGGACTCGTCGATACAAATAAATTTTTCAGGGATGTACACCTCTTCAAATTTGGCACTGAAATGATCAATGACCGGCCTGACTTTGAATAGCCGGTCAAAGGTGGGATCATCTCTGGGTGGGCACTGTGCATTATCGGTGTAATGTATAAATTTAAGAATTGTCTCAAATCGAGCCCGGGGCATGGCCATACGGTAAAATGGAGTACTGTACAGAACATCTGTACTCCAATATTGCCTAATTTCTGGCTTTTTTACTATGCCCATATGAAACACCAGACCCCAAAACGTCATCATCTCTACTGCATCTACAGGGGTCCACCTAGCAAATGATGACGTGGGGTTTTGAGCAATAAACTGCTGGGCATATAAATTAGTTTGGTCCACCATTAAATTTATAAAATCATCAGAGAAAAATAATTTGAAAAAGTCAATTTCTCTGAGACCTGTGGAATCAAATTGGATTCCTGGCATGGCCAAAAACTCAGGAACCTGGGGCTCAAAATTGTCTGGTGGTGGGGTCCATACGAGATCAATTGTTGGGGGGGGGTCTCAGCTGCTCTACGGGGGCGTCTTTGAGGGGGTCCCTCATCACCAGAGGAGGAAGAGGAGCTTAAGGCGAATCCTTCAAATTCCCCGCTTGCATCACTGGCTGTGTCAGAGTCAGAAGCAAGCATGGCATATGCCTCCTCCGCTGAATACATTCTCCTGGATGACTGGGAGGACATTTGGGAGGACATTTGGGAGGACATTTGGGATGCCATTTTTATTTTTGTGTTACTGGTAGTGAAATGTTTCAACACGTGTATAGTGTAGGGGGGGGTACAAACTTTATTTCAATCCGGGGGGTATGTAGTGTGTAGTATGTAGTGTGTAGTGTGTATGTGGTGCAGAAAAAAAAAAAATACTTTATACCAATAAAACCTGCGCCCCCAAAAAGTTGCTGATCAGTTAAATTATACTGATCAGCACAAAAGGAGGGGGCAGCAGTCAGTTATATCAAAAATATATAGCACAATCTGTCACTATTTCTCTCTATCTCTCTCTCTCTATCTCTCTCTATCTCTCTATAACTATCACACTGCAGCAGCACAAAATATAGCACTCTGTCACTAGGCCTCTCTATCTATCTCTCTCTCTCTATCTCTCTCTATCTATAACTATATCACACTGCAGCAGCACAAAATATAGCACTCTCTGACACTATCTCTCTCTCTATCTCTCTCTCTCTATCTCTCTATAACTATCACACTGCAGCAGCACAAAATATAGCACTCTGTCACTAGGCCTCTCTATCTATCTCTCTCTCTCTATCTCTCTCTCTCTATCTATAACTATATCACACTGCAGCAGCACAAAATATAGCACTCTCTGACACTATCTCTCTCTCTATCTCTCTCTATCTCTCTCTATCTCTCTCTCTCTCTATCTAGCTAGTACACTGCAGCAGCACAATTTCACAGGAAGGCACAAGTAGCAACAGGATCCAGGAAGCAGTGATGAAGCAGCGATCAGGTAAGTATGGAGCAAGTATGGAGCAAGGTTCTGGTCAGTATGGCGGCAGGGGGGTACGGTGACCGCACTGCACGCTATTCCAGACCGGAATGGCGTCTGCAGTGCAGTCACCGTTAGTTTAAATCCCCCTCCTTGGCTGTGATTGGTCCGTCGGTCCGACGAACCAATCACGGCCTTTGGGGGCGGGCGGGGTGAGGTGGGGTGACACCAGTGTCACCCTTACACCCCGCGGTGATTGGTGCTGTACTTTACAGCACCAATCACCTCTGATCCCGTGTCACCGGCGAACGTTATTCGCCGGTGACACAGGAAAACGCTGTAATTGGCTGTTCACACTGAACAGCCAATCACAGCGATCGCCGACGGGGGGGCGGCATCGCAGCCCCCCCTGGGCATGCACGGACATGTCTGCTGTCAGGGACAGCAGACATGTTGAAACTGTCACCGCGTCTATAGACGCGGTGACAGTTTAAATCCATGACGTACATTTACGCCATGTGTCGGGAAGTGCTTCCCGACCATGACGTAAATGTACGTCAAATGTCGGGAAGGGGTTAAAATGAGACTTTGAAATTATATTTGATCAAAAACTATATTAAAAAAATAAAATAAAGTACAGTTTTGGAGAAAAGAGAAGGCACAGAGAAAGAGGAGCAGCTGTATTATAGGAAACCCCAGCGAGCGTCTTCCCAACAGCTTCTCATTTCTACTGTAAGCCATCCCATGGAGTAGTTCTACAGATATGGGACATATACACAGCTAATATATAATCAGCTAATTATGTAGCAACTACTCAAAGCTTAAAAATACGCACATGGCCAAGAGGTTCAGTTGCTCAGTGCGGACATTAGAATTGGGAAGAATGGGGATTTGAGCGAAAGGTGATGGAACGATTGTATGAAGTCAGGGTGGGTTGAGCATCTCATATACATTAGTATTTGGGTTTTTTCCCACAGAACAGTTTGCAGACTTCACAGAAAATAGCATACCAAGCAAAAAAAACAGAGGTAAGCAAGGAATAGCCAGACCGGTGCCTGCTAACAGGAGGGTCAACCCATACAAAGCGCTCCCACACCGGTTGGCAGCCATATTGAAATCATGACAGAGCAATTTTCATGTTTGTAAACATTTATGCAAATCTCTCAATACGGAGATAATTAGTAGTTGGGTCCCAGAGCAGCACTTCGGCCGTAATAGTTAGTCCCAGTGCCTGATCCATATTGTAACTATACCGTACATTTACCCCCACAACATGGAAGGAGACAGACTCTGGAATAAAAGTTCTTCTTCATACTATACTACAGTGCTGGTTTGGTCTCCTCCCAGGTCGTGCGGGCAAGTGTATTGTATGCATGTACAGGTGCTGCGAATACTCTCCGGATGCACTGTGTAGTCTCTCCCCCCCCTTTTAAAATGTATTTAATTTATAATTATATTTATGATTATTTATTTGTATTGGTACTTCAGCCCCAGCACCAAGCTGAGGGAATGGCACCCTGAGGCACATTTTCCCAAATATGTTCTTGTTGGACCCTTTTTTTAACCATTAGAGTGACATAATAGAATCTGTATCAAACCAATTATATAGACCAAACTTTGTGGTGAAAAATTATTTTTTTCACTTGGGCTGCCCCAAAACGTTGGTGGATTGTTCCATGTGTTTCTAAATATACGCTTTGAAAAGACCTTGGAGTGCCAGTCTTCTTTTCCACCCTTATCCTACACCAGGACGGGCACCCAGGGCAGTATACCCATAGGAGGGAGTGCCGGGCCGCAACAGTGCAGCATCAAGCGGGGATGAAAGGGGTGGGGGGGGGGGGGGACACAGGACATTAAATACATTCCATTGAGACATTATACACATTCCATTGAGAGAATTTACACATCACTTGCGGGGATCACATGCCCACCGAGCTGCACTGCGCCTAGGCAGCTATCCGCGGCACCACTGGTCATTGCAGCAAGCCAGGCTGGTGACAGCATGAGCAAAGACATCACAGATTATAGCAAGGACAGTACAGTGATCACACGGGAGACATGGAATACATATTGCGGAGTGCACAGCTCCTAGGCAGACATTTGCGGTGCCATCTTGAATACAACCTGGAAATGCCCCAGGTAAATAGTCTGCCGCCAATTATGAAGGAGTTTGCGCACTAATAAGCGCTAGGAGCAATGCTCCCAGTATATTCCGCAGTAAGCTGCCATACTATAAGGACTGTCATTAGAGGTTACATTATGGGCCATGTTCCGGATCTCAACCACTGTACAGTCTATGTAGGGGTCATGTGTTGTCAATAGCAACATATCAGCACATGGAGACCAACTGCGCAGCGCTTCCCCCACACACTCTGCACCATCCTCTGTACTGTGCCTCCTGCACCCCATCACCGGATCTCCCCTCCCGTCTCCCATCACCGGATCTCCTCTCCCGCCTCCCCCCAGCGCCGGTCAGGCGCCCGCACCCCCAGCACCGGATCTCCCCTCCCGTCTCCCCCCATCACCGGATCTCCCCTCCCGTCTCCCCCCATCACCGGATCTCCCCTCCCGTCTCCCCCCAGCACCGGATCTCCCCTCCCGTCTCTCCCAGCGCCGGTCAGGCGCCCTCACCCCGAATCTCCCCTCCCGTCTCCCATCACCGGATCTCCCCTCCCGTCTCCCCCCAGCGCCGGTCAGGCGCCCGCACCCCCAGCACCGGATCTCCCCTCCCGTCTCCCCCCATCACCGCATCTCCCCTCCCGTCTCCCCCCAGCACCGGATCTCCCCTCCCGTCTCTCCCAGCGCCGGTCAGGCGCCCTCACCCCGAATCTCCCCTCCCGTCTCCCCCCATCACCGGATCTCCCCTCCCGTCTCCCCCCATCACCGGATCTCCCCTCCCGCACCCCCAGCACCGGATCTCCCCTCCCGCCTCCCCCCAGCACCGGGCAGACATGGCGGGTACGGTGACCCTATTACCTCAGAGCCTCGCTGCCTCCCGTAGTAATAAGACGATTTCTCACTGAAATCCGGAAGAACACACGAACGAACAATCTTATCAGCAGATCCCACAAAGGATGCCGGGAAAAGACGTAGTGGGCGGTGCTACACCTGTCATGGCGACGAGTCCTCCACAGAAGCATCCATCTGGCGCCATTGTCTTGAAGACCAAATGATATTAAACAACAACAAAATGGCTCCCTCAGCGGGTTCTCGTTCCTCGCAGTGTCTGAGAGTGAGGTGACTGGAGAGACTGGTATGTCTGCAAGGCTGGAATCAGCTTCTTCTTCACAACATTCAGCGTTACAAGGGTTAAATGAACCATACCTCACAACTTTTTTTTTTTTGAGGTTTTTGCAGTATTTAGAGTGCGATACGTACAGCAAAAAATACACATTTCAGGACGAGACCTGCAAGCCCCTCCAAGAAGCGTTTTCCACGCATGAATTATTTCAGCACGTTGACAACTAGGTACATAACGTTTGTCGTTGACGATGCAGATGAGGGACATCTACCGGTGTGAAAAACAGCTTTTTTTAAAAAAAATTATTTATTTATTTTTTAATTGAGTAATTTTTATTATTTTTTCACAAAGCAAACATAACTACAACTTAAACTAGAGAAAAATAAAAAAATTAAATTAAAAATAAAATAAAAAATTTAAATTACAAACATTTATATGACTATCACAAGATAATCAATTATATCTTTACAGTAGCAATATCTTATTCATGGGAATAATATAAATTTTCTCTTGTAATTACTTTAAGCTAAAAGAATCATATTAATATATTAACTATTAGAACACCGCAAACATCAATTATCCTGAGAAACCATAAAAGGCCACAGTTAGCTATATTGAATATATAGATATAAAGAATGATTTGTATAAGCCCAAAAAAATTATTGAAAAAATAAATAAATAAAATAAAAAAAAACACAATCAAAAACACAACCTTAATTAATGAATTGTTGTGGGGATGCATATTTTGAAGAAAGCCATTGACACCAAATACGATTATATTTGGATTCAGTCTTACGAGTTATATATAAATAGTAGTAGTACGTTTATTTATAAGGCGCCGCAAAGTGTCCGCAGCGCCGTACATAGCAAACAAAAAACAAATGACAAGGTAACGTACAGGGTGTGTTGAAAAATACAGTATAAATAGGGGTATAGCTGGTAGAAATAAAATCAGCATCAGTTCAGGAGTAGGTGTCAAAATTGTCGAGGAGACTGAAGATGAAGTAGAGGAAGGAAGAACAGGACAGGAGGACAGGTGAGGTAAAGAGGTAGGGTGAGTACGTGAGGCAGGAGGACCCTACTCATAAGAGTTAACATACTAAAAATAGGTGGGTGGACGAACGAAAAACAACAGGATAAGTAGGAACGGAGGGGAACGGAGGCAGGATAGGAGGATCAAAAGAGGTTAGGAGGAGGGATAGGCTAGTCGAAAAAAGTGGGTTTTGAGGGAGCGCTTGAAGGAGGTAAGGGAATCAGAAAGCCTGATGGGTGGCGGGAGGTTGTTCCAGTGCAGGGGGGCAGCGCGAGAAAAGTCTTGGACACGGGAGTGGGAGGAGGTGATTAGGTGAGAGGTCAGTCGGCGGTCAGCGATGGAGCGAAGAGGACGGGAGGGAGTGTGGATAGAGATCAGTGAAGAGAGGTAAGGAGCGGTGGAGGAGGAGAGAGCCTTGTAGGTGGTGGTGAGGAGTTTAAAGAGAACTCGGAAAGGAATGGGGAGCCAGTGAAGAGATAGACAGAGGGGGGAGGCGGAGTTAGAGCGGCGGGAGAGGAAGATGAGCCTAGCAGCAGCGTTGAGAATGGTTTGGAGAGGTGCGAGGCGGGTGAGAGGTAGCCCAGAGAGAAGGATGTTGCCGTAGTCAAGGCGGGAGATGACAAGAGAGTGAATGAGAATTTTGGTCGCGTCCGTGGAGAGGAATGGTCTGATGCGTGAGATGTTGCGTAGGTGAAAGCGGCAAGACTGTGAGAGAGCACGAATGTGGGGGGTGAAAGAGAGGGAGGAGTCAATGATGACACCGAGGCAGCGCGTTTGGTCGGTGGAGGTGATCTCGGTTTCACCAATGCTGATGGAGATAGTGGGAGAAGAGGGGATGTTCGGGGGATGAAAGATTAGAAGTTTAGTTTTAGCCATGTTTAGTTTCAGGAAGCGTTGGGTCATCCAGGCTGAGATGGCCGTGAGGCATTCGGAGACCTTGGACAGGAGTGATGGGGATAGGTCGGGGGAGGAGAGATAGATTAGGGTATCATCAGCATAAAGGTGGTAATGAAAACCATAGGAGCTGATGAGGGTGCCCAGAGAGGTGGTGTAGAGGGAGAAGAGGAGAGGGCCAAGGACTGACCCTTGGGGAACACCGATTGGCTGCGGGGTAGTAGGAGAGGAGGAGCTCGGAGTGGAGACGGAGAAGGAGCGATCGGAGAGGTATGAGGTGAACCAGGAGAAGACCGTGCCAGTGATGCCAAAGGAGCGGAGGGTGTTGAGCAGGAGAGGGTGGTCAACAGTGTCAAAGGCTGCCGACAGATCAAGCTGGATGAGGATAGAGAAGAGGCCTTTGGATTTAGCCGATAGTAAATCGATAGTGACTTTGGTCAGGGCAGTTTCAGTGGAATGTAAAGGGCGGAACCCGGATTGGAGGGGGTCTAGAATGGAGTTAGCAGTAAGGTGGCTTAGGAGACGATTATAGGTCAGACGTTCTAGGAGCTTGGAGGCAAAAGGGAGGAGGGAGATGGGCCTGTAGTTGGATGGAGAGTTGGGGTCCAGATTTGTTTTTTTTGAGAATTGGGGAGACAAGAGTGTGTTTGAAGGAGGAAGGGAAGATCCCAGAGGATAGGGAAAGATTAAAGAGGTGAGCCAGGTGAGAGCAGACTGACGGACTGAGACGACGGACAATATTGGAGGGGATAGGATCGAGCGGGCAGGTGGAGGGAGAAGCGGATTGAAGGATAGAGTGGACTTCAGCAGCAGTGGTGGGGTAAAATGAGGACAATGGTTGGAAGGAGGGGAGTGGAGATGTAGGCGGGGAGGAGGGAGAGGGTGAGGTCATGGCAGCAGTGATGGCAGTCCTGAGAGAGGAGATTTTGGTTGAAAAGTAGGTAGCAAAATCAGCGGCTACGATGGAGGACGGAAGAGCTGGAGGAGGGGGGGAGAGCAAGGAATTGAAGGTGGCAAAGAGCCTGCGGGGATTGGATGATTGGGAAAGGATGAGGGACTTAAAGTAGGATTCCTTGGCCAGAGCAAGGGCAGAGCTGAAGGAGGAAAGAATGAATTTGAAATGGAGATAATCCGCAAGGGAGCGTGATTTCTTCCAGAAGCGCTCAGCAGTGCGAGAGCACTTTTTAAGGAATCGGGTGATAGGCGAGTGCCACGGTTGGGGGGTGGAGCATCGAAGGGGGATAGAGGAGGGAGGGCAGGCAGAGTCCAATGCCGAAGATAGGGTGTCATTATAGAGGGAGGTGGCGAGGTTCGGGCAGGACATGAGGGCGATTGGGGCGAGAAGAGGACACATCGTGTTTGAGAAGGCAGCAAGATCAAGTGTGTTGACGTTATGCCGTGAGACAATGCGCTTGGGAGGGGGGGTGGGAGAGGGGGAAGCAGTGAGGGAGAAGGAGATGAGGTGATGGTCAGAAAGAGGAAAAGCCGAGATAGTGTAGTCAGTAAGGGAACGAGAGCGAGAGAAGACGAGATTGAGGGAGTTTGGAGGTGCCAGGATCAGCGGGGTTATCCAAGGGGATGTTAAAGTCACCAAGAATGACAGATGGCAGGTCAGAGGAGAGGAAGTGTGGAAGCCAGGCGGCGAAGTTGTCAAGAAATTGGGAGATAGGGCCAGGGGGGCGGTAGATTGCAGCGACACGGAGGTGGTAGGGGTAGTATAGACGGATAGAGTGAGACTCAAAGGAGGAGAAAAGGAGAGAGGGTTCAGGGTGAATGACACTGTAGGTGCATGAGGCTGAGAGGAGAAAACCCACGCCGCCACCTTGGCGACCGTCAGGCCTGGAAGTGTGAGAGAAAGAGGGGCCACCGTGGGAGAGAGTAGCTGGAGAGACAGAATCAGAGGTGGAAAGCCAGGTCTCGGTGATAGCAAGGAGGTGGAATGCTCTAGAGATGAATAGGTCATGGATGGCAGGGAGTTTGTTGCAGATGGATCTGGCATTCCATAGTGCACAGGAAAGAGGGGGGGTGGGTTGTGTATTTATGTGGATAAGGTTTTCGGGATTGCAGAAGCGAGGGGGGGTCGTTGGGAGGGTGGGGGTGCGGGGGCAAGTGGTCAGGATAGGTATGGGATGGGAGGGGGGAGGAGCGGTTGGAGAAAGTGAAGTTGAGAGATTAACAGCCATGAGGACCAGAGGTGAGAGGGTAGGTTAGTGAAAGCAGACAGAGGGATTTGGGGGGACAGACGGCGTCTGTAGTAGATTTGCGAGGATGTGGTAGAAAACAGAGTGAGAGAGAAGGTAACAGGCAAGGAACTACTGTCAGAGAGGAGACAAGTGGGTAAAATCAGGTTGATTGAGTAATCCAATTAAGTATGAAACAACAAGTGAGAGGATGAAGGGAACAGAGAAGGTCAGAAGTGAGGCAAATGTGAGCAGGCGTGAATAGGGAAACAGAGTGCAATAAATGTGTGGCAAAGATAAGAGAAAATAATAATGAATAAGTAAAATGAAATACAATGTTGGAAAAAATATAGATAAAATGAATTAAATGTCAAAATTGAGCAACAGGTTACAATAGGATAGAAAGAAGATGAATATATTACAATAAAATAGAATATGAAGATTTAGACTGTGTTCAAACTCACCTTTTTCAGTATTCTAACTCACCTGCTTCAGTTTCCAACTCACAAGTCACTTAAGTAATCAAGCTTCACTTTAGTCTGCAAGCTTTCCTCTCAATGAGCACGCTCCCAAATGAGTTATGTCCCTCCTTATATAGTATGTCAGGCCCCTGTTACACTCAGCTCCTCCCCCTAATCTTCCTTGACACCTAGATTTAGCTCCTCCTCCTAGTATCAATTCACACCTAGTAACAATACACTATACAGATACAGGCACAACCAAAATCACACTCAGATTTCTACCTCAGAATTACAGTCTCTATATAGAAAGACAGATAAAGAATACAAGACAGACAGAATGCAAGATAACTCACCTGCTTCAGTTTCCAACTCACAAGTCACTTAAGTAATCAAGCTTCACTTTAGTCTGCAAGCTTCCCTCTCAATGAGCACATTGAGAGGGATATATAAATATCTCTCATGCTGCACTGTAGCATTAACTAAGGAAGTCCAGGCCTTCAAGTCAGGTCCAGAGGGAGCCATCCAGAGTCTGGCTAAGCAGACTTTAGCCAACGTACATAGATTTATTGCATACTGCCTAGTATGTTTATCCAGGACATCATCTCCAGACACCCCAAGGCAACAAAACTTAGGTGTTAGACTACTCTGGGGAATTCCTGTAACGGTCATAGCTTGTGTCACCTGATCCCAGAATGGTTTCACCATCGGGCAGTCCCACAATAAATGCCAAAAGGTTCCTGAGCTACCCTGACATTTAGGGCATACATCTGAAGTCCTCCCACCAAATTTTACCATTCTAGATGGAGTCAGATAAGTTCTATGTAAAATGAACAATTGAATTTGCTGAAATCTAACCGAAGCAGTAGATTCCTGAGGACAAGCAAGTGCCTCACTCCATTCGTCCCCAGACAACCTACCCACTTCCATTTCCCATTTCGGCTGTAGACTTGGTAAGTCAGTGGTGTGATGATATGTTAGAAGGAAGGAGTACATGCTTGAGAGAGAATGTTTAGAGCCGAATTTTAACCCCTTCCCGACATTTGACGTACATTTACGTCATGGCCGGGATGTACTTCCCGACACATGGCATAAATGTACGTCATGAATTTAAACTGTCACTGCGTCTAGAGACGCAGTGACAGAGGGACGATGTCTGCTGTCCCTGACAGCAGACATGTCCCTGCATGCCCAGGGGGGGCTGCGATGCCGCCCCCCGTCGGCGATCGCTGTGATTGGCTGTTCAGTGTGAACAGCCATTCACAGCGTTTTCCTGTGTTACCAGCGAATCAGACGCTCGGTAACACAGGTGTCAATCACCGCCGGGCGTCAGGGGGCATGAGGGGGTCATCGGTGACGACGACACCTCACCCCACCTGCCCCCAAGGCTGTGATTGGTCCGTGGGACCCACGGACCAATCACAGCCAAGGCGCGACATTTAAACTAACGGTGACTGCGCTGCAGACGCCATTCCGGTCTGGAATTGCGTGCAGAGCGGTCACCGTGCCTATCTGCCGTGATACTGACCTGATCCTTGCAAATACTTACCTGATCCTTGCAAATACCTTACCTGATCACCTGATCACTGCTTGTAGCGTGCTGGATGCTTCCTGGATCTGACTTCTTGTGACTTCCTGCTGCTGCTGCAGTGTGATAGAGAGATAGAGAGTGATAGATAGTGATAGATAGTGAGAGATAGAGAGATAGTGATAGAGAGTGCTATATTTTGTGTCTGCTACCCCCCCTTTTTGGGGCTGCAGGGTTTTTTTTTTTTATATATATAACTGTCAGTGCTGCTGCTGCAGTGTCATAGAGTGATAGATAGTGATAGATAGTGAGAGATAGAGAGATAGTGATAGAGAGTGCTATATTTTGTGTCTGCTACCCCCCCTTTTTGGGGCTGCAGGTTTTTTTTTATATATATATAACTGTCAGTGCTGCTGCTGCAGTGTCATAGAGTGATAGATAGTGATAGATAGTGAGAGATAGAGAGATAGTGATAGAGAGTGCTATATTTTGTGTCTGCTACCCCCCCTTTTTGGGGCTGCAGGTTTTTTTTTATATATATAACTGTCAGTGCTGCTGCTGCAGTGTCATAGAGTGATAGATAGTGATAGATAGTGAGAGATAGAGAGATAGAGAGATAGTGATAGAGAGTGCTATATTTTGTGTCTGCTACCCCCCCTTTTTGGGGCTGCAGGGTTTTTTTTGTATATATATAACTGTCAGTGCTGCTGCTGCAGTGTCATAGAGTGATAGATAGTGAGAGATAGAGAGATAGATAGAGAGAGATAGATAGAGAGAGATAGTGACAGAGAGTGATAGAGAGTGCTATATTTTGTGTCTGCTACCCCCCCTTTTGTGCTGATCAGTATATCTGTGCTGATCAGCAACTTTTTGGGGGTGCAGGGTTTTTTTTTTTATATATACCTGCCAGTTGCACTGTCAGTTGCACCAAAGGTTGTGCACCTGCTGCCCCTCACTGGTAATCAGTGTCGCATCACTGATCACCTTTTTTTTTTTTTTTGAGCGTGCTGTGGGGTCTTTTTAAATTTTTCTTTATCACATTTTTTTGATCAAATTCCTGTTGCCTTTGAGCGCTGTTCAGTGACGGACGTTACTGACCAACATCTGTGCTCAATTTTTGGCGCAGGACCTTTTTTTTTTTTTTTTCTGCACTACATACACACTACACACTACATAGAAATAAAGTTTGTACCCCCCCTACACTATACACGTGTTGAAACATTTCACTACCAGAAACACAAAAATAAAAATGGCATCCCAAATGTCATCCCAAATGTCATCCCAAATGTCATCCCAGTCATCCAGAAGAATGTATTCAGCGGAGGAGGCATATGCCATGCTTGCCTCTGACTCTGACACAGCCAGTGAGGCAAGCGGGGAATTTGAAGGATTCATCTTAAGCTCCTCTTCCTCCTCTAGTGATGAGGGACCCCCTCAAAGACGCCCCCGTAGAGCAGCTGAGACCCCCCCCCCAATAATTGATCTCGTATGGACCCCACCACCAGACAATTTTGAGCCCCAGGTTCCTGAGTTTTTGGCCATCCCAGGAATCCAATTTGATTCCACAGGTCACAGAGAAATTGACTTTTTCAAATTATTTTTCTCTGATGATTTTATAAATTTAATGGTGGACCAAACTAATTTATATGCCCAGCAGTTTATTGCTCAAAACCCCACGTCATCATTTGCTAGGTGGACCCCTGTAGATGCAGTAGAGATGATGACGTTTTGGGGTCTGGTGTTTCATATGGGCATAGTAAAAAAGCCAGAAATTAGGCAATATTGGAGTACAGATGTTCTGTACAGCACCCCACTTTACCGTATGGCCATGACCCGGAATCGTTTTGAGTTAATCCTTAAATTTTTGCATTACAACGATAATGCACAGTGCCCACCCAGAGATGATCCCACCTTTGACCGGCTATTCAAAGTCAGGCCGGTCATTGATCACTTCAGTGCCAAATTTGAAGAGATGTACATCCCAGATAAATTCATTTGCATAGACGAGTCCCTTATACATTTTAAAGGAAGGGTTAAATTCCGCCAGTACCTTCCCAGTAAGAGGGCAAGGTATGGCATAAAAATGTATAAGCTGTGTGAAAGCACCTCAGGGTACACCCACAGGTTTAGGGTATATGAAGGGAAGGATTCAAGAATTGAACCGCCAGAATGCCCCCCCTCCCTCGTAGGTGTTAGTGGAAAAATTGTCTGGGATTTAGTGCACCCCTTCCTGGATAAAGGTTATCACCTCTATGTGGATAACTTTTACACCAGCATCCCCCTGTTTAAGGCCCTTGGTTCAAGAGGTACAGCAGCTTGCGGTACTGTGCGCAAGAACCAAAGAGGCCTCCCAAAAACGCACATTGCCCAAGTAATGAGAAGGGGTGAAAGCAGGGGAATATGCACCGAAAATATGTTGTTGGTCAAATATAAGGACAAGAGGGATGTCCTTATACTGACAACAATTCACGGAGACAGTACCACCTCCGTCCCTGTACGAGGTACCAGTACCCACACCTCAAAACCTAATTGTATCCTGGATTACAATAGGTACATGGGCGGAGTGGATCTTTCAGATCAGGTACTGAAGCCGTACAGTGCCCTGCGGAAAACAAAAATCTGGTACAAGAAGCTGGCCGTGTATATCATCCAGATGGCACTGTATAACGCTTACGTGCTATTCCGTTCTACCGGCCAGAGGGGGACATTTATGCACTTTCAAGAGGAAGTCATAAAGGGCCTAATATTTGGGAACCAGCAGGCAGAGGGCCCCAGTACTTCTAGTACTGGCCCCCGTATTGTACCAGGGCAGCATTTTCCTGATGAAATCCCCTCCACTGGAAAAAAGGGCAGGACACAAAAAAGGTGCAAAGTTTGCTATAAAAAGGGAATAAGAAAGCAAACTATTTTCCAGTGTGACACTTGCCCCGACAAACCCGGCCTATGTATAAAGGAGTGTTTTAAAATATACCACACATCTATGGATTTTTAGGTTCATCATTTCACCGTGCTTCGGGGGTCTTGCTAATGCCACATAGCACCCACCATTCATTCCACCAGAATCTGAGCCGCAAAATCCAAAAATCACTCCTTCCCTTCTGAGTCCTGCCATGCACCCAACTGGTATTTTTTGGTCACATGTGAGGCATTGCCGTACTCGGGAGAAATTGGGGCACAGATTTTGGGGTGCTTTTTCTCCTTCATACCTTATGAAAATGAAAAATTTTGAGCCAGAACTGCATTTTTGTGTAAAAAAATGTAATTTTTCATTTTCTCTGCCCAGTTGTATCAAAATTGGTGAAACCCCTGGGGGTTTGAAATGTACATTATACCCCTAGATGAATTCCCAGAGGGGTGTAGTTTGCAAAATGGGGTCACTTGTGGGGGGCTTCCACTGTATTGGTGCTTCGGGGGTCTTGCTAATGCAACATAGCACCCACCAAAATTCCACCAGAATCTGAGCTGCAAAATCCAAATATCACTCCTTCCCTTCTGAGTCCTGCCATTTTTTGGTCACACATGAAGCATTGCCGTACTCGGGAGAAATTGGGGCACAGATTTTGGGGTGCTTTTTCTCCTTCATACCTTCTGAAAATGAAAAATTTTGAGCCAGAACTGCATTTTTGTGTAAAAAATTTAATTTTTCATTTTCACTGCCCAGTTGTATCAAAATTGGTGAAACCCCTGGGGGTTTGAAATGTACATTATACCCCTAGATGAATTCCTAGAGGGGTGTAGTTTGCAAAATGGGGTCACTTGTGGGGGGCTTCCACTGTATTGGTGCTTCGGGGGTCTTGCTAATGCGACATAGCACCCACCAACATTCCACCAGAATCTGAGCTGCAAAATCCAAAAATCACTCCTTCCCTTCTGAGTCCTGCCATGCACCCAACTGGTATTTTTTGGTCACATGTGAGGCATTGCCGTACTCGGGAGAAATTGGGGCACAGATTTTGGGGTGCTTTGTCTCCTTCATTCCTTGTGAAAATGACAAATTTGGAGCCAGAACTGCATTTTTGTGTAAAAAAATGTAATTTTTCATTTTCACTGCCCAGTTGTATCAAAATTGGTGAAACCCCTGGGGGTTTGAAATGTACACTATACCCCTAGATGAATTCCCCGAGGGGTGTAGTTTGCAAAATGGGGTCACTTGTGGGGGGGGTTCCACTGTATTGGTGCTTTGGGGGTCTTGCTAATGCGACATAGCACCCACCAACATTCCACCACCAAAAATCACTCCTTCCCTTCTGAGTCCTGCCATGCACCCAACTGGTATTTTTTGGTCACATATGAGGCATTGCCATACTCGGGAGAAATTGGGGCACAGATTTTGGGGTGCTTTTTCTCCTTCATACCTTATGAAAATGAAAAATTTTGAGCCAGAACTGCATTTTTGTGTAAAAAAATTTAATTTTTCATTTTCACTGCCCAGTTGTATCAAAATTGGTGAAACCCCTGGGGGTTTGAAATGTACACTATACCCCTAGATGAATTCCCTGAGGGGTGTAGTTTGCAAAATGGGGTCACTTGTGGGGGGGTTCCACTGTATTGGTGCTTTGGGGGTCTTGCTAATGCGACATAGCACCCACCAACATTCCACCAGAATCTGAGCTGCAAAATCCAAAAATCACTCCTTCCCTTCTGAGTCCTGCCATGCACCCAACTGGTATTTTTTGGTCACATGTGAGGCATTGCCGTACTCGGGAGAAATTGGGGCACAGATTTTGGGGTGCTTTGTCTCCTTCATTCCTTGTGAAAATGACAAATTTGGAGCCAGAACTGCATTTTTGTGTAAAAAAATGTAATTTTTCATTTTCACTGCCCAGTTGTATCAAAATTGGTGAAACCCCTGGGGGTTTGAAATGTACACTATACCCCTAGATGAATTCCCTGAGGGGTGTAGTTTGCAAAATGGGGTCACTTGTGGGGGGGTTCCACTGTATTGGTGCTTTGGGGGTCTTGCTAATGCGACATAGCACCCACCAACATTCCACCACCAAAAATCACTCCTTCCCTTCTGAGTCCTGCCATGCACCCAACTGGTATTTTTTGGTCACATATGAGGCATTGCCATACTCGGGAGAAATTGGGGCACAGATTTTGGGGTGCTTTTTCTCCTTCATACCTTATGAAAATGAAAAATTTTGAGCCAGAACTGCATTTTTGTGTAAAAAAATTTAATTTTTCATTTTCACTGCCCAGTTGTATCAAAATTGGTGAAACCCCTGGGGGTTTGAAATGTACACTATACCCCTAGATGAATTCCCTGAGGGGTGTAGTTTGCAAAATGGGGTCACTTGTGGGGGGGTTCCACTGTATTGGTGCTTTGGGGGTCTTGCTAATGCGACATAGCACCCACCAACATTCCACCAGAATCTGTGCTGCAAAATCCAAATATCACTCCTTCCCTTCTGAGTCCTGCCATGCACCCAACTGGTATTTTTTGGTCACATGTGAGGCATTGCCATACTCGGGAGAAATTGGGGCACAGATTTTGGGGTGCTATGTCACCTTCATTCCTTGTGAAAATGAAAAATTTTGAGCCAGAACTGCATTTTTGTGTAAAAAATTAATTTTTCATTTGCACAGCCCAGTTGTATCAAAATTGGTGAAACCCCTGGGGGTTTGAAATGTACACTATACCCCTAGATGAATTCCCTGAGGGGTGTAGTTTGCAAAATGGGGTCACTTGTGGGGGGGGTTCCACTGTATTGGTGCTTCGGGGGTCTTGCTAATGCGACATAGCACCCACCAACATTCCACCAGAATCTGAGCTGCAAAATCCAAAAATCACTCCTTCCCTTCTGAGTCCTGCCATGCACCCAACTGGTATTTTTTGGTCACATATGAGGCATTGTCATACTCGGGAGAAATTGGGGCACAGATTTTGGGGTGCTTTGTCTCCTTCATTCCTTGTGAAAATGACAAATTTGGAGCCAGAACTGCATTTTTGTGTAAAAAAAATAATTTTTCATTTTCACTGCCCAGTTGTACCACAATTGGTGAAACCCCTGGGGGTTTGAAATGTACACTATACCCCTAGATGAATTCCCTGAGGGGTGTAGTTTGCAAAATGGGGTCACTTGTGGGGGGGTTCCTAACTTTTAGCATCTTATGGTGCCTAGAAACCTACATGGTGCCTAAAAAATAATCTCATAAAAAGGAGGCTCCAAAATCAAGTAGGTGCTCCTTCTATTATGAAGCCTGTGGTTTGGTCAACGTGCACACTAGGGCCACATATAGGATATTTATGAAAACAAAAGAATTGGGGGAATCAATTTTTAGTCACATTTCTCTAGTAAAATGTACTGTGTTCCTTAGAAAAATGTATTAAAATTGCAAATCTGCAAAAAAAATGAAATTTTGAAATTTCACCTACACTTTGTTTTAATTCCTGTGAAACACCTAAAGGGTTAACAAACTTCCAAAATGCTGTTTTGAATACTGTGAGGGGTGCAGTTTTTGAAATGGCATCATTTATGGGGGTGTCTCACATACAAGTCCCTCAAAGTCACATCAGAACTGAACTGGTCCCTAAAAAAATCAGTGTTTGAAATTTTCTTGAAAATTTGAAAATTTGCTATTCATATTGTAAGCCTCCTAGTGTCCAAAAAAATTAAAAGGAAGTTGAAATAATGATGGAAACATAAAGTAGACATATGGTCTATGTTAGTTATTAACTATTTTGAGTGATATGATTATTTGTCTCACAAGCAGAAAATTTAACATTTTGCAAATTGCTAAATTTTCCATTTTTTTCCGACATTTTGGTATTTTTCACAAAAAAACACAGACTGTATCGACGAAAATTTACCACTAACTTAAAGTACAATGTGTCACGAAAAAACAATCTCAAAATCACTGGGATAAGTAAAAGCAAAAAAAAGTTATCCCCACTTAAGTGATACATGTCAGATTTGAAAAAAAGGGCTCTGTCAGGAAGGCAAAAACATGCTGTGTCAGGAAGGGGTTAAAAGGAATGTTTTGAGTGGACAGTGTCGAATAACTGGTGGACCCTGAGGGAATTGTAAGGACAAGGCTTGTCGAAGGTACCAAAAGAAATATGCAGATGGAATTCCAAAATCACTAACCAACTGAGTGAAAGATTTTAAAACTCCGTCATGATATAACGGACCCATAGATATCACTCCTCTACCACCCCACACCACTCAAGGCTTAAGCGAGGAAAGTTTAAATAGCTTAAGAGAATTCCATAAGGGAGTGTCAGGATCGATGTCCCGAAATTTCAAAAATACATGTATTGCTCTCCAAATTTTCAGAGCCTGAATTATAAGTGGCGGAGACTTACGAGAAAAGGTGTTACCTAACAGAGCCTGGAGTGGTGTATGTCCATTCGACATTTCAGAAACCAAAAGACTTGGAAGGGAGTCTGTAGTGCATTCCTGGAGCCACAGTCGCAAATGAGTCATCTGTGCCGCATAGTAGTACAACCTGAAATTGGGTAGTGCCAGGCCACCAGACGCTTTAGATCTAGTAAGCACATCTAATTGTATACGAGGCCTTTTGTCCATCCAGATCAGAGAAGAAATCATGCTATTAAGTTTCTGGAAAATAGAATTTGGTAGATAAATTGGGGCCTGATGAAATATATATATACTGGAATTTAGGTTGGACTATCATTTTTATTAAATTTACTCTTCCAGTAAGTGTTAGAGGAAGTTTACGCCACACCTTAATTTTATCCTTCAAATAAGAGAAAAGGGGCATAACATTCAATGAGGCATATTCCTGCATATAATTAGAAACCCACAAACCCAAATATTTAAACAAAGTAACCCACCGTAAAGGGAGAGAGATAAGTGGCACATCCAGGGGGCCTACCTCTAAGGGGGAGAATAGAGGACTTTGTCCAATTGATAGTAAGGCCAGAGTATTTCTCAAATTCTTCAATTACCTGAAGAACCACAGGCATGTAAGCTGAATAATCCTTAAGGGAAAAGCAACATGTCGTCTGCGTACAGTGCGACAGTGTCAACTCGATTATTTATTTGAAGGCCTGAAAGGCATGCCAGTGGTTCAACAGCCAAAGCAAAAAGGGCCGGAGACAGTGGGCAACCCTGCCGGGTACCCAGAGAAAGAGAAAATGGAGCAGAAATGTAACCATTTACTGATAAACGTGCAGTGGGTTTAAAATAAAGTAATTGGATCCATTTCAGAAAGACCGTTCCTATCCCCATACATCGCATAACCTCCCAAAGGAATGGCCACTCCACTGAATCAAAGGATTTTGCTGCATCCAATGATACAATAACAAAGGAGGACTCATCCCCATGAGAGGCCTGAAGCTGCGAATAAAGACGTCTAATATTAACTGAAGTCGATTGCCCCGGCATGAAGCCAGTCTGATCTGGATGTACCACCTTAGTTATTACCTTATTTAGGCGTATTGACAACATTTTGGCCAAGATCTTCGCATCAGTGGGAATAAGAGAGATTGAGCGATATGCATCAGGAAATTTAGGGTCTTTCCCAGGCTTGGGTATCACATTTATGACAGCCTCAGACATGGAATCTGAAAACCTACCCTCCCCTCTCAAGCTATTAAAGAGATCTAAAAACCGAGGGCCAAACAATCTAACATGTTTCTTATATACCCCTGCCGGAATGCCATCGGAACCAGGAGCTTTACCATCTGGAAAGGAATTAATTGCAATTTCAACTTCCTCCAAGGTAAATGGAGCATCTAAGCAGGATTGATCATCTTGAGGCAAACAGGGAAGAGCAGCAGTCCTTACATAGGTCAACAGATCGGTCTTAGTGCAGGACAACTTAGAAGTATAAATAGATTTATAAAAAGAAAGCAAGGTATTTGCAATATCAGGAACAGTTGAAACAGTTATACCGTACGTTGTAAAAAGTTCAGTAACAGTCGTGCACGGGTGATCAGAATGAACAAAATACGACAAATAGCTACCTGTTTTATCTGCATAGGTATAATGTGAGTGAGACTGAAATAGGAGCCGTCGGGTAACTCTCTCAGTGAGATGAGCCGTCCAGTCATCTTGTGAGGTCAGCCATTTAATACGAGTTTCCTCCAAACCATCCTTTAAATACTCTGTCTCCAATGCTCGACATGCAGATTCCAGCTCAACCTCCTTTATCCTATAGAATATTTTGATCTCAGCGACTCGTTTAATTAAGGACCCCCTGAAGAAGGCCTTAAAGGCGTCCCAGACAACAGCTGTAGATGCTGAGCCGAAATTATCCGCAAAGAAATCAGACCACAATGTTTCAAGTTCACAGCCTGCTCCCATCTGTAGCAGCCAGGATGGATGTAACTTCCAGTAAATTTGTCCTTTAGGGCTATTAACATCTATATCTATCATACACAAAGCGTGACTTTTGCAGAGTCCAAGGTGTGCCATATTGTGCCATACATGGTGCAGTAAAACCAAGATGTACGTGGACACATCTGTAAGTGGAGAGTGATCAGATATACCCCTAGTTTTGTATTCAATTTTAGTTATCATAGTCAAAAGACAATGAGAAACCAGGGCCAAATCTATCCTAGAAAAGGAATGATAACTACAGGAAAAACATGAGTACTGCTGTTCACCAGGGTGTCTCACTCCAAGCGTCACTCCAACCCAGACTACCCACAAATTTCGCAAATTTATCTCCTCCCACTTTATTACCTAATAGTGGCGTTTTCCTCCATTTATCTAAGATCGGATCCATTAAATTATTGAAATCCCCTAGACATATCACAGGGGTTTTATGAGACACGGCAATAAATTCCGCCGCCATTTTAAGGACTTGATAGTTGAATGGCGGGGTAATATAGAAAGCTAATATATACAAAGGTGTAGAATGTATTTTGCAGTCCAGAAAAATAAATCTCCCATATGGATCAATCTTGACGGCATTACAAATAAAGGGCAGAGATTTCCTAACAAGCACAGAAACCCCACGGGAGGAGGAGGTATGTGACGCATGGTATGCCCAGCCCACCCACGGACGTTTCAAAGATAATATCTTACTCCCGGTCAGGTGTGTTTCAGTGAGACATAGAATATCAGGATTATATTGTTTTACCATTTTTAACACGAGGGATCTTTTAACTTTATCGTTAATACCCTTTACATTCCAGGTTAACAGCTGTACCATTTAAACAAATAAAAGTATAAGATAATACTATATTAATACTATAGTAAGCATTATCTAGTCTGTCATAATAATAGAAAGACATGCGCAGTGTTTTTTATACTTGGAAACAGGCGAGGACAAAAATAAATAAAATAAAATAAATAAGAAAATAACAAAAATAAAAAATAATTAAATAATAATGCACTAATACCCTTCCATCCCCCCACCCTGTATACCCCACCCAACATAGGCATACTTGGATCCCCAAAAAACCAAACATCACCACACCAAAAAAAAAAAAAACTACAGGGAGCAATAAACCTTAAGAACCACCAAAGCATTGGAGCTCTCCGACATGTTAGTACAGCCTACCAGAATTATTAACAGTAAAATACCGTAAATAGTGCTTAACTAACTCAGTTATACAGTAGATATATTCCTCTATTAGTCTTAGATATGAATTACAGCACACAACAGTATTAAAGTAATATTTAATAATAATGCAATTTAAAGTCAGTCAGGTACCAATTGTCGGTGACCAGGAGCAATACGATCTAGCCATGCCGCTGCTTCCTTAGGTGTGAAGAAGAAATGCGACTCCCCATCCTTCACCACACGCAATTTAGCGGGAAAAAGCATTGCATATGAGATATTGAGGTCACGAAGTCTGCGCTTAATTGGAAGAAACTTGGCCCTATCCTTCTGGACCTACATCGCAAAGTCTGGAAAAACAGAAATCTTTACTCCAGAAAACAAAACAAAAGATGTCTACTTCAGTTCTGCGCTAGGCCGCCACAGAAATTGCAATGAAGGGTATCCAAAAACTCCTTCCACAGAACAAAATGGGTAAACAACAACAATTTTGCAACCCCAGATGGCGCCAGTGAGTTAAAGACAATACAATGGTGGGTTCATACAATGAGGGAAAATACAGAAAACATGTATACTTCCTTTTGCACGGTGATCAATATCCCACAATCGGAGTATCCCTGTCTGGTGGTGTACTCCAGTATATGTAAAAGAGAAAGGCTTAAGATGGTGAAGCCAGTTTTTTTAAATACATATACATTTATAGACAAAAAACAAATAATCAAACAAAGATGAATCCAGCGATAAAAAGTCCAGCAATCAAGTAACACATAGGTGCAATTACCAAAAGAAGTATCAGAACTGGGTGTTAATCAGTTCGTAAGCAAGGTATGATAGTCACCAGGACTGGTAGCAGTCCTGGGTGTATTATACCGATGGTAAGATCCTGGTGTTTCCCTGAGCTGGTCCAAAAAGCTGCCACTTCACTCCTGCCAACGCGTTTCGACCCTGCATTCAATGGGTCTTTTTCAAGGCTGTGATGTGGCATAGGCAGCTCCCGATATATATAGTATGTCCTTAATTAGAGCAATCAGTGGTAAGACGGCGTCCACCTTCCTTCCCCGCCGTCACCGCCGATCGTTTCCAGGTTCTGGAGTCCCGTCGCGTCACTTCCGGTATTTGGAACGCTGTTTGCGTTCCAGCCGGACGCCTTATTTCCTGGTTCTCCGTGCTGGAGCGCAGCGGAGAAATACAATGCACAATGTGTAAGATTTCTTTTTCTTGCCCCTGATCCAGCATTTGATCTGTAGTGGGGCAGAATCATAGGCAGTGGTCAGGTTATACATCCAAATACTCTGTGCAACCTGCAACCAGCCCATAAAGTGCATAAAATATAAATGTGCAAAAACCATTTAAAAATGTACAGTGACATATAAATATGTAAAATCAAATATATTCAGTATATGTATAAAGATAAAACACAAATAAAAAATACATAAAAATACATTGCATAAAAAGATCAATATGTTAAAAAAATCAATATGTTAAAAAATGTGGTCTAAAAGATGGAATAGCTTATAAAATCCAATTATAAAAACCATTTAATCTCGAAATCAGCATTGAGGCCGCCTGGTTTTAAGGTTCCAAAGTCATAAATGCACCGCATCTCTGCTTTGGCCAGTGTGGTGCTTAAATTGCGTTGTCTATTATTAGTTTTAACATTCTTAAACGCAAGGAATCTTTTTATTCCAGCAGTAGATCTATTGTGGACCTCATTAAAAATTTGAGACAAAGCATGTGTGGCGAGCCCTTTTTTAATATTACGTAGATGCTCGCCTATTCTGACCTTAAATGGTCTTGAAGTGCGCCCAATATATGTCAGATTGCATGTGCACTCTATCATGTAGACCACACTTTTTGTATTACAGGTTAAAAAATCCCTGAGTTCAAAGGTTACGCCATTGACAGTTATATTATCAATTTTTTTTACTGCCATCACCTTTGAGAGCACTTTTGACAAGTTTATAAGTTTATAACTTGTCAAAAGTGCCCTCCCCCCACCAAAAAAGGAGGTTAGTATCCTTACAAAAGGATTCCACAGGTGTGGGACATGTCCGGGGTGTAGAGAAATCAAAGGTGATGGCAGTAAAAAAATTGATCCGGACTTTTGGCAGACTCTTGGACGAATCAGTCACAAAATTTTCGTCAGCACCAGCCAAGATGAAACAATCTTACTAGGCCTGAGACGCAGGCGCTGAGTGCTTTAAGTAAGTACGAAGATATTGTTATCAGACCCGCCGATAAGGGCGGGGCGATAGTCGTCCAAGACATCTCCTCTTATCGCCACTGATGAAAACCGTTTATTTCGGTTGAAACAGCTGTCAGGTGTACAGCTGTCGTTGTGTGCAATCATGTTTGTACAATAAATCAACTTTTCTTCACCATCCACGAGTGTGCCGGTTCCTATCCTTCTATAACCAAGGGGGGTAAGTGCTTTTCATGTTCTAAAACTTTATGTTCCTGGCACCGGGATTTTTTTCTATTTAGAGTGCCATCCTGCAAACCAAAAGTCTATCTATCTATCTATCTATCTATCTATCTATCTATCTATATATATATACACACACACAGAGCTGGTCCTAGGAATAGACAAACTAGGCAAATGCCTAGAGTATGCATGCCTAGCCTAAGGCCGACTCAGCTTAACAGGGGCAGCCACTGGCCGCGCATCTTACATTGTCATCCCTAGCACCATGCATCTCCCTGCTCCCTCCTTACTTCCCCCTGCTTCTCACTACATCCTCCATAGCGCTCTGCTTCTAACTACATCCTCCATAGCACTCTGCTTCTAACAACATCCTCCTTAATGCCCTGCATCTCACTACCTCCCTTCCACCCCTGCGTCTCACTACATCATCCTTCTTAGTGCCCTGCATCTCGCTACATCCTCCCTGTCAGTAATCCCAGATCTCTTGTTCACACGCACCACTTACCGGCACAGTGGTGTATTCTGCGCCGCAGAACAGCCGCTGGCGGATTCTGTGGTACTGGCATGATGTCTCTGTGTCACAAGACCTATCCACTGTCTCCAGTCTAGTCACATGATCCATGTAAACTCTAGGTGTATTTCCTGGTTCTGTGGGTGCTGCTGCAAGCTGCAGCCACCTGGGGGTATATAAGCAGCTAGCCTCCCAGATTCCTCCTTGTCTTGATCAACTCGTCAGTTACCCTGCAAGTTCTCCAGCATTTGCTTCCAAGGCTCCAGGCTTCTCCAGAGATCCGGTTACCTGTGTCCTGCTGTTACCTGTTTGCATACCTGGTTATTCCATTGCTGCAAGAAGACTCCAATACTCCATCTCTAGTGTGATCCAGTCCTCTGAGTATACCCCAGGACTGGACTACTCCCGGCTGCCAGGCTGTTCCTGTTGGGTCCCAAACCGACTGCTACTCCCGGCTCCCAGGCCGTTCCTGCCAGTACCCAAACAGACTGCTACTCCCTGCTCCCAGGCCATTCCTGTTGGTTCCCAGAAGAACTGCTACTCCCAGCTCCCAGGCCGTTCCTGTCAGTTCCAAGAACAACTGCTACTTCTGGCTCCCAGGCTGTTCCTTTCAGTTCCCAGACCAACTGCTACTCCCAGCTCCCAGGCCGTTCCTGTAAAGAAGAGATCATTCCCTTCATGAGGGGTCAATCCAAACAGAGCCGCTCCAATGGAGATTTTAAGTGAGATTGGGTGGGGAAGTGTAGGGAATCTACAAAGTGCTTAATTTGTAGGTATGTGAAAGCGTTCAATTCCGGAAAATAATATTATTCCTTTGGCAATCCACTTTGCTGCAAGAGAGGTAGACCGCCCCAGTACAAAAGAAGGGTTTTTCCATAGTGGGGTAAGGGGAGAAGGAGCAGAAGAGTTACTTAAATTTTCTAATCCCCTGATTCCATATTGAGCAGGTGAAATTAATTACAGGGTGGAAGGAGGCCTCTGGTGTTACAATGCCTGCCTGGGCGCAGGGAGATACTACTGGATCTCTGAGTCTGGAGGTCAGGCGTGAGCCCGCAGCTGGGACCGCTGTTTAGAACGGCCACAGCGAAACCTACACTGACTCTGTTGAGTCCCCTGGGCAGATGGAATACCCCTGCAAGTGCTAGGCTTCGCCTGTAGCCGCCGCGTCCGAAGGAGCCGGTTAGGCCTGCTCCGACCCCGATGCAGCCAGGTCTTAGGTAATGACAAGGGGTGAGCACTCGTCAGGGGGTAGCTCAAGAGGATAGTCTGGCTAAAGGGCCTAGCTGGAAAAGGACCCCTGACTACCGGCACCAGGCCAAGGACGGGGGTTGCGACCCAGTCGCAGACACAAGAGATGCATGGGGAATCTCAGAACTGGGGCACACAAAGGCTAGTGATTCCCCAAAGCAGGGTACAGCCGGAAAGGGATAAACCCCTGCCTGACGGAAACTAGAGAGACGGACAAGAACGATACAGGAGGAACAGATGGAGGGATAACACAAAGAAGTAATGACAGGCCCACGGAGGGGAACAGCCACGGAGGGCAATCAAGTGAGAATGCAAGAATCACCGGGCTCCAAAGGAGCACTTATGTGACCCACGGGGCGATGAAGAACGTGGATCAGACACAGGCTCTGGCCCAGGACTGGACGACACACAAGGCAGTACAAAGCTGGGAAACAGGAGTACGCAGGGATGTAATCCACACAAGGATGAAAGGAACTCCAGGGGCTCCGGGGACCGGATAGGTAAGCAAACGCTAAAGGGAGCAATAAGCTATAACCGGCGTCTGTGCCCAGCAGACGCCAGCTATTTATTAGAAAATCGCGCCGCCTGAGTGACGTCAGGTGTGCGCGTTCCCGGCCGCCGGGCGGAAATTCAGGGACGTTGCCTGGCAACGCCCCGACGCCCGTCCTCAGAGCGAGGCTTGGGACGTTGCCCGGCAACGTCCCCTGCCACCTCCCTCAGTGCCGCATCCGCCGTCCGTCCGGGTGCTGTGGATCCTTGACGGCGGCGTGTAACAGTACCACCCCTTGAGGAAGGGTTAACAACCCCTTACCACCGGGCTTATCTGGGAACTGTCAAAAAAAAATCCTTTTAAGGTTGAGTGAATGCAAGTTCCTATCCGAAACCCAAGACCTCTCTTCGGGACCAAATCCCCTCCAATGCACAAGAAACTGCAGAGAACCTCTCACCAGTCTGGAATCAAGGATCTTTTCCACACGGAACTCCTTTTTGCCCTTGCACCATCCCCGGGGCAGAGCCACTCCTAATCCTGCGAGGAAATTTCCGTGAAAAAAACACTGGCTTGAGAAGCGAAGCATGGAAGGTATTTGCAATCCTGAGGGACTTAGGTAGAGAAAGACGAAACGCTACCGGATTAACCCTCTTGACAATCCGAAAATGACCAATGAACCGAGGCCCCAACCTCGCCGAAGGTTGGTGAAGCTTGATATTACGGGTGGATAGCCACACCCAGTCACCAACCTTGAAACGGCAAGGACATCTGGATTTGTCCGAAAATACCTTCTCTTTAAAAGAAGCCTCCTTAAGGGCCAAATGGATACTCCTCCAAATGACTCTGAGTCGAGAGGCAGACGATGAAGTAAGCCTGGGGGCATCAGGTCCCAAAGAGTTAGCCCGTGGATGGAATCCATAGACTGCAAAAAAGGGTGAGGTCTTAGAGGCCGAATGATGCGCGTTGTTATACGCGAATTCGGCTAACGGTAGGAAACTGGCCCAATCATTTTGCAGTTTGGATACAAAACACCTCAAATACTGTTTGAGGGACTGATTCAGACGCTCGGTTTGCCCATTGGCCTGTGGATGAAACGCAGAGGTGAGACTGGCCTTCACTTTTAAGGCTGAACAGAACAGTCTCCAAAACTGTGCCACAAATGCGGACCACAGTCGGACACGATATCACTGGGCAAACCATGCAATCTAAAAATGTGCTGTAAGAACAAGGTGACCAGCTCCCTAGCTGAGGGCAACTGCTTTAAGACCACAAAGTGTGCCATCTTGGAAAATCTATCAATGACGACCCAGATGACTTGACAGTGGGACGAGATCGGTAGCCCCACAATAAAGTCCATAGCCAAGTGAGACCAAGGCCTACCAGGAATGGGCAAAGGCACCAACTCTCCTAATGGTCGAGAGCATGGAACTTTATGCCTGGCACAGTCCGGACAAGACGACACAAAGTCTTTGGTGTCCCGGGACATCCCTGGCCACCAGACCACAGGAGAAAGAAGAGCGAGAGTTTTACATACTCCTGGATGACCAGCAATTTTAGAATCGTGACACTCGGCAAGAACTCTGCGTCTTAAAGATGGAGGAATGAATAACCTGTTCTCAGGAGTTTGAGCTGGAGCTTGTCCCTGGGCTTGACGAAGAAGACCCTCAAAGGTTTGACTTACTCCAGCATGAATACAGGATGTTGGAATGATGGATCCTAGACTGAACCTACTCTACTGTTGGGGAAGAAAACATCTGGAAAGAGTGTCTGCTCTGATGTTCTTCGACCCCGGTCTATAAGAAATAATAAAATTGAATCACTTAAAGAAGAGGGCCCATCGGGCTTGCCGGGCGTTCAGTCTTTTAGCTGTTTCAATGTATTGCAGATTCTTATGATCTGTCAAGACGAGAATCTGATGGGCAGCCCCTTCCAGCCAATGTTGCCACTTGTCAAAGGCCCACTTGATGGCGAGCAACTCTCTGTTACCCACATTGTAGTTGGACTCTGCCTGGGAAAATTTCCTGGACATGTAGGCACAAGGGTGAAATTCTAATGGCTCAGGATCTCTTTGGGACAGAACTGCCCCAGCCCCTACTTCGGGGGCATCAACTTCAACAATGAAAGGCAGATCTGGATTAGGATGCTTAAGGACAGGGGCCGAAATGAAGGCCTGCTTCAAGGTCCTAAAAGCCTGTTCTACCTGAGGATTCCACACAGAGGGGTCCGCCCCTTTCTTGGTCAGGGCCACCAATGGCGCCACAATGGATGAAAAAGCATGGATAAAACGCCTATAATAATTGGCGAACCCAAGAAACCGCTGAACTGCTTTTAAGTTAGTGGGCCGGACCCAATCCACAATGGCTTGCAGTTTCTTGGGGTCCATTTGGAACCCTCGGGAGGAGATTATATACCCTAAAAAGGATACCTGGGTTACTTCAAATTCGCATTTTTCCAGTTTAGCGAACAACTGATTTTCCCGCAGTTTCTGCAGAACCTGACGCACTTGCACTCTATGCGAATCCAGGTCTTGGGAAAAAATTAAAATATCGTCTAAATAGACGACCACGAACTTGCCAAGAAATCCCGAAGGACATCGTTAATAAAGTCCTAAAAGACGGCTGGGGCATTGAAGAGGCCAAAAGGCGTTACCAGGTACTCATAGTGCCCGGTCTGAGTACTGAAGGCCGTCTTCCATTCATCCCCTTCCTTGATTCATATGAGGTTATAAGCACCCCTAAGGTCGATTTTGGAAAAAATGGTTGCGGAACGTAGTTGTTCAAACAGTACTGCAATCAAGGGAAGAGGATAGGTGTTTTTCACCGTAATCTTGTTGAGGGCACGGAAATCAATACAGGGTCTTAATGAACCATCCTTTTTGGCCACAAAAAAGAATCCGGCACTGAGAAGGGACTTAGATGGCCGAATGAACCCCTTAGAAAGACTCTCCCGGATGTAATCGTCCATCGCCTTAGTCTCTGGAACGGACAAGGCGTATAGTCTGCCCTTGGGCAAGGGAGCGTTAGGGACTAACTGAATGGCACAGTCGTAGGAACGATGTGGAGGCAAACTGTCGGCTTTACCCTTTGAGCAAGATGGAGGCTAGCGGGAGTGAAGTATGAAAACAAAGCTCCTTACAGTTGGAACTCCAACGAGCAATCTCCCCTAGAATCCAATCAATGATGGGATTGTGTTTTTTGAACCAGGGGAACCCCAACACAATGGGTACCGAAGGGCACGATGTTAACTAGAAGGTGATCTCCTCCTGGTGAAAGAGGCCAAAGGTCAGTAGCAAGGGAGGAGTCTGGAACGACACGGCTCCATTGGAGAGCACACTACTATCTAAACCCCGTAAGGTAATAGGTATGGGAAGCTTGAGCTGGGGAATGCCCAAACTCTGGGCGATGGTAACATCCAGAAAGTTTCCTGCCGCGCCACTGTAAATAAAAATGGACCCGGTAAAATTACAATCCTGAAAAGAGATACACCCCGGTACTAATAACGAGTCTAGAGAGGAAAAAAGCTGAAGGCCTAAGTGAACCCTCTCCTCGTTCACTTGGCCCTTACACCCACAATACAAACACAACAACAACCCACAAAAAAATTGTTATATAGACTCTCAATATAACCTGTTTCTTTTGGCAGGTTATAATGTTACGATGCCCACTTGGGCTCAGGGAGATCCTACTGGATCTCTGAGTCTGGAGGTCAGGCGTGAGCCCGCAGCTGGGACCGCTGTTTAGGACGGCCACAGCGAAACCTACACTGACTCTGTTGAGTCCCCCGGGCAGATGGAATACCCCTGCAAGTGCTAGGCTTCGCCTGTAGCCGCCGCGTCCGAAGGAGCCGGTTAGGCCTGCTCCGACCCGATGCAGCCAGGTCTTAGGTAATGACAAGGGGTGAGCAATCGTCAGTGGGTAGCTCAAGAGGATAGTCTGGCTAAAGGGCCTAGCTGGAAAAGGACCCCTGACTACCGGCGCCAGGCCAAGGACGGGGGTTGTGACCCAGTCGCAGACACAAGAGACGCATGGGGAATCTCAGAACTGGGGCACACATAGGCTAGTGATTCCCCAAAGCAGGGTACAGCCGGAAAGGGATAAACCCCTGCCTGATGGAAACTAGGGAGACAGACAAGAACGATACAGGAGGAACAGATGGAGGGATAACACAAAGAATTAATGACAGGCCCATGGAGGGGAACAGCCACGGAGGGCAATCAAGCGAGAATGCAAGAATCACCGGGCTCCAAAGGAGCACTTACGTGACCCACGGGGCGATGAAGAACGTGGATCAGACGCAGGCTCTGGACGACACACAAGGCAGTACAAAGCTGGGAAACAGGAGTACGCAGGGATGTAATCCACACAAGGACGAAAAGGACTCCAGGGGCTCCGGGGATCGGATAGGTAAGCAAACGCTAAAGGGAGCAATAAGCTATAACCGGCGTCTGTGCCCAGCAGACGCCGGCTATTTATTTGCAAATCGCGCCGCCTGAGTGACGTCAGGCGTGCGCGTTCCCGGCCGCCGGGCGGAAGTTCGGGGACGTTGCCTGGCAACGCCCCGACGCCCGTCCTCAGAGCGAGGCTTGGGACGTTGCCCGGCAACATCCCCTGCTGCCTCTCTCAGTGCCGCATCCGCCGTCCGTCCGGGTGCTGTGAATCCCAGACGGCGGCATGTAACATCTGGAGGTCGGCTTTTCGAGGGAAGCATTAATGCGAGAGGGAGCTATACAGTTCCACAGGAAGTAACCTCAAGGTCTACCTATCCAGGACCAAAAGAAGACGCAAACCAGACCACCACACTAATATATATATATAATATAGTTTAATATCAGGAAACCCACGGCCACCACAGGTAGTCTCCTTACGTAAAGTTAAAAAACAAATTTTAGGATTTTTTTCCCTTCCAGACAAATTTTATAAACCATTTATGAAGCTGGGAGAGGATCTGGACTGGATCATTAACAGGCAGCGTTTGAAATAGGTAGAGAAGGTGTGATATAATGTTAATTTTAAGAGTGACTATTCTACCAAAACAGGATATATAATAAATTTGCCATCTGTGTAGATCCAGTTTTATAGAAAAGAGAATTCTGGGGAAATTGGCACTATATAGAGAATTATAAGTACTAGTAATGCATATGCCAAGGTATCTTATTTTATCTGATTTCCATACAAAGTCATATTTTGCTTTAAGGGGATGTAAATGATCATGAGTCATGTAAAAAGGTAGAGTCTCTGTTTTTGTATGATTAACCTTATAACCAGATAACTTACCGTATGTTTTAAGGATATTAAATAGGTCACGGAGTGATGTTTGGGGTGAAGATAAGGTGAGTAATCCGTCATCCGAAAAAACAAGATTTTATAATCCTTCGGGCCAACTAGTATCCCTTTTACTGTCCTGGACTGACGAATATAAGCAGCCATCGGATCAATAGTCAGAGCAAAGATCAGGGGAGACAAAGGGCACCCCTGCCATGTGCCATTAGTTATTGGGAAGGAGTCTGAAACAACACCATTGACCAAAATTTTGGCAGACGGGACTGACTACAGAGCTAATACACCCTGTAAAAAAGGACCATCAAACCAAAATGAGGCAGAGTGTCTATCATAAAGGGCCAACTAATCCTGTCAAATGCCTTCTCGGCATCTAGGGAAAGCATTATTGCAGGGATTTTGCTGGAGTTAATGTGTATCAGGTTAATAACCTTTCTAGTATTATCACGGGCCTGACGACCACGTATAAAACCTACCTGATCTTTATCTACTAGAAGATAAAATAGAGTTTAAGCGGGATGACAATATTTTAGAGTATAGTTTCAAGTAAGAGTTCAGTAGATATTGGCCTATAATGGGCACAATTTGTTGGGTCTTTACCCTCTTTATGAATGACAATTATTTGTGCCTCTAAAGCTTGTAGAGAGAATGGAGCCCCATTCATAATACTATTAAATAAAGAAGTTAGGTGGGGGACTAGGACCTCTGAGAATGCTTTATAATAGGCCGCAGTAAACCCATCTGGGCCTGTGCTTTACTGGATTTTGAAAGCTTAATCGTTTGAAGTATTTATTCTTCAGTAATAGCTGTGCCAAGGGACATAGTAGCTTCTAAAAGACAGGCGAGGGAGTTTACATTTGGTTAAAAATTGTTGGATCGAAGATGTAAGCGAGGAAGAGTGTTTTTGAGAAGTATTATTCAAATTGGAATAATATAATAAGAATTCTTCTGTAATGTGTTTAGGATTATAGACCTGTTTGCCCGAACACCCTTTAATAAAGAGAATATTATGAGAAAGTTTAGATCTCAGCTTAGAAGCTAAGAGACGGTCTGCCTTATCACCTTTCTCATAATATGACTGATTAAGCCATTTTAGCAAGTTTTCCACTTGGGGAGTGAGAAGGAGATTAAGTTCTCCCCGTGCAGCCTGTAATTACCTCTTTATGGGCCTCCCATATTAACATTGGACTTGTGTCTGGAGAATTATTAAGAATGAAATAATCGGTACTTGTGTATTTTAGCACCCGATGGCATGCGATGCGACGCTATTTTTGCCCCCTATTCGATGAAAGATTGTATAAGCACCCTAAAGGGTGCTTTTAAGCACCCTAATGGGTGCTTACAATGTTAAATGCACCCTCACGCCACCCCCCCACTATAAATGTGAACCCGAAGCCTGGCGAGCGCAGCGAGCCAGCGAGGGGCGGCGGTACGCGTCCTCCGACCTTTTCATATCCCCACTATCCACGTCGGCGTGGAGTTGAGAACAGAAAGTGTGGCGAGCGCAGCGAGCCACCGAGCCCGAAGCGTGGCGAGCGCAGCGAGCCCCGCAAGGTATCCGCGTCCCCTCGCGGGCTTCACAGGTGTCCGCGTCCGCTCGCCACGCTTCGGGCTCGGTGGCTCGCTGCGCTCGCCACACTTTCTATTCTCAACTCCACGCCGACGTGGCTAGTGGGGGTATGAAAAGGTCGGAGGACGCGTACCGCTGCGCTCGCCACGCTTCGGGTTCACGTTTATAGTGGGGGGGTGGCGTGGGGGTGCATTTAACATTGTAAGCACCCATTAGGGTGCTTATACAATGTTTAATCGCATCGCATTGTATGGCATTGTATGCCATATACAATGGCATACAATTTTAAAATTGTATGCGATTGTACAATATCGCGCGATATCGCGTCGCATCGCATACCATTGTATGCCTTATGTATGCGATGCGATGGGCGCAACCAAAATACACAAGTACCAAATAATCTTGTAAATTATCAAATAGGAAAGATTTGTTTTGTGGATTGAGGAGAATCTGGTCATTCAGTTGCCACTGCCCAGGGCCCACACCCAACCTAGAGTCTTGAATATCCACACTTACCATAATGGATACATAAACAATGGACTGAGTTAATTCAGGGCTGAAAAATATCATGTCCAGTCTAGTGTAGACCCTGTGCAATGGCGAAAAGAATGTATAGTCTCTTGCTGAAGATTCTTTGATTTTCCAGGTATCAAATAACAGCTGATGAGAAAGAAGGTTAATCAGAGCCGATGAGGCCTCAGAAGATATTCTCTGAACCAATTTGGGTATTGGGTTAGACCCGTCTAGGTGTTCATCTATAATAGTATTAAAATCTCCCGCTAGGATCACATTTACTTTATGATGAATTGATACATGTCCATCCAAAGTATGGAAGAAACGGGCTTGATTTTGGTTAGGTGCACAAGTGTTAATTAGAGTATAAGGAGTATTATGAAGTAAACCTTCTAGAATTATACATCTCCCCTCAGGATCCCGAATGATATTAGAATGTGCAAATTTAATATGAGCCGCAATTAGTATAGCAACCCCTTTTATATTACATTGAGGATCGCAAGCATGGAAAACATTAGGGTAGCGTCTACTTTTGAGTTCTGGATGGTGAGTCCCCGAGAAGTGGGTCTCCTGGAAAAATACAATGTTCCCTCTAATTTGTTTTAGAGTTAAAAAAAACATTGACCTCTTATGCGGACTAGTAAGACCTCTCACATTTAGGGACACTATTTTGAGTACCATGGTAACATGTGGGTAGGAAATAGCATTGACAAAAATACAATTGACAAAGTTTTGCAGCATAATGGTGCAAAAGTAGAAGGTTAACTCCCGGGCAAGGGGTATTGTTGCAAGTATCAATAAAGTACATGAACAAACAAAAAAAAAAGAAGGGGGGGGGCAGGGGGAACAGAATTTATGTCTGTTCCGCATATCGGACCCCGGGGATAAGAGGCTCAATAGCCTAATTTGTCCAATGCTGGTCCCAATGGGGGTTTGCCACAGGAGTGCCGAAGTCGGCTTAGGACTTGAGAACCCAGTAGTAGAGGGACCAGATATATAAAGATCCCAGGTGCGTTATGTCACGCTATGCCGCAGCGGCAGAGCATTGCGCCGCGTCTCCTACTCACCGAGACGGGCGCTGACGTCATGGCTCTGCCGCCGGGTCTCCCTGCAGGTCCCCGCTGGTTCTAGGATTGGTGGCTGTTCCCCGGGGGTCCGGCAATCCCCGTGGCTGGCTCCCGGGATGGGCGCCGCCATCTTGGATGTGGCATCCCTGTCATCAAGGGGCAGGGCTTGATATAACCTCTGTTGGAGGTTGGGCCCGGTGACATCATGACCTGCAGGGGATATAAGGCAGGTCTGCCTGTCATTCTGAGCTGATGCTTCTGCTGACGGGTCAGTGTTCAGCTGACCCTCTGCTTCCTTGGACTGCTAGTGGTATACTGCTCTCCAGCAAGCCTGTGTCCTGTATATGTATATACATACTGCCGAGTGTGCCTTCCTAAGTTCCGTTATATTTGCCGAGTGTGCCTTCCTAAGTTCCGTTATACCGCCGAGTGTGCCTTCCTAAGTTCCGTTATACTGCCGAGAGTTCCTTCCTGAGTTCCGTTATTACTACCGAGAGTGCCTTCCTGAGTTCAGTTATATTTGAGTTCCATGGCGTTCCAGTGCCAGCAAGCTACCATCCTTTCCCTACAAGTACTGACTCCATCCGGCTCCAGCCCGTGCTTCAGCTCCCCTAGGAGGCTTCTGTCAGAGGGCCGCGACCTGCTGGGTGGACGCAGCGGAGTCCAAATTCCCTTGCGGGGATCCCTGGTGAAGACCGCCACCCAGTTAGACTCTGCGCCTCTGATTGGGAGTTTCGCCAAACTCCAAGGGGACTTCTCGCATGCGCAGACAGTACATCAGGCCTGCAATCCTTTCTCTGCCTCTCCCGTCCGTACCGGAGTCACCACCCTCAGTGGATCCACAACAACCCGTTGTGACACGTTATCTAGTCTACTATATATATGGTGAACTAATAAGGGGTGCATAACCCCGAATATAAAATTAGCCATCTAAAACATTTCATATAAGAACTTAAATCCACTTGAAATAATTAAACAGGACCAACTATGATTTAGGCAGTGTTTCATCCAAAATAATAACTCTATAACATAAAGTGATACAACTAATATTGCCATCAGACTCACGTCTTCAATTCCACAAAACCCCCACAGAATGAGGCCACAAAAGGTAACCCATTAGTGACCAGTGGAGAGTCGCGTAAGTAGAAGAGCACAATGAAAAAGAAGTCTGACATATGATTTCTATACTGCAAATAAAATATTTACAAGCAGGTCTTCCACTTTTGTCACATCTGTATGTATTTAATAAGTTGTTCAGACTAGAGATCTGGAGGATGAGCCCACCGTCTGCCTCTCTCTTCTCTCGGAGGGGATTTCTGACTTGGCGTAGTGTGGGCATGTAGAGGTGGTTTTGGAAGTTTCAGGGAATGTAGAATCTGCAGGGCCTCATCTGGAGATCTCGCAGATAGGATTTTATCCTCCGATTGAACTTGCAATGCAAATGGGAAACCCCATCTATATCTAATCTGGTGATCTCTAAGAATTTTGGTATTCTCGCTCATCTCTCTCCATTTTGGTAGTGTAATTGGCAGAGGTGCAAGTAGAATTTTTTTCTTGGTGGTACTGATAGCCTCCACCAAAAATGGGCTTGGTTATGTGTCATGAGGGGGCGTGGTCACACAAAGCTAGAGGAGTGACTAAATGACAATAGTAGCATGGCATCAGGAGACAGGGAATGATAAACAGGGAATGACTGGGGGTGGGTTGGCTCTTGCTTGGGGGAGAGCCAGGCAGCTTGTGCTTACAATTGTGGAGCCTGCTCTTCATGCTGTCGGCGCCGCTGCTGCCTGTCAGTGTGACAGGCTAAATCAGCAGTAGCCGGTAGCTGCATACAGCACCAATCATAATGCTGGGTGGGTGGGCTGCGGATGCATTATATTTAGACTTAAAATAAAAATAGAATTGACAGTGGCTCAGGGGGTAAGTGGTACTGCGTACCTGCAACATATTTCTTACAGGTACTCCGTACCACACCATACCCCCTTACTTGCAACACTGGTAATTGGTGATAAGTCCTGGAAAATAATACCCCTTTTACACCAAGGAATAACCCAGGTTGGACCCAGGTCAACGTTGGTGTAAAAGGGGTCAACCCAGGTCCAGTAACACTGGTCTCCTACCCAGGTCCTGACCAGGGTTGAACACTGGTTGGACCTGGGTCGTGGGCGGTGTAAATGGTCCCACCCAGGTTGGGACATCCGGGTAGTGCTGAAAGGATACCAGAAGTGCTGGACGCCTTTCCACAGTGCGCAGCAGTGGCAAAAGACAGCAGCCAGGAAGGATACGGGCAGTGCACACAGAAATCATAATTGGATGCAGTATCATTTATATTATTTTTTTTGGAGGGGGGGGACTGGTGGGAGCACATGGGAGATTCGGTCTGCTGCTGTAGGGGAAGGGGCTGGGGAGAGCACATGGGTGATGCTGCACTTTTATACCGCTGTGTGTGAATAAAACTTTTTGAAAAATATTTTACAAATTAAACAAACCAACATTTTTCAATGCTAACTTGTCATTCTTTTAATTTTTATTTTAAATCATTGAGGGAAGGTTGGATGGCAGTTTATCAGTCCTAAAATGGTCATTTTTAATGTCATCCATAGGGAAAAGCAGTGCTGACCCAGGTTCAGAGTAAACGGCGCAGACCTGGGTCCGACCTGGGTCACAGTGCTGTGTAAATGGGGTATGAAGCTGGGTCCAACCCTGGAAACTCCTGTGTTCAAAGACCAGGGTCTTTGGTGTAAAAGGGGTATAAGAAGAGTTACACCCTCAAAGATGATTTGAGCAGACTTACTGGTACTTATGTAGTATCTGGGCGCCCGATTTTTTGATTGTATGCCTTAAGTTAAGGCATACAATCAGATGCGATGCGATACGATATCGCATCGCATCGCATACGACCATATCGCATGCGATGCGATGCGATGACCCGATTTTTCCATAGGATTCAATGTTAAAATGGTCTGAGTCCATTTTAACATAGAATTCAATGGGAAAAAGGGGTCCTTTTCATACCCCTACTATCCAAGTGGGCATGGAGTTGGATATAAACCTGTGGCAAGGGTAGCGAGCCACTGAGCGCGAATCGTGGCGAGCGAAGCGAGCCCCGCGAGGGGACGGTATTCTGTGTCCCCTCGCGGGGCTCGCTACACTCGCCACGCTTCGGGCTCGGTGGCTCGCTACGCTCGCCACAGGTTTATATCCAACTCTATGCCCACTTGGATAGTAGGGGTATGAAAAGGACCCCTTTTTCCCATTGAATTCTATGTTAAAATGGACTCAGACCATTTTAACATTGAATCCTATGGAAAAATCGGGTCCATCGAATCGCATCGCATCCGATTTGGTCGCATGCGATGCGATGTGCCCGATCCGACCCGATTTCTAAATCGGGCGCCCAGATTCTACATAAGTACCGACTTACTATTAGGGGAGGACCAGTGGCCACGCTCAATAACTCTGTTGTCCTTGCCTAGCGTCCACGGGTGCGTGCAGGGCTAGGCTTCGCCTGTACCCGTCCCGGCTGTAAGGCTCGAATTAGGTCCGCCCAGACTCCGTTACAGGCAGGTCTTATGTTGGGACAATGCACCCGTGGAGACGGACCAGGAACAAGAGGACAGACTAACTAAGGTAACCTGCGGGCCACTGATCCCCCCAAAGGCTAAGGAGCCTGATGTGACTCCAGGGGCAGGCACGACTGAGGGCAATGCAGGAATAACAATACTCAGGGATGGAAAAATACAAAACTAGTGTAACCTGACAGATGTAACAATACACAACAGATGGAATAATATCAAAGAAATATAATGGAATACTGAATCCCTGACAGGTGTAACAATACACAACAGATGGAATGATATCAATGAAGTATAACAGGATACTGAATCCCTGACAGGTGTAACAATACACAACAGATGGAATAATCAATATATACTGTAAGTACAAGAAAGAATGGTGGGGAGACCCCCAACTTATCTGAGAGATGGGATACAGCAGACAAGTGAAAACACCACAGCTGCACTGGGTAGATACACCAGGATAATAGTACTGGAACACTGGGAATCCTGAGACTGCAAACCGAAAGACAGGAACAGGCACAGGAGCAACCAGGAACCGGGCACACTCTGGACAAGAAGTCAGAACTATCACCGGCATCTGACCTGCCCGCCCAGGAAGTTTAAATACAGCAGCCGTCCAATGAGGGCTGCCGCTGCTGCTGCTTAATTGCACGTCTGTGCCGCCGAGTGTTGAGCCTCCTCCTCCCTGCAGCCGCCTGACATCCTCCGTCGCCTAGGCAACCGGGAGGAGACGGCTGTACGTCACATCCCGGGCGCTGAGTGACGCCGGCCGGATGTCTGGGGGTGATGATGCGGCGGCGTCCCGGCTGCGTAGCAACAGCTGGGACCCGCTGCTTAGAGCCCGCCGCGTGAGTACCGGAGCTACTCGCGCGGCGTCTAACAGTACCCCCCCCCCCCCTTGAGGAGGGGTCACCGAACCCTTGGAGCCAGGCTTCCATGGGAATCATTTAAAGAACTCTGCCTTTAATCTGGGAGCATGAAGATCTCTCTTCATCCCCAAAGCCTTTCCAATGGACAAGGAATTTAAGCTGGCCCTGGACAAACTTGGAATCCAGAATACGCTCAACCAAGAACTCTTTATGGCCCTGAACAATGGTTTAATGGGCTGACCGGGCAAATACTGTGAAAAATTTGAGACTGGTTTGAAAAGAGAACAATGAAAGACATTATTGATCCTCAATGACCTGGACAGCCGTAACCTGAACGCTACCGGGTTGACTTGTTCAATAATGAAAAATGGTCCAAAGAATTTGGGACCCAGTTTAGGACATCTCCATGGGTTGAAAACTACGGGAGAGTGCGTCAGCCTTGGTATTCTTAGGACCTGGTCTGAAAGTAATGATAAAATGAAACCTGGTAAAGAACAGGTGTCGAGGGTTTAGCCATGTAGCTGACTCAATGTAGGCCAAATTCTTATGATCGGTAATCACCGTGATGATATGCTTTGCTCCCTCCAGCCAATGAGGCCACTCTTCAAAGGCCCATTTTATTGCCAACAACTCCCGATTGCCGACATCATAATTCCTCTCTGCCGAGGAAAATTTACGGGAGAAATAGGCACAAGGGTGGACCTTCAGATCATGACTATCCTTCTGAGAAAGGACTGCCCCAGCCCCGACATCTGAGGCGTCAACTTCGACAAGAAACGGAAGTCTAGGATCAGGATGATGTAAAATGGGAGCTGAACAAAAAGCTTTTTTCAGTCTATCAAAGAACTCGATGGCCTGTGGGGACCAAATCTGAGGATCTGCTCCTTTGCGAGTCAATTCAACAATGGGGGCAACAATATCAGAAAAGGACTGAATGAATTTGCGGTAGTAATTTGAAAATCCCAAGAATCTTTGAACCGCTTTAAGACTGGTGGGTCGAGCCCAAGACATGATGGCCTGAACTTTGCACGGATCCATGGAAAAACCCTTGGGAGAGATGATATACCCAAGAAATTAGACTTGAGTAATTTCGAACTCACATTTTTCCAATTTAGCATACAGCTTGTTCTCACGCAGCTTCTGGAGTACCATACAGACGTGCTATCGATGTTCAGAAAGACTCTTGGGAAAAATTAAAATATCGTCCAGGTATACTACTGCGAATATCCCCAGAAAAGGCCGGAGCACCTCGTTAATGAGATTCTGAAAGACAGCGGGAGCATTGGCCAACCCAAACGGGGTTTGGCCAGTGTGTGTATTACATGCTGTCTTCCACTCATCACCTTGACGAATTCTAATGAGATTGTATGCCCCTCTTAAATCAATCAATCTTGGAAAAAATGACAGCCTCCCGGATTTGATCAAACAAAACTGAAATGAGTGGTAATGGATAAGAATTCTTAACAGTAAACTTGTTCAAAGCCCGATAGTCAATACAGGGGTGCAGCGTCCCGTCCTTCTCCACGAAGAAAAACCCTGCGCCCACTGGAGACTTTGAGGGATGAATAAACCCCTTCTGGAGGTTTTCTTTGATATAAAGTTCCATGGCCTGGGATTCTGGGACAGATAGGGCATACAACCTCCCCTTGGGCAGCCTAGCGTTTGGGACTAGGTCAATGGCACAATTAAATCGGCGATGAGGGGGCAAAATATCTTCTTCTTTCTGGGAAAATACATCCAAGAATTCCCTATAGGGAAGAGGTAATGACGTGAAGACAGGGTGAGAGGCCCGGAGCGGAAATGAAAGACAGTGGTCGGAACAGGAGGACCCCCACCGTGTGATCTCCCCCGAAGCCCAATTGATGCTGGGGTTATGTTTCCTTAACCAGGGCAATCCCAGGACCAATGGAGCCAAAGGACATTGAAAAAGAAAGAAATTTCGGTACTTATGTAGTATCTGGGCTGCCGATTAAGAAATCGGATCGGATCGCATCGCATCGTATCGCATCGCATGCGACCAAATCGTATGCGATGCGATGGTCAAGATTTTTCCATAGGATTCAATGTTAAAATGGTCTGAGTCCATTTTAACATAGAATTCAATGGGAAAAAGGGGTCCTTTTCCTTTCCCCACTATCCAAGTGGGCATGGAGTTGGATATAAACCTGTGGCGAGCGTAGCGAGCCACCGAGCCCGAAGCGTGGCGAGCGTAGCGAGCCCCGCGAGGGGACACAGAATACTTTTTAAGAAATATGCGGTCGCTCGCCACGCTTCTGGCTCGGTGGCTCGCTGCGCTCGCCACGCTATATAAAATCAACTCTATGCCCACTTGGATAGTGGGGAAATGAACAGGACCTTCTTAACATTGAATCCTATGCAAAATCGCATCGAATCGCATCGCATCGCATCTGATTGTATGCCTTAAGGTAAGGCATACAATCACAAAATCGGCAGCCCAGATACTACATAAGTACCGAAATTTCTTCAGAATGAAGCGCCCCCCACTGATAGTTTGAGAGGAGGAGTGCATGAGGAAATACTGCCGTTGCAGAGTGGGAGGCCATCCAACCCGTAGACCGACAAGGTATTCCCAAGGGGTATGGGTTCGACCCCTAATGTCTTGGCTAGACTAATGTCTATGAAATTGCCGGCCGCACCACAGTCCACAAAGGCAGTAACCTCAGAAAACTTATTCCCATAAGAGATGGTTACCTGAATTAAAACTGAGTCTAGGGGAGAAAAGCTAGATAGGCCCAAGTGGATTCCCCCGAAATCACTCAGGCCCTGTCTTTTCCCGACTTCAAAGGGCAGACCAAAGCACGATGGCCCTGACCTCCACAATAAAGACACAAGCCTTTCAGCCTTCTGCGATTCTTTTCGGAGGCAGAGGCGTGTGGCCCCTAACTGCATGGGTTCCTCACCCGTATCCTCCGTGGTACCCCCAGAAGGATGAGAAGGTAACACCCCAAAATCTCTCTCTCTTTGGCGTTCCTGAAACCGCCGATCCACCTTAATGGCTAATTGCATGAGGTCATCTAAGGATGTCGGGGAAGGGTACTGGACCAGGGCATCCTTAAGGCGTTCAGACAATCCAATTCTAAACTGACTACGTAGTGCCGAGTCATTCCAACCCGAATCTATAGCCCATCTCCTAAATTCGGTACAGTAGATCTCTGCAGCACCTCGGCCTTGTCGCAAAGCCCGGAGATTAGCCTCGGCAGAGGCGGCCCGATCCGGATCATCATACAACAAGCCCATGGCTGCAAAAAAATGATCTACCGAGGAGAGGGCCTCGGCCCCTGCTGAGAGCCCGAACGCCCAGGACTGAGGATCCCCCTGAAGAAGGGAGATTATGATACCCACTCGTTGGGTCTCAGAGCCAGACAAAGCGGGCCGGAGTTTGAAAAAAAGCTTACAGGTTTCCCTGAAATTAAAAAACTGAGAACGATCTCCAGAAAACCGATCAGGGAGATTGATCATAGGTTCCGGGTTTCTAGATGAAGATAAGGCCCCATGGACCCGTTCTTCTTGTGTATTGACCCAGAGAGTAAGCTCCTGGAGCTTTTGTGTCAAAGTGTGCATCTGCCAGACTAAAGCATGGCCTGCGGCCTGCTGAGCAGGATCCATGCTGATTATCAAGGAGCCCCCTGGGTATGTCGGTTTTGGCCGGTGATAATGTTAGGGGAGGACCAGTGGCCACGCTCCCTAACTCTGTTGTCCTGGCCTAGCATCCACAGGTGCGCGCAGGGCTAGGCTTCGCCTTTACCCGTCCCGGCTGTAAGGGCGAATTAGGTCCGCCCAGACTCCGTTACAGGCAGGTCTTATGTTGGGACAACGCACCCGTGGAGACGGACCAGGAACAAGAGGACAGACTAACTAAGGTAACCTGCGGGCCACTGATCCCCCCAAAGGCTAAGGAGCCTGATGTGACTCCAGGGGCAGGCACGACTGAGGGCAATGCAGGAATAACAATACTCAGGGATGGAAAAATACAAAACTAGTGTAACCTGACAGATGTAACAATACACAATAGATGGAATAATATCAGCGGAATGTAACAAGACACTGAATCCCTGACAGGTGTAACAATACATAACAGATGGAATAATATCAATGAAATATAATGGTATACTGATTTCCTGACAGGTGTAACAATACACAACAGATGGAATGATATCAATGAAGTATAACAGGATACTGAATCCCTGACAGGTGTAACAATACACAACAGATAAAATAATCAATATATAAGTACAAGAAAGAATGGTGGGGAGAAATTTTTGATGCACAAATGTCACATGTATGCTTCACATGTCAAATTGACTGTAAACATGTGGGCCAAATATACTGATCATGGGAAGGGTGAGGAAAAGAAGAATTGGTACTAAATCCCGGCGTTCAAAATCCTGACACCAGAATCCCGACAAGGGGGAGAGAACGTGGATTACCCTCCCTTGTGGGCTCACTGCGCTCGCCACGCATTTATTCTCCCTCTACGGGTGTCGTGGACACCCATAGAGGGAGAAAGTGCTGGGATTTATCAAAGTGAGGCCCTTGTCCAAAAAGGCAAGAGATACTGGCCTATTATAACATGTATAGATGTTACCAACATGGGTGCCACATCAAAAGAACATTTCTATCTCGCAAGAAAGGATGCAACAAATGTATTGGTTTCACCACCTGCGGCTTTATGCTGACGGGCAACTTCATTGCACACCCTCATTCTGGAAAAAAGTTCTTCATTGATAAAGCACTCACCTGCACATCAAAATTTGTGGTGTATGCTCTGTATTGCCCATGTGGCCTTTGCTACGTGGGCAAGACAGAGCGCCAAATCAAGGAAAGGATGGCCCAACACCGCATGGCAATCAGGGCAGCCCTGACATGTGGCTCTAGTGAGCAACCAGTGGCATGCCATTTTGCCCAGTTCCAACATGGCATGGCGACCATGGGCCATAAAATTGTTGACCAGGTGCTTCCATCGCCCAGAGGTGGCAATAGATGATTCTATTGGCCGCCCAGCAGCCAATCAGGAGCCGAGAAAGTCGGCTCCTTATTGGCCGCTAGGCGGCCAATAGAATCATTCCGAGCAGAGGCGCGGAAGATGAAAGATCTCTGCACCTCTCCTCAGTCCGATGCGGGGAGCTGCCGGAATCGCCGGCATGTGCCAGAAGACCAGTACTACATCGGATCAAGAGGACAGATCTTCGCAGGAGGACCTGGGTGAGTTGGATTTCTTTCCACAGGTCCCCCATGGATTTCTTCGGACCCAGACGCTGACACAGATGCCGCCGACATGGAGCTGAATGCCGACATGGACCAGGACACCGGACAAAGACCCAGGGACCTACCTAAGGGTTTAAGATAGGTAAGTATCAGTATGAAAGTACATAGTTCCACAGTATTAAACAATAGTTGTATCTTTTACACTGAAATCAGCCCGGTGACCACCACACAGGGTCACCAGAGACAGCACCAGGCTTCAGCCTGGTCAGGTAAGTCCTGGAGGGGGGGACCCCTTTATTGGGGAGGGCCCACTCCCCCAGGCCAGGCTGACTGGTCAGTAGGGTGATGTTTTGGCCGCGGGACCTTATATAATAAGGTTTGATTAAGCCTGTTTTGCAAGCAGCTGCTAGTATTGGTAAAACCCCTGATCCTGCATGCTGCATTTCCTTTTCCTCTCCATCTGGGATCTCTGTATTGGACCACTTGGTCATCCACTCAGGTGGCACCATCAATTCCTCTTCCCTTTGGGTTCTCTTTGTGGGCTCCTTCCCAGGAACCACTTTACCCGGTGCTGGCACGCTGGCCTCAGCGATCCAACTTCTACTTATTAGCTGATGCGTGGCTTTACTTACTTCTGTGACAAAAGCCTTCCACGCCACAGTATGTAGCAGGTTTCTTGCAGCAGCCTCAAGTACATACTGCTCAAATTCATCAGCCAGGTAAGCTGCTTTCTCCTCTGTGGTTGCTCCTGTCCATACATTAATCTACCGATATGCTGCTTCCCAATCCTCCTAGAGGGACTGCATCATTATGGATGGACTCTTCAGACCCCATTCCTCATCGATGAGCCTCACTGCTCTGGGCGACTTGGAGCATTTCGTGCCTCTCTTTAGACGATTCTGTCCTTTTCCTGGAGCCTTTCTCCACACGGGCTGCAATCGTAGAGCTCGGTCAGTGTCACCTGCTGGACCCCCTCACTTCAGCTTCCGTTTCTGGGCCACGGCACACTCCACTATTCCCTGTTCACTGATACATGGTGTTGTGAGATACATGGTGCTCTGCTATGCATGGGGCTGTGTAAAACAGTACATGGTGCGCCTGCCACTAATAAACACATGATTGTAGCCACGAATATCCGACCACATAAGTTACTGTTCTCGCCATAAGGTATCTAGTAGACAATAAGGCATATAATGTGTGTTAGTAGAGAATATGGGGGAAATTTACCAATATGAAAAACCTAGTTTTTCGTATTGGTATTTCCCCTACGGTTGCATACGACTGTTTAAGTTGTATGCAAAGTCGTGTTCCGGAGGGGAAATTACAAAGCAGTCAGATACGACTGCTTTGTAACCCTCCGATGGTGTAACCATCCGTATTAGCAACCGTATATACGGCTGCTAATACAAATTATTTGTAGCAGTCTGCACGGATCAGTCAGATCCGTGCAGGCTGCAGAGTGTAAAAAAAAAATAGAAAAATAAATAAATTTAAAAAAAAAACGGCGTGGGGTCCCCCCCACAGCTGTAACCAGCACCAGGCTGAAGGAGCCGGGGCCGGTAATTAAAAATCAGGGAACCCGACAAATAGGGGTCCCCGATTTTTAACAACCAGCCCCAGGCTCCAGGGCTGGTTCCCAAAATACGGGGGACAAAATGACTAGGGGTCCCCCGTATTTCAAGAACCAGTCCCAGGCACAACCAGCCAGCAGGGTAATGTCACAGCCGGGGGACACTTATTATATAAGGTCCTGCGGCCAAAACATTAACCCTACCGACCAGTCAGCCTGGCCAGGGGCCCTGGGGGAGTGGGGACCCCCCAATGAAGGGGTCCCCCCCCTCCAGGACTTACCTGACCAAGCTGAAGCCTGGTACTGTCCCCGATGCCCCTGGACGGTGGGCATCGGGCTGATTATGGTGTAAAAAATAGATTAAACTATTGTTTTTTACTGTGGCACTACAAGTGCCAGCAAGCTGGGACTTGGAGAACCACAAGTCCCAGCCTGCTGGGCATTAAAGGGCCCGCTGGCACTTGTAGTTCCACAGTTAAAAAAATAGTGCACAAAACACACGGACACACTTTTAAAATAAAACTTTAATACATACAAAGCCCACACATACTAATACTTACCTATCTTCTTCCCATAGGTCGCCCTGGTCCTGTGTCGTCGTCTTCTGGTCCTGTGTCGTCTTCTGCCTCCATGTCGACCGTCGCTGTCCGGATCCGACGAAATCCATTTGGGAAGCTGTGGAAGGAAACCATACTCACCTGTCCCAGCGCGACGTAGTCCAGGTAAGTGTCGTGGCAAAAAAACAAACCGATACCCCGAAACCAAGCGGACAGGGAGACGCACGGTGTTTGTTTACATCGTGCGGCACCGCCCCCGAATGCCGCTATTGGCCGCCTTGTGGCCTAGCGGCTCCTGATTGGCCGCTAGGCTGCAAGTCGGCCAATAGCGGCATTCGGGAGGCGGAGCCGCACGATGTACACAGAGTACCGTGCATCTCCCTGTCCGGTCTGGTTTCGGGGTGTCGGTTTGTTTTTTTGCCAAGACACTTACCTGGACTACGTCGCGCTGGGACAGGTAAGTATGGTTTCCTTCCACAGCTTCCCAAATGGATTTCGTCGGATCCGGACGGCGACAGCGAACTACAAGTGCCAGCGGGCCCTTTAATGCCCAGCAGGCTGGGACTTGTGGTTCTCCAAGTCCCAGCTTGCTGGGGAGGCTTGCTGGCACTTGTAGTGCCACAGTAAAAAACAATAGTTTAATCTATTTTTTACACCATAATCAGCCCGATGCCCACCGTCCAGGGGCATCGGGGACAGTACCAGGCTTCAGCCTGGTCAGGTAAGTCCTGGAGGGGGGGGACCCCTTCATTGGGGGGGTCCCCACTCCCCCAGGGCCCCTGGCCAGGCTGACCGGTCAGGGGGTTAATGTTTTGGCCGCGGGACCTTATCTAATAAGTGTCCCCCGGCTGTGACATTACCCTGCTGGCTGGTTGTGCCTGGGACTGGTTCTTGAAATACGGGGGATCCCTAGTCATTTTGTCCCCCGTATTTTGGGAACCAGCCCCGGACCTGGAGCCTGGGGCTGGTTATTAAAAATCGGGGAACCCCTATTTGTCGGGTTCCCTGATTTTTAATTACCGGCCCCGGCTCCTTCAGCCTGGTGCTGGTTACAGCTGTGGGGGGGACCCCACGCCGTTTTTTTTTTTTAATATTTATTTTTTTTTCTATTTTTTACACTGCAGCCTGCACGGATCTGACTGATCCGTGCAGGCTAAAACGCAAATAGAACAGGAAAATGGTGTTCTATTTTCCTGTCGTATTTGCGTGGGTGTTTTACACCACTTAGCAGCCCTATTATCAGTACGGCTGCTTAGTACATCAGAAACCACCATTCTTTTGAATGGTGATTTCTGTCGTATCCTATCGATGGTGTAGGACATTCGTATTTGTAACTACAAATACGAATGTTCCATCTTTAGGACTACGAATTGTTGTATTTTTGGGATTGTAAATCCCGAAAATACAAATTCGTAAAAAAAAGGTGTATTTCTCCCTACGAATACACCTTTTTTCTACGAATCCATTTTGGTAAATGTCCCCCTATGTGTCTCTACCACTGGAACCACATATCACGTAAAGGGGAATTTCTAGGGGGAATCATGCCGAATCGGGTTGATGTAAGACTTCATATACCTTCCATCGTCTTGAGAAACTTGCTGTATTTCCATTGGATAGTGACGTGTCATATTTATCAAAGTGCATTAGTTTGTTTAACATCAGGTGAAGATTCGTCAGGGAAGGTGAGGCTGAGGATATCCATATTAGCTTTTTTGCAGCTGTAACCAGAATTGTCAAAAACGGGATGTATTGTGCGTGGGGCCCCGATAGTTGCAAGGTATTAAAATTTGCAGAAGAGTAGAGGAATAGGATGTAAGGTAGCTGTGATATGTGGAAGTTTGTATTTATGTAATATATTATCTTATTCCAAAACATTTTGCTATGTCCATAGAACCAGAGATTGTGGAACAGAGTCGCGGAACTGCATCAGCATTTTGGACAGCGGCCTGACTCTTCGTCTACACAGTGACTTCTCTGTCCCTGAGATATGTATGCTCTGTATATTGTTCTAGTGTGGGTCTCTTGTAATAAAGATGATTTTAAAGCACTCATAACTTCTCCGTGGTATTTGAATAAAGTGTCATGGGAAAGGATATCTGGTAAGTCCTTTGACCACACAAGGGTGGCACGGGACCAGGCTGTTTGAGTGAATGGAGCAAGGAGTTCAAAATAAATAAGTCTGATTTTGAATTTCTTGTAAAGGTGGATCTTGCATTGATTGCGTGAAAGAGTTGGTTGGAAGGGATTTTGCATAGTGTAATAACTGCATAATTGGAAAAAGAGCACTATGGGGCACTCCAAAAATCTCCCGTAATTGTGTGAAAGTTTTAGCTTTGCCTTCAGGGTCAAAAACTTGAGAATTTAAAGTTAATCCTTTTGATTTTATGCGGTTAAAGACTGCGGAGTGTATTCCTGGGGTAAACATTGGACTGCCCCATACTGGCAACCAGGGAGAGTTAGTAGGGTCCTATTTAAGAGTTTTGCAAAGAAAGTGCCAGGCCTCATAGGTGTCTTTGAAAAATGTGTGCAAGTAAATCTGGGTGGGTATTGGTTTCTTAGGGGGAGTGGAATAGGGCGCTTGGGGAGTAAGGGAAGAAGAGTTTCTTATCTAGTGCCGGTACAGAGTAGTGGTCAGAGTCTAGAATCCAGTCTAGTGCGTACCTATTCAGTAAAGCCCTAGAGTATAGTAATAAATGTGGAAATCCCAGGCCTCCAAATAGTTTGGGTTGCTGCAATTTTTGCATGGATATTCTAGGCTTTTTGGACTTCCAGATGAAAGAGGTGCATTTTTTAGTGACTTGGAGTGCATCTGAATTAGAGATTTTTATGCGTAGTAGTTGCATGATATAGGTGAGTTTGGGGAATAAGACTGATTTTACAACTTTGGTTCGTCCTAGTAGAGAAAGGGGTAGGTCCTGCCATCCCTCCTTAGTTCTACATATTTTCAGTATGGACGGAGTGAAATTCAATTGATAAAGATTTTCAATCTTATTGGGTATTTGAATACCTAGGTATTTGATATGAGAGGATTGTGCGCAGATAGAATTTAAGTCTGGGTTGTCAGGGAACTGGGGGGGGTTTGGCTAGAGAGAGTTAGAAATTCTTACTTAGTGTTGGAGACTAGACAGAAAAAGCAACATGTCATCTGCAAAAAGAGATAGACGCATGTCAGTATTGCCTAGAGATATGCCTGTATATTGGGGGGGAAGAGCGGAGAGCAACTGCAAGGGGTTCTAACACCAGGGTGAACAGCAGTGGTGACAGGGTACACCCCTCCCTTGTTCCTTGCAGGACCCGAAAAGGTTCAGAGATAGTGCCATTACAGATGATTCTGGAGGATGAGGCACGGTACAGGGTTTTTAACCATGAAATAAATATTTCCGGGATTTCAAATCTCTGCAGGGTGAAGTACAAGTGATCCCAGTGCACCATGTCGAATGCCTTCTCTGCCTCCAAGGAAAGTATGGCCCCCGGAGTCCCCGACATGGCGGCCTGGGATTCACATATCACTGAAAGAACTAGCCTAATATTCGTAACTGGGTTTCTGCCCATGTCAAAACCCATTTGATCTGGATGGTCCAACGTGGGGACTATAATTTTAAGCCTGTCGGACAGAATTTTTGTCAGTATTTTATAATCTAAGTTCAAAAGGGAAATAGGCCTACACGAGGCAGGGTCTGAGGTGTCTCTCCCTGGTTTGGGAATCACTCGGATATTTGCTACGTTTAAATGGTTGGGAATGGTGTCAGTATGAAGGAGGGAGTTGGTGAAGAAGGAGTTTATAGTAATCAGACATAAATCCGTCTGGGCCTGGTGCCTTACCCGAATTAAGATGAGCTATAGCGAAAGTCACTTCCTGCAGTGTAATATCCGATGTGAGGGACAATTTTAAGTCATTACTCAACTGGGGTAGTGATATATGTTCCCAATAGTGTAGTTTTTGGGTTTCATCGGAAGCAGAAAGTGAGTATAACTGGGAATAAAAGTTGTTGAGAACATCTACGATTTGGTTAATGGAGGTAGTGAGGGAGCCATCAGGTTGTTTTAACGGGTGAATTGTAGAGGGGGTTCTTTGGCCTTGTAATAAGTTAGACAAAAGGGTACTTGTGTCCTAGCACAGCACCCAATTAGCATACGTACGCTAGCGTAGGGAAATCACATTGCATGTCCCATTTCAGTGCCATGTGATGCGAATAAGCATAGGCTGCGCAAGTAGCATAGTCAGTCAGAACTTGCATAAGTGTTCCCGGTCCCTGTCAGATGCAGTCAGAGCTGAATACAGAGGAGGAGGCTGGTCTCTTTTTCCAGCACCACAATTTGCTTCCTGTCACGCAAAATTGTGTGAACGGGCACCTTATGCGGCTATATGAAAGATCTATGAAAGATGGCATGTGGAACTGCCACATTAAAGCCTGTCGCAAGAAGGTGAGCCTCAGAGCGGAGCACTGGTTCCCGGGGTGCCATTTATCGTTCCTGATGCTGGTCCGCTTCATATATTCCTGGGCTGAGGAGCTGACAACAGTATCTTATTGTGAGCGTCATCTGCAGTTCGCCAAGAAAACAACAGTGCAGTATAATAATTTAATGCGTGAGGCCTGCACTGTGGACCTTATTTCACAGCCCCAACGGCGTATTGGCGGTCACGGAAAGATCATCGAAGTTGACGAGAGCCTGTTCGTCAAAAGTAAAAGCAATGTAGGACGGATGATGCCGCAGCAGTGGATCTTTGGAGGTATTTGCAGGGAAACAGGTGACTGTTTTGTTACTCCAGTACAGAAACATGATGCCATTACATTAACGGCCGCCATCAATAAATTTGTGGAACCAGGAACTATGATTTATTCTGACTGCTGGCGGGCCTACAATACGGAAGCCATATATAATCATGCACATGTTAATCATAAATTTAAACTTTGTGGACCCGGAGACAGGTGTGCACACCCAGTACATTGAGCAGCTGTGGAGGGCATGTAAATGGCGCAAAAAGCGCCAAAAAACGGCACGTCACGCAAGTATTTACAGTTCTATCTGCAGGAAATTATGTGGCGTAAGACTCTGGGTCGTGAGAACTCCTTTCTCCGAATGCAGAGTCTGAAGAGTGACTTTGTGCTTAATGTTTTTGGTCTTTATTAATTGTCATTCTTCTTGTCATTTTCTGCGATTTATTGTTATATTTCTAATTAGTGGTTATTGATTGTCATTCTTGTCATTTTCCTTGATTTATTGCTATATTTCTAATTAATTATGTGATATTTTATTATAAATTATTAAGTAAATTCAAGTTAATCGTTAACACATGTCATCATTACTGTGTCATATGTATGATATGACAGGTGTGAATGTGTTCCTAAAACACCCCCACTATCCACGCCACCCCGAAGCGTGGCGAGCGGACGCAGAACGCGTCCTCCCGACCTTTTTATACCTCCACTATCCACATTGGAGTGAAGTTGATTATATATATATAGTGTGGCGAGCACAGCGAGCCACCGAGCACGAAGCATGGTGAGCGCAGCGAGCCCCGTGAGGGCACGCGGAATACATGTAAAGTAATCTGCGTCCCCTCACCACGCTTCAGACTCAGTAGCTCGCTGCGCCCGCCACACTTTATAAGATCAACTCCATGCCGGTGTGGATAGTGGGGGTATGAAAAGGTCGGGAGGACGCGTTCCGCCGCCACTCGCCAAGCTTCGGGGTGGCGTGGATAGTGGGGGTGTGCAAAAAAAACCCACGCAAAAATGGCATGGGTGCTTTCAAAATGAAGCACCCATCATATCTCATAGCATGGGTGGCCATACAATAAAATATTGCATCGCATCGGATCGCACAGTGTGTATGGTGCCGTGCGATCCCATGCGATATTTCATTGATTAAGCACTCTTGTGCACTTAATATTAACTAAAGGGACATCTCATCGCATTGCACGGCACCATACACGGCGTGCGATCCGATGCGACTTCAGTACAGAGAATAGCCCAGTACTAAGTACTAAGAGCGTACTGGGCGCCATGCTAGGACACAAGTACCAACAAAAGCCTACACTTGTTGCCAAATTTATGTATACCGCGCTTCTAATTTGGAGAGCAGTTTTTCAAATAAGGCTTTTTCTTTTGCAGTGGTATGGTACGGGACGCTGGGGATGGGTGTGTCTTAAAAAACTGGAATGATTTAGTTAGGTTATCTTGAGCAGAAACATATTCAGATGTCAATTTACGTTTTTGATGGGCAGAGTATGATATGACGTCACCACAAAGTACCGCTTTTGATGCTTGCCAAGAGAGGGTCAGTATGTAATGTTACAGCATTTTTGGTGTGATAAGATTCCTAGGCCTTCAGTACTGCAGCTCTCAGTGGCTGGGCATCACCAAGATATATACGTTGAGCTCTCTGTAGATAAAGTAAATTTAACCCACGTTACCGCATGGTCTAAGAGAGAGATCGGTTCAATACCTGCTTCTTCCACTTTTGGTAACAGAGTGGTTGAAGGACATAATCAATTTGGGATAGCTTGCTAGTAGAGGCGGAAAGGCATGTCAATTCTTTATCAGTGGGGTGCAGGGCTTGCCATATATCTAAAAGCTGCAGTCATGAAGCTAAAACCATCACCCCAAACTTGGGCTGATGTCGGTTTGGGGTATTTTGAATTTGTCTATCTAGTATAGGATGGGATAACATATTAAAATCACCACATAGTAATATAGGCAAATGCAGGTGCGGGGATATCAAATAAATAAGTTTACACAGGTAAGCCTTAGAATAAACATTGGGTGCATATACATTTACACAAACATAAACCTTATCAGAAATTGTGAGGTGACACAGCAAGTAGCTGCCCTCTGGGTCCGTGGTGGTATTAGTGACAGTTATGCCCCTTTCAGACCGCACTTTGTAAACGGTATATTGCCGTTTTTTTACCGTTTTAAAATGGTAATCTGTGCGGTCTGAAAGGTGCAGGACCCCTTAACCGTTTTACAAAAGCCGATTTTGTAAAACGGTTAAAATGGAGGGTCCTACCCCTTTCAGACCCTGTATTTTTGCATCAAAATCGGGTCTGAAACGGTATTTAGGACCCAGCCAATGAGCTGGGTCCTAAATTCAGAGCAGCGAATATTTTATGAGCACTCATTAAATATTCGCAGCACTGGAGCCGTCCCCCGCCGCCCCCCCCCGCCCATGTGTCGACACCCGCCGTGCAGCCGGTACCTTCGTTGTGGATCCTGGCAGTGAAGTATGGTCGGGGAAGCACTTATGAAAAAAAAGCGTCTTTCAGAAAATGGCTGCCCCATAGGAAAACCTGTTTTAAAAAACTGTCTTTCGTATGGGGGCAGCCATTTTCCGAAAGTCACTTTTCTTATAAGAAAAGTGACTTTCGGAAAATGGCTGCCCCCATACGAAAGACAGTTTTTTAAAACTGGTTTTCCTATGGGGCAGCCATTTTCTGAAAGACACTTTTTTTCATAAGTGCTTCCCCGAACAACTGCAGTGCCGGATCATGCAACGGAGGTACCGGCTGCACAGGGGGGGGTTTCCAAAACGGGTCTGCCAGTGTAAAAAAATCCGCACTTAAACGGTAATATACTGTTTAAGAGATGCGGTGTGAAAGGGGTTTTACCTGGCAGACCCGTTTTTGGAAACGTTTCCAAATACAGGGTCAAAGCCAGTTTTGCGGTCTGAAAGCAGCATTACAGGGAGTGTAGCTTTAGTCGAGATCACCCGGCCTCTTGCCTTAGATGTGTAGGGAGCGGAGGCCTGCACTTTCCATCCTAAGATGGAGAGTTTAAGTGATTCCTCGGCCGTAAGATGGGTCTCCTGAAGAAAAGCTATGTCTATGCGTAGCTTCAACAGTTATAACAGAATCTTCTTACGTTTGCAGGGAGAATTGATTCCTCCTACATTCCATGAACCCAATTTAACCAACATTCTTAAGTATCGCTAAGGTAAACACAGGAGTATACTCAAAATCCTCAAATGTTGCAACATGTAACTGTCTACTATCAAGTTTGTGTGCTGGGGGGGGGGGAGGGGAGGGAAAGATAGTAGGGAAAAGAGATAGTTGTAGAAAAAAAGGGAAAACATTAGAAACAGCAAATTATATTCAATATTGTTCCATAACATGAATTTTCAAGTAAGCACAAAGTGTGCAACAGAACAAAACAGAGACTAGCTCCTAAGGCACAGATGCCCCATATTTAAGAGGAAATGTGTCCATCGCCGGATACAAATAGTATGCCCAAGGTAATGGTTGGGTTGGTTCCATGGGGGCTGTACTAGGCTATTACTCGTGTCTGGGCTTGGGGGTAATGTTGAGGGGGGGGGGGGGGGGAAGGGAATGTCTTTTTTCAAACGTATATCTTCAAGTGATTCAGGAACTTGTGAGAGCCACACTATGGATCATAAGGGACGTAGGTTAGTGGGGTGCGTGTTGTGATGTAGGCAGTCGGTCGTGCACAGACCACGGGGAGGAGTTTAGTCACAGTCTGACAAGGAGCGAGAGGGGTGTTGGGTCACTCCTTCTTCTAGGAATTTCTCTGCATCCAGTGGAGACATGAAATCATTAAATGAGGACCCAGTGACGATGCGCAGCTTTGCCGGGTATAACAACACAATTTTTCTATTTTCCTTGATCAAAGGGAGCAAAAGTCTTTTCTTGCCTCTGCCAACTCTGCTGAGAAGTCCTAAAATAGGAGTATTTTATTTCCTTCCCACTCTATATTCCTGTGTCTGCGGGAAGCACTCCATATCAATTCCTTGTGAAGATAATTTAGTAACTTAAAGATCACAGTCCTGGGTCTGGCTCCCTCCTGTGGACGTTGGGAGCCTAGCCTGTGAGCCCTTTCTATCACCAAGTCTTCACAACGATCCTGGATCTGTAGCATGGTGGGTAAAGTGATTTTAACAAAATCATATACCTCTTGCCCTTTCATTGATTCTGGCAGATAAATGATTCTCAAATTATTTCTTCTGGACCTGTCTGACGGGGCTGGGAGTACCTGTTGGAGGGAGGGAGAGGGTCAGGGTCCGCTCTATTGTGGACTTGTTGAGAGACATGAATAGCTGGGGTGCCGTGGGATGAGAGCTGTGGCGCGGTCACGCTGTCTGTTGTGGTGGGCGCCATCTTACAGTAGATCCCCGTTTTTCAAGGTCCCACTGAGCACAGCTTTTCGTGCTGGGCATTACTTGAAAGTAGTGTTCCATGCAGGGGGTCTGTCTGGAGCAGACCAGGGCTGGTTTGGCGATGGTAGGGAGGCGGAAAACAACATGTAAAGAGTGCTGGGCGGCCGTCTGAACGGAGCTGCTCTGCTCAGCCTCATCTCATCAGGCAGTAGGAACCGGAAGTGTGCTTTTATATGGTTACATATTTATACGGTTTTCCACTTGAAAATATTTTATTTTAAAAAATGCTGCTGTCCTTCCTACACAGCGCGGTCTATACTTCAAATTATAAACAATTCATTATTTCTAAAAAAATTTACTTCCATTTTTTTTTTACTTCAAGTACAGATACTTCAGGACAGTAATGATGGCTTTGGAGTTGTCCAGAATGAGGAGGTCCAAAGACCGAGTTGAGATGATGTCCTCCCAGTAGCCAGAAACCTCGGAGTAGCCACTAGCAGGGGCGGCAAGTTAGTATTCTGCCTCTGGATGGATAACGTCACCAGGTGGCGCCATTATTGTGGTAGCCCTTGGGATTCTCCTGACGGATCTCAATAAGCAGCATGTGAGAGAAAGTCCCTCTGCGACAGCCAGCAGGTGCATACTCACTGTGCAATGATTATATAGTCACAATCAAGGGAAAAGCCCAAATTGCACATGGTGTATACAGCTGTGATACCAAGGCGACCCGTGGGATCCGCATCACAAGAGAGAGATCAACTGCGCAGGAAAGCCAACATTGTATACACTGTTCTAGTATAGCCAAAATCTCAAGTAAATCTAGTCAGTATTGTACGGATCTGGGCTCATAGTCCGAGAAAATTGCATAGCCAAAATCATACACAGCCCAAACCCCCCCCCCCCATCCCCCGTGTGTACGTACCTTCAGTCATCTCCTACTCTGACAAGCAGAACACAGCAATGTCCAGCATTCAGCAGGTATATGCACATATAGAACAGCGGCCTGCTGAAAGTCCTGCGCGTCATCTACATTCTGCACAAATCCATATATCAATAACCAAGATCACGCTATGGGGGTGATTCAGTACCGGTCGCTGCTTAGCGAGTGGTTTAACGCTGCCTGGCCGAACGCCCCCCCCCCCCCCCCCCCCCATGCACTGATACCATTGGTAACAGAGGAGGGGATGTAAGCAAACCCATCTCATCGAATGCGGCCGAAGGTCACTAACCATCAAACAATTTCTCTCCCCCTGCCGAAGACGCGTTCCCAGGGGAATGCCCAGCATTTCACTCTGCTCCAGCCCTTTCCTGAATTTGCCCCTATATCATTTGTCGGGGAGCTGACCTTGTATTGTTGGCACATTGTATAGTGTGTACCCAGCTTTAGTGGCAGATACAAGGGCACCTGCAGAGGTCCAAGCCTCAATAGGTCGGGGGTGTTGTGGCGGAATTAGGGGGACCTACGCCTTATGGTTGCTCGATGTATAGATTACACATAGAAGATAGCTGGGTGTACATGAAACACAAATACTACACAAAATGTAATAAGGATTTTATTCATCGTTCAAGGTTTGTAATAGGGGATAATGACACCGGCCAATCCGTGTACTTCCCTGAAATAACATCACTTGTGGGCACAATGATGTCACAGAGGGGTGGTCTCATTCAGCTGTCATCCTCCTCTTCCGAGAGCTGGTCGCTGGGAATAACACGCAGATTGTTGGCTCTCACACTGGTGATGCTGGGACAGTTACTCAGCAAGTCAGAGACTCCCTGCAGAGTGACCCCGGAACCATCCAGACTAAGCTGCACGACCGCTGTCTGTTTCAGGAAGCGTAAACCTGGGAAACAGGAAAGTAATCAGCAAATGAACGAGACCAGGGGAGCAAAGACTATAGAAGGGACACAAATGGGTTAACTCCAAGTGACCAGTAACTGGGTGTAACTACTGGATTGCCGTCCTGCGGACAAGGTGTCGATAACGGAGATATTCTAAAAAAATTAGATGATTCATCCTTGTGGCATGTAATCATGATTTAGTTATGCATTGCACATAAGATGGTCTTATTAATATGCGAACCCCTAAGGTATATGGGGGAGGCACCGATTGGTTGGAGAGGACAGGGTGGAATTACCCATGCGGTATTGTGTGTGGAATTGGAATAAGAGGCACCAGTTTGGCCTAACATCTGTATGCCGATCCCACAGCAATAGGAGAGGCTCCGGCCCTGTGTAACGCTGCACATCTACCTGTATCTGACAGCTGTAACATCTGTATGCTGATCCCATAGCAATAGGAGAGGGTCCAGCCCTGTGTAACGCTGCACATCTACATGTATCTGATGGCTGTAAACTCTGTATACTGATACCATAGCAATAGGAGAGGCTCCGGCCCTGTGTAATGCTGCACATCTACATGTATCTGACGGCTGTAACATCTGTATGCTGATCCCATAGCAATAGGAGAGGCTCCGGCCCTGTGTAACGCTGCACATCTACATGTATCTGATGGCTGTAAACTCTGTATACTGATCCCATAGCAATAGGAGAGGCTCCGGCCCTGTGTAACGCTGCACATCTACCTGTATCTGACAGCTGTAACATCTGTATGCTGATCCCACAGCAATAGGAGAGGCTCCGGCCCTGTGTAACGCTGCACATCTACCTGTATCTGACAGCTGTAACATCTGTATGCCGATCCCACAGCAATAGGAGAGGGTCCAGCCCTGTGTAACGCTGCACATCTACCTGTATCTGACAGCTGTAACATCTGTATGCTGATCCCACAGCAATAGGAGAGGCTCCGGCCCTGTGTAACGCTGCACATCTACATGTATCTGACAGCTGTAACATCTGTATGCTGATCCCATAGCAATAGGAGAGGCTCCGGCCCTGTGTAATGCTGCACATCTACCTGTATCTGACGGCTGTAACATCTGTATGCTGATCCCACAGCAATAGGAGAGGCTCCGGCCCTGTGTAACGCTGCACATCTACCTGTATCTGACAGCTGTAACATCTGTATGCTGATCCCATAGCAATAGGAGAGGCTCCAGCCCTGTGTAACGCTGCACATCTACCTGTATCTGACGGCTGTAAACTCTGTATACTGATCCCATAGCAATAGGAGAGGCTCCGGCCCTGTGTAACGCTGCACATCTACATGTATCTGACTGCTGTAACATCTGTATGCTGATCCCATAGCAATAGGAGAGGGTCCAGCCCTGTGTAACGCTGCACATCTACCTGTATCTGACGGCTGTAACATCTGTATGCTGATCCCACAGCAATAGGAGAGGCTCCGGCCCTGTGTAACGCTGCACATCTACCTGTATCCGACTGCTGTAACATCTGTATGCTGATCCCACAGCAATAGGAGAGGCTCCGGCCCTGTGTAATGCTGCACATCTACATGTATCTGACAGCTGTAACATCTGTATGCCGATCCCATAGCAAAAGGAGAGGCTCCGGCCCTGTGTAACGCTGCACATCTACCTGTATCTGACTGCTGTAACATCTGTATGCTGATCCCATAGCTATAGGAGAGGCTCCGGCCCTGTGTAACGCTGCACATCTACCTGTATCTGACAGCTGTAACATCTGTATGCTGATCCCATAGCAATAGGAGAGGGTCCAGCCCTGTGTAATGCTGCAAATCTACCTGTATCTGACGGCTGTAACATCTGTATGCTGATCCCACAGCAATAGGAGAGGCTCCGGCCCTGTGTAACGCTGCACAACTACCTGTATCTGACAGCTGTAACATCTGTATGCCGATCCCACAGCAATAGGAGAGGCTCCGGCCCTGTGTAACGCTGCACATCTACCTGTATCTGACAGCTGTAACATCTGTATGCTGATCCCACAGCAATAGGAGAGGGTCCGGCCCTGTGTAATGCTGCACATCTACCTGTATCTGACAGCTGTAACATCTGTATGCTGATCCCATAGCAATAGGAGAGGCTCCGGTCCTGTGTAACGCTGCACATCTACATGTATCTGATGGCTGTAAACTCTGTATACTGATCCCATAGCAATAGGAGAGGGTCCAGCCCTGTGTAACGCTGCACATCTACCTGTATCCGACTGCTGTAACATCTGTATGCTGATCCCACAGCAATAGGAGAGGCTCCGGCCCTGTGTAACGCTGCACATCTACCTGTATCTGACGGCTGTAACATCTGTATGCTGATCCCACAGCAATAGGAGAGGCTCCAGCCCTGTGTAACGCTGCACATCTACCTGTATCTGACTGCTGTAACATCTGTATGCCGATCCCACAGCAATAGGAGAGGCTCCGGCCAGTGTTCCCTCTAAGCTGTGCGCACGCACACAACTCGACGAGCGTGCGCACAGACATTACTACAGAGCGCACAAAGCAGCAGTGGTCCCTTTTTGCAGTTGTGGACTCAATTAATGTGTGTTTCACCCATTAACTACATTGTGTGCTGTGTATTGAATGTTTAAATGTTTAATATCATTTTGAAGTAAAGTTAACACAAATGCTGAACGTCATTTTCCAGTTATATATAAGTGACGCACAAAAATTAAAATTTCCTTCCAAAGTTGCACAGCCAAAATCTTTTGCCGCACACAGCCTTCGTAAAATTAGAAGGAACATTGGCTCCGGCCCTGTGTAACGCTGCACATCTACCTGTATCTGACTGCTGTAACATCTGTATCCTGATCCCACAGCAATAGGAGAGGCTCCGGCCCTGTGTAACGCTGCACATCTACATGTATCTGACAGCTGTAACATCTGTATGCCGATCCCATAGCAATAGGAGAGGGTCCGGCCCTGTGTAACGCTGCACATCTACCTGTATCTGACGGCTGTAACATCTGTATCCTGATCCCACAGCAATAGGAGAGGCTCCGGCCCTGTGTAATGCTGCACATCTACCTGTATCCGACGGCTGTAACATCTGTATGCTGATTCCATAGCAATAGGAGAGGCTCCAGCCCTGTGTAACGCTGCACATCTACCTGTATCTGACAGCTGTAACATCTGTATGCTGGTCCCACAGCAATAGGAGAGGATCCGGCCCTGTGTAATGCTGCACATCTACCTGTATCCGACGGCTGTAACATCTGTATGCTGATCCCACAGCAATAGGAGAGGCTCCAGCCCTGTGTAACGCTGCACATCTACCTGTATCTGACAGCTGTAACATCTGTATGCTGATCCCACAGCAATAGGAGAGGATCCGGCCCTGTGTAATGCTGCACATCTACCTGTATCTGACGGCTGTAACATCTGTATGCTGCTCCCATAGCAATAGGAGAGGCTCCGGTCCTGTGTAACGCTGCACATCTACCTGTATCCGACTGCTGTAACATCTGTATGCTGATCCACAGCAATAGGAGAGGGTCCAGCCCTGTGTAACGCTGCACATCTACCTGTATCTGACAGCTGTAACATCTGTATGCTGATCCCACAGCAATAGGAGAGGATCCGGCCCTGTGTAATGCTGCACATCTACCTGTATCTGACGGCTGTAACATCTGTATGCTGCTCCCATAGCAATAGGAGAGGCTCCGGTCCTGTGTAACGCTGCACATCTACCTGTATCCGACTGCTGTAACATCTGTATGCTGATCCCATAGCAATAGGAGAGGCTCCGGTCCTGTGTAACGCTGCACATCTACCTGTATCCGACTGCTGTAACATCTGTATGCTGATCCCATAGCAATAGGAGAGGCTCCGGCCCTGTGTAACGCTGCACATCTACCTGTATCCGACTGCTGTAACATCTGTATGCTGATCCCACAGCAATAGGAGAGGGTCCAGCCCTGTGTAACGCTGCACATCTACCTGTATCTGACAGCTGTAACATCTGTATGCTGATCCCATAGCAATAGGAGAGGGTCCAGCCCTGTGTAACGCTGCACATCTACCTGTATCTGACAGCTGTAACATCTGTATGCTGATCCCATAGCAATAGGAGAGGGTCCAGCCCTGTGTAACGCTGCACATCTACCTGTATCTGACAGCTGTAACATCTGTATGCTGATCCCACAGCAATAGGAGAGGATCCAGCCCTGTGTAATGCTGCACATCTACCTGTATCCGACGGCTGTAACATCTGTATGCTGATCCCACAGCAATAGGAGAGGATCCGGCCCTGTGTAATGCTGCACATCTACCTGTATCTGACGGCTGTAACATCTGTATGCTGCTCCCATAGCAATAGGAGAGGCTCCGGTCCTGTGTAACGCTGCACATCTACCTGTATCCGACTGCTGTAACATCTGTATGCTGATCCCACAGCAATAGGAGAGGGTCCAGCCCTGTGTAACGCTGCACATCTACCTGTATCTGACAGCTGTAATCTCTGTATGCTGATCCCATAGCAATAGGAGAGGGTCCAGCCCTGTGTAACGCTGCACATCTACCTGTATCTGACAGCTGTAACATCTGTATGCTGATCCCACAGCAATAGGAGAGGATCCGGCCCTGTGTAATGCTGCACATCTACATGTATCTGACAGCTGTAACATCTGTATGCCGATCCCACAGCAATAGGAGAGGCTCCGGCCCTGTGTAATGCTGCACATCCACCTGTATCCGACGGCTGTAACATCTGTATGCCGATCCCACAGCAATAGGAGAGGCTCCGGTCCTGTGTAACGCTGCACATCTACCTGTATCGGACGGCTGTAACATCTGTATGCTGATCCCACAGCAATAGGAGAGGATCCGGCCCTGTGTAATGCTGCACATCTACATGTATCTGACAGCTGTAACATCTGTATGCTGATCCCACAGCAATAGGAGAGGATCCAGCCCTGTGTAATGCTGCACATCTACCTATACCTGACTGCTGTAACATCTGTATGCTGATCCCATAGCAATAGGAGAGGGTCCAGCCCTGTGTAATGCTGCACATCTACCTATACCTGACTGCTGTAACATCTGTATGCTGATCCCATAGCAATAGGAGAGGGTCCAGCCCTGTGTAACGCTGCACATCTGCCTGTATCTGACGGCTGTAACATCTGTATGCTGATCCCACAGCAATAGGAGAGGGTCCAGCCCTGTGTAACGCTGCACATCTACCTGTATCTGACGGCTGTAACATCTGTATGCTGATCCCATCCCATCCTTGCCTCAATACAACCTCTTCATCTTGTGACCATTTGGAATACTGCAATAATCCCGTTCTCCGCCTGTACTGGGTAAAGGATCCAGCATCTCCAAGCACCGCCCTCTGCCAGTGACCACTGTAGAGGCCTGGTCAGTGACCAGTGGGGGAGTAGCCGACACCAGTCAGGTGTGTCAGCAGTGTGTCGATGCATACACCCTAGCAGGTAGTGCCAGCGTGTGGGCCTGAGGAGGTAGCTGGTTCCAGACACCCCATGGCAGCAATATCCCGCTAACTGCATAGTGGGTGGAGTCAGTAACAGGGAATCCCCTATTGCCCAAGTCCCGTCAGACCAGAATCCTCCATCTGTGGACCCAAAGGGCGTAGCCAGAGCCTAGGGCAGGCGTCCGGTGACAGTTATACACATTCTGTACTCCCCCTCTGATCCCTACACACATTCTGTACTCAGCCTCTGATCCCTACACAAATTCTGTACTCCCCCCTCTCATCCCTACACAAATTCTGTACTCCCCCTCTGATTCCTACACACATTCTGTACTCAGCCTCTGATCCCTACACAAATTCTGTACTCCCCCCTCTCATCCCTACACAAATTCTGTACTCCCCCCTCTGATCCCTACACGCATTCTGTACTCAGCCTCTGATCCCTACACAAATTCTGTACTCCCCCCTCTCATCCCTACACAAATTCTGTACTCCCCCCTCTGATCCCTACACGCATTCTGTACTCAGCCTCTGATCCCTACACAAATTCTGTACTCCCCCCTCTGATCCCTACACGCATTCTGTACTCACCCGCTGATCCCTACATGCATTCTGTACTCAGCCTCTGATCCCTACACAAATTCTGTACCCCCCCCCCTCTGATCCCTACACACATTCTGTACTCCCCCCCTCTGATCCCTACACACATTCTGTACTCCCCTCTCTGATCCCTACACACATTCTGTACTCCCCCCTCTGATCCCTACACACATTCTGTACTCCCCCTCTGATCCCTACACGCATTCTGTACTCACCCGCTGATCCCTACACAAATTCTGTACTCCCCCCTCTGATCCCTACACACATTCTGTACTCCCCCCTCTGATCCCTACACGCATTCTGTACTCCCCCCTCTGATCCCTACACAAATTCTGTACTCCCCCTCTGTTCCCTACACACATTCTGTACTCAGCCTCTGATCCATACACACATTCTGTACTCAGCCTCTGATCCCTACACAAATTCTGTACTCCCCCCTCTGATCCCTACACACATTCTGTACTCCCCCCTCTGATCCCTACACGCATTCTGTACTCCCCCCTCTGATCCCTACACGCATTCTGTACTCCCCCCTCTGATCCCTACACACATTCTGTACTCCCCCCTCTGATCCCTACACGCATTCTGTACTCCTCCCTCTGATCCCTACACGCATTCTGTACTCCCCCCTCTGATCCCTACACACATTCTGTACTCCCCCCTCTGATCCCTACACACATTCTGTACTCCCCCCTCTGATCCCTACACGCATTCTGTACTCCCCCCTCTCATCCCTACACAAATTCTGTACTCCCCCCTCTGATCCCTACACACATTCTGTACTCCCCCCTCTCCCTACACGCATTCTGTACTCCCCCCTCTGATCCCTACACACATTCTGTACTCCCCCCTCTGATCCCTACACAAATTATGTACCCCCCCCTCTGATCCCTACATGCATTATGTACTCCCCTCAGATCCCTACACATATTCTGTACTCACCCTCTGATCCCTACACGCATTCTGTACTCCCCCCTCTGATCCCTACACACATTCTGTACTCCCCCCTCTGATCCCTACACACATTCTGTACTCCCCCCTCTGATCCCTACACGCATTCTGTACTCCCCCTCTGATCCCTACATACATTCTGTACTCCCCCCTCTGATCCCTACACGCATTCTGTACTCCCCCCCTCTGATCCCTACACGCATTCTGTACTCCCCCTTCTGATCCCTACACAAATTCTGTACTCCCCCCTCTAATCCTTACACGCATTATGTACTCCCCCCCTGATCCCTACACGCATTCTGTACTCCCCCCTCTGATCCCTACACGCATTCTGTACTCCCTCCTCTGATCCCTACACAAATTCTGTACTCCCGCCTCTGATCCCTACACGCATTATGTACTCCCCCCCTGATCCCTACACGCATTCTGTACTCCCCCCTCTGATCCCTACACACATTCTGTACTCCCTCCTCTGATCCCTACACAAATTCTGTACTCCCCCCCTCTGATCCCTACACGCATTCTGTACTCAGCCTCTGATCCCTACACAAATTCTGTACTCCCCCTGATCCCTACACACATTCTGTACTCCCCCCTCTGATCCCTACATGCATTCTGTACTCACCCGCTGATCCTTACACGTATTCTGTACTCCCCCCCTCTGATCCCTACATGTATTCTGTACTCTCCCCTCTGATCCCTACACGTATTCTGTACTCTCCCCTGATCCCTACATGCATTCTGTACTCCCCCAATCTGATCCCTACACGCATTCTTTACTCCCCCCTCTGATCCCTACATGCATTCTTTACTCCCCCCTCTGATCCCTACATGCATTCTGTACTCACCCGCTGATCCTTACACATATTCTGTACTCACCCTCTGATCCCTACACGCATTCTGTACTCCCCCCTCTGATCCCTACACGCATTCTGTACTCCCCCCTCTGATCCCTACACGCATTCTGTACTCCCCCCTCTGATCCCTACACGCATTCTGTACTCACCCTCTGATCCCTACATACATTCTGTACTCAGCCTCTGATCCCTACAAAAATTCTGTACTCCACCCGCTTATCCCTACAAAAATTCTGTACTCCCCCCCTCTGATCCCTACACGCATTCTGTACTCAGCCTCTGATCCCTACACACATTCTGTACTCAGCCTCTGATCCCTACACGCATTCGGTACTCAGCCCGCTGATCCCTACACGCATTCTGTACTCCCCCCCTCTGATCCCTACACGCATTCTGTACTCACCCGCTGATCCCTACATGCATTCTGTACTCACCCGCTGATCCCTACACACATTCTGTACTCCCCCCTCTCATCCCTACACGCATTCTGTACTCCCCCCCTCTGATCCCTACACGTATTCTGTACTCAGCCTCTGATCCCTACACACATTCTGTACTCCACCCTCTGATCCCTACATGCATACTGTACTCCACCCTCTGATCCCTACACGAATTCTGTACTCCCCCCTCTGATCCCTACACGCATTCTGTACTCCCCCCTCTGATCCCTACACGCATTCTGTACTCAGCCTCTGATCCCTACACGTATTCGGTACTCCACCCTCTGATCCCTACATGCATACTGTACTCCACCCTCTGATCCCTACACGGATTCTGTACTCCCCCCCCCCCCCGCTGATCCCTACACGTATTCTGTACTCACCCCCTCTGATCCCTACACGCATTCTGTACTCAGCCTCTGATCCCTACACACATTCTGTACTCAGCCTCTGATCCCTACACGTATTCTGTACTCAGCCTCTGATAACTATACACATTCTGTACTCCACCCTCTGATCCCTACATGCATACTGTACTCCACCCTCTGATCCCTACACGAATTCTGTACTCCCCCCCCCCCCCCGCTGATCCCTACACGTATTCTGTACTCACCCTTGTTGGTTACATGCGTCCGACTCAAATTAATCTTGAGAAGACTTTTGCAGTTCCGGACACCGAGCTTCAGGACGTTATCACCGACATTGGTATCGGACAGGCCGAGGACCTGCACAAGAGACACGTGTATCCGTGTGACGCGGCGTTACCAGGGTAAGAGACAGAGTGTAGTATAGGGTAATACCTGGGCTGCACTGCACTTTACAGTGATTTATGGGTGGATTAGGACTCAGATAAGCTGCAGTTTTCTATTCATTACATATAAATCCCCTTGTTCTGGTAGTTTCAGCGCTATTCCGTATATCTATATATCTGCTATGCCAGTGGGTTGGTAACGCTGTGCCTACACACCCTGGGGCATAGCAGGTTGACGGTCCAGGACAAAGTGCTAGGCACAACCAGTGCTAGTGGCAGCCTATCCTATACAGGAGGACAGTTAGGAGCGCAGCGGTCTCAGAATGACCGGTAGCAGAAATACTGATCCAGGAAAGGATCTCTATGCTATGCACTACATGCCTTATAAAGGGAGGATATGGAATAAAAGTGACTGAACCTGCAGGTGTGGAAGGTGGGGGATACATTGGGACACCCCTCTGCTGGTCACTTTAGTACGGTCCAGGCTTAACTCCTCCAAGAGCTTCAGTCCCTGTAGATGGAGAAGTCCGAAGTCTGACACTGATGTATTACACAGTGATAGAACTCGCAGCCTACAGAATATAGAAATATCTATTTTATTCATTATCCTAAGACATTGGTACAGTACATCTGCTTAGCCAGCCGTGGAACCACTACAACATATATAGACTACATTGTCAATACAACTATAGTACTTCTAGAGTCCTGAGAATATTTGCGTTGATTTTACGGGCAGGAGACACTGCACACGCACACACACACGCACACACACAAATATATATTATTTATTTACATCTTTAAATTCACTTTTTTTACATATAAATAGATAGTGAGTGCAGAGCCCCTGTGATATAACAGTGGAGACTTTGTTTTTGTATTGATCAATGCGTTTAAGGCAGCAGCCCCCTTCCCGGGACCTGACTTTTCCGCAGGTCCTTCTCTATTACCGTATTTATCACAGGCCTCAAACACTAGAGGATATAGCTCAGAAAGGGGCTTCTGAATGATAATATTGTCTAGCGTGTTTTGGACCAGACTTTAGCACTAGTGACACCCAAATTTGCGTTGCATATGAGTCAATATTTCAGAGGCGGTCTTCCTCAGCTGCTGGGACCTCTGTTTGGCACAGAGGGTCCTGGCATCATCCTACAGTGGTTAGGTAAGTGGGGTCTTCCATAGCTTTATCTAATGGCGTCTTGACACAATACGAGACTTCTAATATGCTCCACACCCTTACATCCAGGTGCAATGGAGGCCATGACTGTTCCGTGGCCATTCCAGCTGGCTTGTGACCGTTTCTGTGCTCGCTCCGGACTGGTCTCGCAGTTTACGTTAAGCAATCTACGGCCTCTGCTCGTGGAAGAGCCTTGGACTCTAACTCTTCACTTGGATCTGCTTTTGCAGGGTCCGTTTGTTTATCTAGATGTATGGGTGCCTGACAGCTTTGTCGGTGCTGTGTAGGCATAGCTTCCGTCGGTAGTTATTACGGTACTTATATGTTAGTTGGGTGCCCACTAAGCTATTTGCTTAGTTTTCCGTGTCCGTTCGCCACACTATATAAAATCAACTCCATGCCGACATGGGTAGTGGGGTTATGAGCGTACTAACTATAGTGGGCGCCCAACTGACATATAAGTACCGGTATTACGTTTTGAGCATGAGCCGTAGATTCCAACATATAGGATTTGGAGGCTGTATGTCATCTAGTGGGAGAAACATGGTCTATTTCGTTTCCCACGAACCGCTTAATTCGCTTTCTTCAGACTGGTTTTGAAGCTGGACTACGTCTGGGTTTCTTTATAGGGCAGGTGTTAGGCTTGTTTTTATTTTTTTACTCGGGTTCAGGCATTTTTTTTAGAGTGTCCTTAGGATTTAGTCACCTTCCAGCTCCTTGGCATCTAAATCGCTTCAGCATTTTTTCGAGATCACTTGTTTTAGTCCTAGTGTCTGCCGAACTTAAAATACCGGTCTCACCAGACAGTGTGGCTGTTGGCCCTGGCATGGGCGAGTTTCTGTTTCCATTATCTGATCCCTCGGGGCAGTGTTCCATCCTGTAAGGAAACAGGGGTACACCAACAGGTGTCACTTCGTGCTCACAGTTACTAGTCTTGTTATAATTATGGAACCGGAGTAAACACCGTACTCTAGCTGTATTTAATAAAAGGGTACTGGTTTCCTAGCACGGCGCCCATCTCGTTGATTGTATGCCTTAACTTTAAGGTACTTAAGGCATACAATCAACGCGATGGACCAGATTTTCTGTCAATCACCAGCTAATTTGCCGGTGAAAGAGAAAAATCGCATTGATCGCGTCCATTAATAAGGGGCCGCGATGTGACCGACGCGATCAACGCGATTTTTCCATAGACTTTAATGTTAAATTATTTTTAAAATGAAAATCGGGTGGATCGCGTCGGTCGCGGGCCATTATAATGCCCGCGACCCAGAAGCCCGCGAGAACCCAGAAGCCGGAGCCGAGTGTCCTGGATAAGGCTGACCACAGCAATAGGGCGGCCGGGGACCCGCTGACGGCGTGGGTACTATTACAAACCTCTCCTCACACTGATTGGATTACAAAAACGGATCCCGGAGTATAAGTATATCTCTTTTCAATTACTATGAATCTCAAAGCTTACTAACATCTGAAAGCTTGAAATGTTATGGGTAAATGACTGACTACTAATATTTGGCTGGGAATCAGCAGCTCGTTTTGCAGTGGAGTATAACTGTTGGAAGTGAATTAAAATCTACACCCAAAGTTTAATAGTGTCTCATACAAGACTGTCAATTGATCCCTGCTTTACAGAGACTTAACACCTTGCATGCCTAACAAAGTTTAAAACCTGCAGCATATTAACCTCTGCTTTCTATCCGCATTCTAAGTGTGAAAGATTGAAAAAGTGTGGCTATTAACCTTTCAATCACCACATGGTGCCAAAATAATATTCCAAGCACACCAAAAAGTGCAAAAAGCATGCTCAGTGGAATTTGTTTTTTCTACATGATATATTTTTATATGTAAATTTCACCGGCCGGTGCTTTCGCTTTTTATGAAATTCTTTTTATGAATAAATAAAATTATATTGATTTTTATTGTAACAAGTATCCCGAGTATCCCTTTGCGCCATCTACCCTGTGTTCTTTGTCTACACACACAATCAGTGTGGTTTATATCTAAAATTGAATGCGCATAAACAGCCCTCATTGAAAAAAACACACGTTCTATTTGTTTGGACATTTATAGCCCCCAATAGGAATTCTACTGGGATCCAACCGGTAGATGTATTTCATATGAAAAAGGATCTTTAATTATGGTCGGGTTCACAATCCAGTGATAGTAATTTTGGTGCACCAACTAGTGTGATTTTATTAACTGTATTGTATATGTGTATTGTCTGTTGTTTTACTAAATTGTTATTTTTCTTGTTCACCTTTGAGCTCTCCGCTACAGTATGTGCTGTACTGGCAGGCCGTACATCCTCCCGGAGTTCATTTTGGTTTTATTGCATACTTCGCATGAAGCTTCCGCCAGGATTCTTACTGTGGGCATTAACTGCGGTCACCATTGCCTGTTATATGGCCTAAATACGGATGTCTGTAATGTTGTATAATTCTGGGGCAGGAATATGAATGTAGTGATAAACAAAGGTAAAAATAGAGTTTTCCTGTTTTTTTTTTATTTTTATTTTTTACATTTTCCTTTTTAAAGCATTCTAATAAGCTTTCAGGTAGTGCTTGACATATACTGTAGGTGCACCAACTACACGGACCGCACTGGAACATACTGTAGGTGCACTAACTACATGGAACATACTGTAGGTGCACCAACTACACGGACTGCACCGGAACATACTGTAAGTGCACCAACTACACGGACCGCACCGGATCATACTGTAGGTGCACCAACTACACGGACCGCACCGGAGCGTACTGTAGGTACACCAACTACACGGACTGCACCGGAACATACTGTAGGTGCACCAACTACACGGACCGCACCGGATCATACTGTAGGTGCACCAACTACACGGACCGCACCGGAGCGTACTGTAGGTACACCAACTACACGGACTGCACCAGAACATACTGTAGGTGCACCAACTACACGGACCGCACCGGAGCATACTGTAGGTGCACCAACTACACGGACCGCACCAGAACATACTGTAGGTGCACCAACTACATGGAACATACTGTAGGTGCACCAACTACACGGACCGCACCGGAACATACTGTAGGTGCACCAACTACACGGACCGCACCGGAACATACTGTAGGTGCACCAACTACACGGACCGCACCGGAACATACTGTAGGTGCACCAACTACACGGAACATACTGTAGGTGCACCAACTACACGGAACATACTGCAGGTGCACCAACTACACGGAACATACTGCAGGTGCACCAACTATACGGACCGCACCGGAACATACTGTAGGTACACTAACTACATGGACTGCACCGGAACATACTGTAGGTGCACCAACTACACGGACCGCACCGGAACATACTGTAGGTGCACCAACTACACGGACCGCACCGGAACATACTGTAGGTGCACCAACTACACGGACCGCACCGGAACACACCGTAGGTGCACCAACTACACGGACCGCACCGGAACACACCGTAGGTGCACCAACTACACGGACCGCACCGGAGCATACTGTAGGTGCACCAACTACACGGACCGCACCGGATCATACTGTAGGTGCACCAACTACACGGACCGCACCGGAGCGTACTGTAGGTACACCAACTACACGGACTGCACCGGAACATACTGTAGGTGCACTAACTACATGGAACATACTGTAGGTGCACCAACTACACGGACTGCACCGGAACATACTGTAAGTGCACCAACTACACGGACCGCACCGGATCATACTGTAGGTGCACCAACTACACGGACCGCACCGGAGCGTACTGTAGGTACACCAACTACACGGACTGCACCGGAACATACTGTAGGTGCACCAACTACACGGACCGCACCGGATCATACTGTAGGTGCACCAACTACACGGACCGCACCGGAGCGTACTGTAGGTACACCAACTACACGGACTGCACCGGAACATACTGTAGGTGCACCAACTACACGGACCGCACCGGAGCATACTGTAGGTGCACCAACTACACGGACCGCACCAGAACATACTGTAGGTGCACCAACTACACGGAACATACTGTAGGTGCACCAACTACACGGACCGCACCGGAACATACTGTAGGTGCACCAACTACACGGACCGCACCGGAACATACTGTAGGTGCACCAACTACACGGACCGCACCGGAACATACTGTAGGTGCACCAACTACACGGAACATACTGTAGGTGCACCAACTACACGGAACATACTGCAGGTGCACCAACTACACGGAACATACTGCAGGTGCACCAACTATACGGACCGCACCGGAACATACTGTAGGTACACTAACTACACGGACTGCACCGGAACATACTGTAGGTGCACCAACTACACGGACCGCACCGGAACATACTGTAGGTGCACCAACTACACGGACCGCACCGGAACATACTGTAGGTGCACCAACTACACGGACCGCACCGGAACACACCGTAGGTGCACCAACTACACGGACCGCACCGGAACACACCGTAGGTGCACCAACTACACGGACCGCACCGGAGCATACTGTAGGTGCACCAACTACACGGACCGCACCAGAACATACTGTAGGTGCACCAACTACACGGAACATACTGTAGGTGCACCAACTACACGGACCGCACCGGAACATACTGTAGGTGCACCAACTACACGGAACGCACCGGAACATACTGTAGGTGCACCAACTACACGGACCGCACCGGAACATACTGTAGGTGCACCAACTACACGGAACATACTGCAGGTGCACCAACTACACGGAACATACTGCAGGTGCACCAACTATACGGACCGCACCGGAACATACTGTAGGTACACTAACTACACGGACTGCACCGGAACATACTGTAGGTGCACCAACTACACGGACCGCACCAGAACATACTGTAGGTGCACCAACTACACGGAACATACTGTAGGTGCACCAACTACACGGACCGCACCGGAACATACTGTAGGTGCACCAACTACACGGACCGCACCGGAACATACTGTAGGTGCACCAACTACACGGACCGCACCGGAACATACTGTAGGTGCACCAACTACACGGAACATACTGTAGGTGCACCAACTACACGGAACATACTGCAGGTGCACCAACTACACGGAACATACTGCAGGTGCACCAACTATACGGACCGCACCGGAACATACTGTAGGTACACTAACTACACGGACTGCACCGGAACATACTGTAGGTGCACCAACTACACGGACCGCACCGGAACATACTGTAGGTGCACCAACTACACGGACCGCACCGGAACATACTGTAGGTGCACCAACTACACGGACCGCACCGGAACACACCGTAGGTGCACCAACTACACGGACCGCACCGGAACACACCGTAGGTGCACCAACTACACGGACCGCACCGGAGCATACTGTAGGTGCACCAACTACACGGACCGCACCAGAACATACTGTAGGTGCACCAACTACACGGAACATACTGTAGGTGCACCAACTACACGGACCGCACCGGAACATACTGTAGGTGCACCAACTACACGGAACGCACCGGAACATACTGTAGGTGCACCAACTACACGGACCGCACCGGAACATACTGTAGGTGCACCAACTACACGGAACATACTGCAGGTGCACCAACTACACGGAACATACTGCAGGTGCACCAACTATACGGACCGCACCGGAACATACTGTAGGTACACTAACTACACGGACTGCACCGGAACATACTGTAGGTGCACCAACTACACGGACCGCACCAGAACATACTGTAGGTGCACCAACTACACGGAACATACTGTAGGTGCACCAACTACACGGACCGCACCGGAACATACTGTAGGTGCACCAACTACACGGACCGCACCGGAACATACTGTAGGTGCACCAACTACACGGATCGCACCGGAACATACTGTAGGTGCACCAACTACACGGAACATACTGTAGGTGCACCAACTACACGGAACATACTGCAGGTGCACCAACTACACGGAACATACTGCAGGTGCACCAACTATACGGACCGCACCGGAACATACTGTAGGTACACTAACTACACGGACTGCACCGGAACATACTGTAGGTGCACCAACTACACGGACCGCACCGGAACATACTGTAGGTGCACCAACTACACGGACCGCACCGGAACATACTGTAGGTGCACCAACTACACGGACCGCACCGGAACACACCGTAGGTGCACCAACTACACGGACCGCACCGGAACACACCGTAGGTGCACCAACTACACGGACCGCACCGGAGCATACTGTAGGTGCACCAACTACACGGACCGCACCAGAACATACTGTAGGTGCACCAACTACACGGAACATACTGTAGGTGCACCAACTACACGGACCGCACCGGAACATACTGTAGGTGCACCAACTACACGGAACGCACCGGAACATACTGTAGGTGCACCAACTACACGGACCGCACCGGAACATACTGTAGGTGCACCAACTACACGGAACATACTGCAGGTGCACCAACTACACGGAACATACTGCAGGTGCACCAACTATACGGACCGCACCGGAACATACTGTAGGTACACTAACTACACGGACTGCACCGGAACATACTGTAGGTGCACCAACTACACGGACCGCACCGGAACATACTGTAGGTGCACCAACTACACGGACCGCACCGGAACATACTGTAGGTGCACCAACTACACGGACCGCACCGGAACACACCGTAGGTGCACCAACTACACGGACCGCACCGGAACACACCGTAGGTGCACCAACTACACGGACCGCACCGGAGCATACTGTAGGTGCACCAACTACACGGACCGCACCAGAACATACTGTAGGTGCACCAACTACACGGAACATACTGTAGGTGCACCAACTACACGGACCGCACCGGAACATACTGTAGGTGCACCAACTACACGGAACGCACCGGAACATACTGTAGGTGCACCAACTACACGGACCGCACCGGAACATACTGTAGGTGCACCAACTACACGGAACATACTGTAGGTGCACCAACTACACGGAACATACTGCAGGTGCACCAACTACACGGAACATACTGCAGGTGCACCAACTATACGGACCGCACCGGAACATACTGTAGGTACACTAACTACACGGACTGCACCGGAACATACTGTAGGTGCACCAACTACACGGACCGCACCGGAACATACTGTAGGTGCACCAACTACACGGACCGCACCGGAACATACTGTAGGTGCACCAACTACACGGACCGCACCGGAACACACCGTAGGTGCACCAACTACACGGACCGCACCGGAACACACCGTAGGTGCACCAACTACACGGACCGCACCGGAACATACTGTAGGTGCACCAACTACATGGACCGCACCAGAACATACTGTAGGTGCACTAATTGCACAGACTGCATCGGAGCATACTGTAGGTAACCAACTAGACAGACCGCACTGGAGCATACTGTAGGTGCAATAACTACACGGACCGCACTGGAGCATACTGTAGGTAACCAAGTAGACAGACCGCACCGGAGCATACTGTAGGTGCACCAACTACACGGACCGCACCGGAACATACTGTAGGTGCACCAACTACATGGACTGCACCGGAACATACCGTAGGTGCACCAACTACACTGACCGCACCGGAACATACTGTAGGTGCACCAACTACACGGACTGCACCGGAACATACCGTAGGTGCACCAACTACACAGACCGCGCCGGAACATACTGTAGGTGCACCAACTAAATGGACCGCACCGGAACAAACTGTAGGTGCACCAATTGCACAGACTGCACCGGAGCATACTGTAGGTAACCAACTAGACAGACCGCACTGGAGCATACTGTAGGTGCAATAACTACACAAACCGCACAGGAGCATACTGTAGGTGCCCCAACTACATGGACAGCACTGGAGCATACTGTAGGTAATCAACTAGACAGACCGCACTGGAACATACTGTAGGTGCAATAACTATACGGACCGCACCGGAGCATACTGTAGGTGCACCAACTACATGGACCGCACCGAAACATACTGTAGGTGCACCAACTACACGGACCGCACCGGAACATACTGTAGGTGCACCAACTACACGGACCACACCGGAACATACTGTAGGTGCACCAACTACACGGAACATACTGTAGGTGCACCAACTACACGGAACATACTGCAGGTGCACCAACTACACGGAACATACTGCAGGTGCACCAACTATACGGACCGCACCGGAACATACTGTAGGTACACTAACTACACGGACTGCACCGGAACATACTGTAGGTGCACCAACTACACGGACCGCACAGTAACATACTGTAGGTGCACCAACTACACGGACCGCACCGGAACATACTGTAGGTGCACCAACTACACGGACCGCACCGGAACACACCGTAGGCGCACCAACTACACGGACCGCACCGGAACACACCGTAGGTGCACCAACTACACGGACTGCACCGGAGCATACTGTAGGTGCACCAACTACACGGACCGCACCAGAACATACTGTAGGTGCACCAACTACACGGAACATACTGTAGGTGCACCAACTACATGGACCGCACCGGAACATACTGTAGGTGCACCAACTACACGGACCGCACCGGAACATACTGTAGGTGCACCAACTACACGGACCGCACCGGAACATACTGTAGGTGCACCAACTACACGGAACATACTGTAGGTGCACCAACTACACGGAACATACTGCAGGTGCACCAACTACACGGAACATACTGCAGGTGCACCAACTATACGGACCGCACCGGAACATACTGTAGGTACACTAACTACACGGACTGCACCGGAACATACTGTAGGTGCACCAACTACACGGACCGCACCGGAACATACTGTAGGTGCACCAACTACTACACGGACCGCACCGGAACATACTGTAGGTGCACCAACTACACGGACCGCACCGGAACACACCGTAGGTGCACCAACTACACGGACCGCACCGGAACACACCGTAGGTGCACCAACTACACGGACCGCACCGGAACATACTGTAGGTGCACCAACTACATGGACCGCACCAGAACATACTGTAGGTGCACTAATTGCACAGACTGCATCGGAGCATACTGTAGGTAACCAACTAGACAGACCGCACTGGAGCATACTGTAGGAGCAATAACTACACGGACCGCACTGGAGCATACTGTAGGTAACCAAGTAGACAGACCGCACCGGAGCATACTGTAGGTGCACCAACTACACGGACTGCACCGGAACATACCGTAGGTGCACCAACTACACTGACCGCACCGGAACATACTGTAGGTGCACCAACTACACGGACTGCACCGGAACATACCGTAGGTGCACCAACTACACAGACCGCGCCGGAACATACTGTAGGTGCACCAACTAAATGGACCGCACCGGAACAAACTGTAGGTGCACCAATTGCACAGACTGCACCGGAGCATACTGTAGGTAACCAACTAGACAGACCGCACTGGAGCATACTGTAGGTGCAATAACTACACAAACCGCACAGGAGCATACTGTAGGTGCCCCAACTACATGGACAGCACTGGAGCATACTGTAGGTAATCAACTAGACAGACCGCACTGGAGCATACTGTAGGTGCAATAACTATACGGACCGCACTGGAACACAAATGCACACATTGTCCTTAAACAAACAGGTTCCTTGAACATGGTCATTTAGTGAAGAGTACACTCACCTTGTCAGCTCGGAGATATGTTGTACACCCCTGTCTGTAATGTGAGTGTGATCTGTCAGGTCTAACTCTAAGAGACCCGGTAGATGGGAGAGATATGCAAGACCTCCATCTGACAGACTGTGCCTTCCAGGAAGAACCAAGCGGGTGAGAGACAGACCTGCAAGATAACATAAGACAGATCAGAGAGGCAGCCTTGTCTAACTGATGTGAGGTCTGAACAAGACTACTTACTGGAGAGGAGTTCTAGCACTCGATTGGAGTTGAGAGACTGCACACCAGACATTGTAAGTGTTGAGAGTGCTGATATTGAGGTGATGGCCTGAAGAGACTGTTCAGTAACTTGTGTATTGTCTATATGTAAGGTAGTAAGCTGTTTCAGTCCACAGAGAGAAGAGACATCAGAGACCTAAAATCAGAGACATCAGAGTAAGAACCACACAGATGGTGCCAATAGATCGATCCCTTGATATCATATTGTCCCAGATGTTTCCAATTACTCGCAGATGGATCCTCTGACATTTCTATATTGCACCTAATGGTCTGTCCCTGCAGTGACGGCAATGGGGAGAGTATTGTGGGGTGTGGGGGCAATAGGAGAGTATTGAGGGGGAGAGTATTGCAGGATGAGGGCAATGGAGAGAGTATCGTGGGTTAGGGGCAATGAGGAGAGTATTGCAAGGGGCAATGGGGAAAGTATTGCGGGGTGGGAGCAATGGGGAAAGAATTGCGGGAGGCAATAGGGAGAGTATTGTGGAGTGGGGGCAATTGGGAGAGTATTGCGGGGGGCAGCGGGGAAAGTATTGTGGGGAAAGGGAGCTATGGGGTGAGTATTGCACGGGGTGTGTCACGTTTCGTGAAGCACCAGCTGGAGTGTAACGGAGGCTGGGTGCTTTGATGTAGGGTTGTTGCATTAATGACAGAAGGGAGTAAGGCAATTGAATAAAAATAAACCTTATTTAATGAAGATACTGCGGTACAGAAGATGAATAATGACACAATGATAAAACTGTAGTTATTGGTAACTGATAAAGTCAATAATATATAATGCTTATTGAAGAGCTTGAAGATGATTGGTAATTGAATAATTGGACAACTGAAAGGTTGGATGAATGGTTGAAGAATTAGATGATTGAATAAGGATTGGATGATTGAATAAAGAATTGGATGATTGGAAGAATGATGATGGCTGGATGAAGGATTGGATGATTGAATGAAGAATTGGATGATTGAATGAAGGATTGGATGATTGGATGAAGGATTGGATGACTGGATGAATGATTGGATGGTGAAGTCCGAAAGAAGCTGTGCTGAATAAGATCGTAGCTGCAAACCAGGGATGACCACAGAGAATAACCGTCAGGAATAAGGAGAAAGATATTACCCCTTTGGGGGGTTAACCTTGTCCAGTCCGTATAGGCGGCAGCAGGTTCCTTGATGGATGGTTCAGGCAGTGTGAAGATCAGCAGGATACCGGAGGGGAACTTCACCAGAGGCGCAAGAACTGCAGTGGTAACTACAGACAACCAGGGAGAGTCAATGATGCGTGCGGATAGACATCATTGTACTGACTGCCGGTCTTGCCTGGCAAGTCAGTATTTGAAGGGGAAGCTGCGTCGTGATTGGCTGACACTTGAATGGAGCTACGCAGCATAGGATGAAGGATCCTAAAAGATGGCCACCGCCAGAGATGGCGACAGGAACCAGCCGGCAGTAACTGTGCGCTGATGCGCTGCAGCCGGCGTGTCCAGCCAGAGGCCTAACCTGACACGGACCCATCATGGCGGCTCAGGTCCCACGCCATCCAGACCCCACACGGCACAGAGTCACACACCACCGCTGTCACCTTGCACACTACCAGCATGAGGATTGCTAGCGGAGGTGAGCGCCATAACAGGAGATACCCTGTCAGTGGACCCAGGGCTAGACATAGCACAGAGGGAACGGGTAGCAGACATGGTGGTCGTGACAGGGTGGGGGCAATGGGGAGAGTATTGCGGGGGGCAATAGGGAGAGCATTGTGGGGGGCAATGGGGAGAGTATTGCGGGGGGGCAATGGGGAGAGAATTGCGGGGGAAATGGGGAGAGTATTGCAGGTTGGGGGCAATGGGGAGAGTATTGCGGATTGCGGGCAATGGGGAGAGTATTGCGGGTTGGGGGCAATGGGGAGAGTATTGCGAGGTGCGGCAATGGGGAAAGTATTGCTTGGTGGGGACAATGGGGAGAGTATTGCGGGGGCAATGGCGAAAGTATTGCGGGGGCAGTATGGAAAGAATTGGAGGGTGGCAGCAATGGGGAGACCATTTTAGTGAAGCAAGTAAAAGAAAAACAGCCATCAGTGCGAAGATAAAGAGGAAGAAACACAATTGAGGAAGCAGTGGTCAGGGGCAATCGTGGGGACATCTCCCCTTATCATATGATAAGGTGAGATGACAGGTGCACACAGGGAGGTGGGAGGCAGAAGCACGCTTGGTGAGGCAATGTTCAGAGGTACATATAGGGAGGGGAGATAATAAGTGCATGTGGGAAGGATCTCATGGGGTGGGAGTCAGAGGCACTCTTGGGGAGGCAGGGTGCAGAGGTAGTCATGGGGTGGGGGCCAGAGGAACTCTTGGGGAGGCAGGGTGCAGAGGTAGTCATGGGGTGGGGGCCAGAGGAACTCTTGGGGAGGCAGGGTGCAGAGGTAGTCATGGGGCGGGGATCAGAGGCACTATTGGGGAGGCAGGGTGCAGAAGTACTCATGGGGTGTGGGTCAGAGGCATCCAAGGGGAGGCAGGGTGCAGAGGTAGTCATGGGGTGGGGGTGTCAGAGGCACCCTTGGAGAGGCAGGGTGCCGAGGTAGTCATGGGGTGGGGGTCAGAGGCACCCTTGGGGAGGAAGGGTACAGAGGAAATCATGGGGTGGGAGTCAGAGGCACCCTTGGGGAGGCAGGGTGCAGAAGTACTCATGGGGTGGGGGTCAGAGGCACTCTTGGGGAGGCAGGGTGCAGAGGTACTCATGGGGTGTGGGTCAGAGGCACCCTTGGGGAGGCAGGGTGCAGAGGAAATCATGGGGTGGGGGTCAGAGGCACCCTTGGGGAGGCAGGGTGCAGAAGTACTCATGGGGTGGGGGTCAGAGGCACCCGTGGGGAGGAAGGGTACAGAGGCACTTGTGGGAAAGAGACTTTCCTAGATTACGGATAACTCATGGAAGCAGATGAAGGTGGAGCATTAAAGAAAGATGGTTGCAGGGACATATGTGAATGATGAGCTGTAATGATTTCCTGAAGCGTTCTATGAAAGCACCGCTCCTGCAGTACCACCTAAACCTTCCCCGTTAAATGCTGTATAAAAAAACTGCATCAAAAACCATCCAGCGCTTCTCGAGATTAGCACGAATAGTCAGATGCGTAATACAGATGTAGCGCCTCTCAGCCAGCTCAGGGAATCGCTAAATCCCCTGAGCTGGCGAAGGCTGGCGGAGAGAAGCTGCATCTGAAGGGGTCACGCGAGCGTCTCACATGCACGCGCATCCCTTTCAACTGGAGGTGGGGAGTGGATACCCTGCCCGTCTCCGCTTTAGGGAGACGGTGGGGTGCAGGCAGCTAGTGGAAAGCGGCAGGGCGAGGCGTCTCGTGCGCACGCCCCCTACTGATGGATGGTAAGCAGCAGTGATTGGCGATAGAATCACCAGGAGCAGCTCTAATGAGATCTGCTTCATCTGTATAGGTATTTAAGTGCCTCCAGCCACCATCCATCTGCACTAAAGAGGGGACTGCCATATTCGCAGTTCCTGCGCATGGTGAGGATCTGCAGGTTCACATTGATCGTGGCGTAGCGTTAACAATGGGGGGGGGGGGCATTTGACATAATTAACCATCAGGGTCGGTTTACAATTAAAAATCGAGTCTGGGGGGCATTTAACATTGGGTCCAATGTAAAATCGGGTCTCAGGGACCATTTTTGCATTGGGTCCAATGTAAAAACCGGGTCGGTAGCGTCGCATGCCCTTATAATGGCATGCGATGCGACCGATTTTTAAATTGTATTAAAAATGTCTTTAAAGCCCGAAAATCGGGTCGGTCAGGTCCCATTGCATACCTTAAGTCAGAGGCGGATTGGCCCACCGGGAAACCGGGCCGTTTCCCGGTGGGCCGGACCAGATGTCACTCTGGCTGGGCCGCTTACCTTGGTTAGAAGCGGCCGCAGCCCAGCCTGGTCACAAACGGCAGGCATTGCCCAAAACAAATATGGGCGCCGCATATATTAAATGCACATATACGGCGGCCATATTTGTTTTGGGCTATGCTGCTGTCGGAGGGAGAAGATCATGGCGCTGACGTGAAACAAACAGCCAGCTAGAGACCGGCAGCGCCATGAGGAGAGGGAGCAGTTCCGCCTGTGGCTATTTCAAATAGCGCGCCTGCCCTGCTCGCCGTCCACCAGCCAATCAGGAGCAGCAGCTCCTAATTGGCTGCCGGACTGCGAGCAGGGCAGGGCAGGCGCGATATTTGAATAGCCGCAAGTGGCGTCTTTGCAGCGCTCTGGCTGCCACTACCTATCCCCCCGTACCGCGATCTCCCCAGAGCCGCAGCCTTGCTGGGTGTCAGTGGCGTCACAATGTGGGTACAGGGGGTGCGGCAATTAGCCGCACTCACACCGCACCCCACCTCCGGCTGCTGTGTGGACTCGGCCCATGCCCCCGCTGGCCGGGCTCCAGCAATCACTGCCAATGAAAGCCCGGCTTGCTGCCCTGCACGCACCTGTCACTCACTGAGCAGGGGGAACAGGCAGGGCCACCATCAGGGCGGACTGGGGGTGCAGTTGTGTGACACAGAGGGGGGGCGGTGCTGCTCTACCGCAAACTGCCAGCCACGGACACTATGGCCGTCGGCACCAATCTCTGATGAAAGGGCCTCTAACAACATGCCACCTGCTTATCACAACCAACAGTGAAGTCAGGGCCCCTGTTCTTTCACCAGCGCCGGGTCACCCGCCACTCGCCAAAAAAAAGCCCCCTCTGGTGTCACCATCTGGAGACTGGTACAATAAAGTTAATTGTACAGCGCGACGGCTGTATGAGGAGCTTCTTCTGCACACAGCGACAGCGTGGGAAAGAGACAGCAACACACACAAGAAAGGTGGAAGGTAATTACAGAATAGCTTAGAGGGGCAGAATGGTTCTGGGGCTTGCACTGTGTGCAGGCTGCTGTAGTCATTTCATTGCCTGCTGATTTTGTGTGTGCACTGCGGGCTATACCCTTACTATAAAAACCTGGCACAAGAGATCATTTATTATATACCAAGAGTCATATAAAATAGTTTTTGTTGTGGTGCGAAATATTTATTTACTGAAGGGCTGATTCAGGTTTGTAAAACATTATTTGATGCTTTTCGCACCACTGCACATGCACGCTCACCAGTGGGCATGCAGGGGGCAGAAATACTGTTGGTGGTCGCAGTTTGGACAAAGGTTTTTGGGGAAGTCACTGTGAGATAGAAAATGGCAGCATTGCGCCTGCCTTGCAACTGAAACGAGGCAATTTGCAGGTCAACAGATTAGGGGAGGGACTAAAATTACACAAAATGACGCGATTCATGTAATTTTAGCCCCGCTCCCTGGTCGCAGACCCACAAAATCTAGTATTTGGTGCAGTACAGAAGGGGGATGTGGGTGCTGCGGGGGGCGATGCAGGAGGCTTGTCCACCATCCCAGGGGGCCGAGAGGGGGGCCCATACTGGGAGGGTAGGCAAGTATGCCCTAAAGTGTTCCATTTAAAATTCACATAGTTGTTCTTGAAACATTAAGGCCAGTATTCAGTTAGATTTCAAGAAACATACAATTTCTCAAATGTTTCTCTGGTATTCTACAAAATATCAGATTAAAACATTTTGTGTAATGATAGGGAGAGGGGGCCCTGCCTATTTTGTCAGTCCCGGGCCCCACAATTTTTGATGGCAGCCCTGGGCACAGGAAACATGCAGCACCTGCGTGTGGACGTCATCACGTTTCTGGGGGGCCGGAACTTGGGAGCAGCAGTGACGGGAGGAGACTGCACAATACCCAACCGGCACCGTGAGGGAGGAGAGGACGGTCACCTGCTTGGGTGATGTGTAGGTATATTACATATATAGCTGCGTGCTAGAGGGATAATGATTATTATGCATAAAGGAAAGAATAGGAAACAGAAAGAAAATCCAACTGTGGCTTTAGGAGAAAAAATGGTTCTAAAAATGTTTACACTCTTCTCTGAGAGTATTGTGGGGTGTTGCCTGCCTGCATTTGCCCCCCCCCCCCCTTGGCAACGAGCATTTGCCCTCCCCCTTGGCAACGAGCATTTGCCCTCCCCCTTGGCAATGAGCATTTGCCCTCCCCCTTGGCAACGAGCATTTGCCCTCCCCTTGGCAACGAGCATTTGCCCTCCCCCTTGGCAACAGGCCCTGGCACCGAGCATGAAGGCCCTGGCAATTAACATGTACAGTAGGTAGGCAGCACTTATATAGCATAATATGTAATAGCCATTACAGTGTGTGGGCATTATGGTGTTTGGTATAATGTGTAATGGGAGTGTGTGGCACTCTCCATATTGTCCCTATTTTTTATTTTATTGTCCAGTCATGGCCTAACGTGTAATGGGCTGGGCATGTAGTATACTATGTAATGGGTGTGAGGTATAATAGGCATGACGGTGTAAGTTATTGGCGCATGCCTTCGACATGCACTGTCCCTCTTGTCCTTATTTTTATTTATTTTTTTATTGTTGCGCTTGGCATAACGTGTAATGGGAATTATGGCATGTGGTATAATATGGGTGTGTGACTTGTAATATGCATTATGGTGTAATGTTTGGGCACGCCTTCGCCGTGCACTGTCCAGATTATCCCTCGTTGTGACCTCGTTGAAATAGGCCACGCCCCCATACCACTAGGCTTCCCCCCCCCCCAGGGCTGCTTCTAATTATTTCCCGGGCTGCTTTCAATTCCCAATCCACTCCTGCCTTAAGTTAAGGTATGCGATGGGACCCGACGGGTGCCGTGCTAGGAAACAAGTACCAAAAAAAGGATTCGATCTACATAACGTGTTCCTGCATTTTAAGGAAAACCCTTGTTTGTTTTTATTGTACTAATGTTGTTTTTTTCTGTTTTTTTATCTGTCCCCTCAACCCGGCTCAATATGATCATAATGTTCTACATGATATAATGCATATGTCCAGGATTATGTAATATAGGTCTATTATCATGTTTGTCGTTGATCCATCTCTCTCTCTATATATATATTTGGTACTCTTTACCTAGAACGGCGCCCATCGCGGTGATCGCGACATCGCGGGCAGCACATAAACGGCCGCGACGCGATGCCCGCGATCACCGCGATTTTCCCATAGGGAACAATGTTAAAAAGCCTAATTGACCGCGATTTTGCATTCAATGCCTCAATGTCCGCGATTTTCCCATAGGAATCAATGTTAAATGGGCTACAGAGCCCAAATAGCCCCAATTAACCCTTAAATGTCCCCCCAATTTTTGTACGCCACCCCACGATCCACGCCAACCCGAAGCATGGCGAGCGCAGCGAGCCTGCGAGGGGCGGCGGTACGCGTCCTCCGACCTTTTCATGCCCTACTATCCACGTCGGCGTGGAGTTGAGAATAGAATAGTGTGGCGAGCGCAGCGAGCCACCGAGCCCGAAGCGTGGCGAGCGCAGCGAGCCCCGCGAGGGGACGCGGATACCTTCACAGTTATACGCGTCCCCTCGCGGACTTCACAGGTGTCCGTGGCGACGCGGACACCTGTGAAGCCCGCGAAGGGACGCGTTTACCTGTGAAGGTATCCGCGTCCCCTCGCCACGCTTCGGGCTCGGTGGCTCGCTGCGCTCGCCACACTATTCTATTCTCAACTCCACGCCGACGTGGATAGTAGGGCATGAAAAGGTCGGAGGACGCGTACCGCCGCCCCTCGCGGGCTCGCTGCGCTCGCCACGCTTCGGGTTGGCGTGGATCGTGGGGTGGCGTACAAAAATTGGGGGGACATTTAAGGGTTAATTGGGGCTATTTGGGCTCTGTAGCCCATTTTACATTGATTCCTATGGTAAAATCGCGGGCATTGAGGCATTTTTAAGTAAAATCGCGGTCAATCAGGCTTTTTAACATTGTTCCCTATGGGAAAATCGCGGTCATCGCGGGTACCCGATTTTGATGTACCCGCGATTTACCCGCGATGCCCGCGATTTTTTACCCCCGACGCCCGCGATTCTGATCGCGGGCGCCGTTCTAGGTAAAGAGTACCATATATTTTATATGTTATATTATCTTATGTATGAACTAGTGTGTATGCTAGGTTTTCCATACTGTATATGCTAGTCTTATCCAATTGGAAGAACGCTACAGCGCTGTTTAAATGACATATTAAGGAGTTAACTCCGCACATGTATTGTTAATGAGCCGGGTTTAGGTGTTCCGTGGATGGGTCCCATAGATTGGTTGAAATCCATCACATGATCAGGAGGCTTGACTACAAATAAAGTCCTAAGGAGATGCAGCAACACATCTTGACAAATGATTATATCCGAAACGTGTTGATACTATCGCAGCCGACGCTGACAGATTGGAGTCAGCGCCGCATGTCTGTATCAGTCTACAAGAAGGTTTGAAGCCGCCCGGTTCTCCCCTCCATTTGTCTGCAGCGTATGTGACGGGGAAGACGGTCTTTTCCATCAGGCTGGACTTCTTTTCTCTGCTAGAGGACTTTTTTTTGTTATTTTATATGTCTGTGGATTTAAATAATTTTCTTACTTCATCATTTGCCCAGTACCTAAAGAAACCTTGATGGGCACTTGTGAAAGAACAATAAAGTAAGTTATTATACTTCTGATATTGATTGCTGAATATCATTTGCTTTGAGAAATTTAAAATATACGTTTTGATGCACGCGAGATAGAATTGTGAAGTGCCGGTTTTAAACCATATTTTATTCTGTGAATTCTGCCAGGATTTCCAAAGTAACTGTTATGGAGAACTGTAAAGTAAGTGTGGTTCTATATGAGAAACAACAGAGTGCCTTTATTCCGGTGCTAAATAGGGACAAGGTTCCCAATCCGTGAATTGTTATTCAATACTCACTGCCTTCACTAACATTGGTCGCACCCCACATTCTTTACCAAAATGTACTATTAAAAAGACCACACTTTTTGACCCCCGCCACGTCAAGAAATGTATTTCCTTTTTAAAAATGTTGTCTTGTGCATTATATGTATGTTTTATTTGTACCCTCTCTTTTGTGCACCGCAATAAAGGCACTCTGTTGTTTCTCATATGTGTCCTTTTTAGTGCCTGGCGGTAGCACACCTTGTACTTATAGTCAAATATTTCAATATAAGTTACCCCCATTATTTGACGAATTTCCTGGGCGATCGAAAACCCCCTTTTTGTAAGTGTGGTTCTAATCACCAGCGAATTACACCAGCTGTTCCCCGGGATCACATACAAGTTTCAGTCTGCGCTGGTTATTCCCACCATTCTGTTTTGTCTTTCAAGAGTTTGTTATGCTAAGTTTGCCTGTATGCTATTGAATGTAATTATGATCACATATGGAATCAACCTGGCATGCTGTGACCTGCTGTGAAAATAAACATCAAAGTCTTCAGACCGATAAAAACTCCACAGTGGGGATTGAGGAGGTAGTCACCCTGGACCAGGCTATGCTGGGTCAGCAGTGGGCTCTTCAGGCTGACTCCCAGACATTTGAAGAGTTGGCAGGGCTGATTGAGCGGCACTTGACGCTGGGAAAGCTAAATAAATAAAGATAGGTTAGGATACGTGCCAGTACTGAAGCCCAGAACTGAGGTCCCAGTGGTTAAACCAAAAGCTCCGCCTCCCTTGGTGTGCATTGAGTGCGACGGGACTGCCCGAAACAAGGAGAGCCAATGGATTGTAGTGCGGGAACAACGGCTCGGCCATTGGTCAGCATGGTGGCTGCAGAGTTATCCCAAGCAGAGTCCTCCCTGTTCCGGATGCAGGTGCAGTTGGAAGGCTGATAGATTTGGACCCTGGTGGATACTGGCACTGTCGCTGCCAACATGGTTCCTCCAGGAGATGACAGCAATCTGTTACACGCCTTTCAGACTGTAAAAGTGGTTAATGGTAGGGTAGCTTATCCATTAGAGGGTGTGCCATATTTGTATTGAAAAATGATTTGCTATATCGTGTTACTACGGTACAGGAGTAAAGCGGTTGGTATTAGAAGCTGCACACACATGTGGGGTTGCCATTTACAGAAGGCGAAAACTATCCAACGCATACAGATAGGGCATCTATGCCTCAACTAAGAGGTATTGTCAGGAATGCCCAGTGTGCCAGAGGACAACCCCTCTGCCAGAGTTAAGGGCTCCATATGTACCCCTCCTTATCATTTCCATGCCTTTTAAGTAGTTTGGTATGGATCTGATAGAGTCTATGGAAAAATCTGCTCGAGGGCACCAATACATACTAGTGGTAGTGGATTATGTCACCAGGTACCCATAGGTTATACCCCTGCCCAATATGAAATCTGGCACTATTGCCAGAGAGCTACTAACCATATATACCCGCTTATGAATACCGAAGTATTGTATTAATGGACCAAGGTACTCCTTTTGTTTCCAAGCTTATGAAGGATTTATGCTGATTGTTAAAAGGTAAACAGGATTACCACCTCAGCGTACCACCCTTAAACAGATGGCCTGGCAGAAAGGTTTAATCAAACCCTTAAACAAATGATGAAGAGGGCAGTGTCACAAGAAAAACTAGATTGGGCTTTGCTCCTAATTTATCAATGTTCATGGTAAGAGAGGTGCCCCAATCCTCTACTGGGTTTAGTTCCTTTGAGCTCCTCTATGGGAGACAGCCCAGAGGGATTCTAGATCTATTAAAAGATCTAAAAGGATGGGAACAACAACCTTGTCAGGATCCTAACATCGTTCAGTTTGTGTCCCAATTGTACAGCCGTCTAAGGCAGATCGCACCAGAATGAACATATGGAAAGGGATCAACAATGTCAGAAACAAAGTTATGACATCACCGCAGTCAACCGGTTCCTTAAACCAGGAGACAAGTTGCTAGTGCTTGTGCCCACCACAGCAAGTAAGATGTATGTACAATGGCGGGACCCTTATGAGATCATAGAGGTGGGCCAGTCAGCCCTCTTTAGCAGCAAAAAAATGTTCTAGAATGCCAGGTGCCCATTGAAGTCACTTACCCCTGGACAGAAACAAGAACTGGTGAATTTGGTGGCATAGCACTGTATCAAGATGTGTTTTGTGCCATTCTGGGAAATATGCTAGAAAGGTTTTGGGAAACCCATTCTGGGAAAGATGCAGATCATCCAACATGATGTTGTGACTCCACAACATCATTAAACAAAAGGCCATATCACAAACCCGAGGCAAAGCAGGCAGTCCTAGTACCTAAGCCTTCAGGTGCTTTTAGATTCTGTAATGACTTCCATAAATGAAATCAAGTTTCTTGCTATGATTCGTACCCTATGCCCTGGGATGATGACTAAGTAGAAAATGTAGCCAATAGTCAGTACAGTATCTTACAACTCTTGAAGTGAAAGTGGGATTTTCTTGTGTTTGCAAAGAGGCAAACCAAGGACAGTAAACGCTTTGTGGGCGCACTCTTTTGTTAAACAATAATTTTAATTGTGTATAATGGAATTAATTTAAAACTTCACTTTTATTAGGAACTGCTTAAAAAGAATTGGGCGCAATGAAAATTATAATTTATATAATGTTGGTTTTGTTGTGTGGTTATATATTTTAATGTTAAGCACTATTTTCTAAATAAATCAATTGGAACCACACGTTTATGTATCATTTACTGCATGTAATCATCTCAGGTATATGGACCTGAGTGACAGTAGGCTGCAAAAATGAGTTAATCCCCAGGGGTAGGGATTTTTTCAAGGGGGGGATTTGGCTGCCCCACGTCACATATATATAAAAAAATATTATTTAAGTTGTGCCTAATGGCAGATTTGAGGACACAGATAGTAGGCGGCTCCAAATCTGCTTATCTAATGATAATGCGACCCCAAAAACTCTTGAAGTGACAAACGGTTATTGGCAGTGTCACAGGTGGTGGATTAGATGGTATTGTGTGGTGCACAGGAATGGATGATAGACCAGAAGATGGAAGTGTAAAATGAGCAGGTTTAATGAAAGAACTAATATATAAATGACATGAACTTGAATCAAATACTTCTTTGATGAGCAGTAACAAATCATAAATATTAAGTCTTTGCAATAGCCTTGAAAGAACTGAGAAACAAGTCTTTGCATAAATATAGGAATTGGTGTTTGAAGACTGATTGGACGATTGAAGATTGGACGATTGAAGATAGGATCAGGAGGTAGAACCGGAGGGTACCGTGATGGTCCAGTGGCTCCCTGGGAATGGAGGTGGATCAATGGACCGGATACCAGGAAGAGGCTGAGCTGAGGTCAGAGGCCAGCAGGGACTACTGACTGACAGGACACAGTGAGCAGAGGCACTAGCAGGAGTCAGGATCTTCCCAGAGCTGTGTACTGCCCAAGAGACTCTTTGCACTGACCCAGGATAGCCCTAGGCAGATCCCCTTTATGGCAAAGGGGTTGGGCCCCCTGAACAGAGGCAGAGGGAAAGACCCAGACCTGGCCAATTACTGTTTTGGCCTTTTCCAAGATGGTGGCACCGGCCTCCCAGCACCTACCAACACACGGTCAGGCTGCCATGCCTCCAACAAGCGTTTCATAGCCAGCATCCTGAGCCGCCATGACCTGCTGCCACCAGCCTGACCAAAGACTCCACCAGACAAATGCCAGCCAGCAGCAGACAGGGACAGGTGAGTACTGTGCCCGCCCTGTCGCCGCACGGTGGTGTGTGACAGTACCCCCTCCTTTCTGGGTGGCCTCCGGACACTTACGTTTTTTAAGTGGATTTCTGCGAAAGAATAGTTTAAGAAGTTTTGAAGCATGTAGATCAGTATCCTCTACCCAGGAGTTCTTTTCAGGACCATAACCCGACCATGCAACCAAGAACTGTCGACGAGCATTGCGATAACTACAGTACAGAATTCTCTTGACCTCGAATTCAGTGTCTCTTTCTGTATTGATGGTTGGAGGGCCAAGGACTGACCCCAAGGGTCAGTCCTTTGCCCCCCTCCTTGTCTCTCCCTCTAAATCACCTCTCTGGGCACCCTCATCTGCTCCTACGGCTTCCATTACCACCTTTATGATGATGATATCCTAATCTATCTCTCCTCCCCCAACCTATCCCCATCACTCCTGTCCAAGGTCTCCGAATGCCTCACGGCCATCTCAGCCTGGATGACCCAATGCTTCCTGAAACTCAACATGGCTAAAACTGAACTTCTAATCTTTCATCCCCCGAATATCCCCTCTTCTCCCACTATCTCCATCAGCATTGGTGAAACCAAGATCACCTCCACCGACCAAACGCACTGCCTCGGTGTCATCATTGACTCCTCCCTCTCTTTCAGCCCCCACATTTGTGCTCTATCACAGTCTTGCCGCTTTCACCTACGCAACATCTCGCGCATCAGACCATTCCCCTCCACTGACGCAACCAAAATTCTCATTCACTCTCTTGTCATCTCCTGCCTTGACTACTGCAACATCCTTCTCTCCGGGCTACCTCTTGCCCGCCTCGCCCCTCTCCAATCCATTCTTAACGTCGCTGATAGTCTCATCTTCCTCTCCCACCGCCTCCCCCCTCTGTCTATCTCTTTACTGGCTCCCCATTCCTTTCTGAGTTCTCTTTAAACTCCTCACCACCACCTACAAGGCTCTCTCCTCCTCCACCGCTCCTTACCTCTCTTCACTCATCTCTATCCATACTCCCTCCTACCTTCTTCGCTCCATCGCCGGCCGGCAGCCTGACCTCTCACCTAATCCCACGCCTCTGTCCAAGACTTCTCTTGCGCCGCCCCCCCCCCCTGCACTGGAACAACCTCTCGCCACCCATCAGGCTTTCTGATTCCCTTACCTCCTTCAAGCGGAGCTCCCTCAAAACCCACTTCTTCCGACTAGCCTATCGCTCCTCCTCCTAACCTCTTCCACTCTTCCTACCCCACCCCTCCATCCATTCCTACTTATCCTATTGTTTTTCGTTCATCCACCCACCTCCTTTTATACAGAAAGAAACACTGGGGGTTATTCTAGTTCACTCTTTCTGACAAAATCCTTCTTAGATGGACAAAACCATGTGCACTGCAGGTGGGACAGATATAAAATGTGCAGAGAGAATTAGATTTGGGTGGGGTTTTACTTCAAAGTGAGATCTAAATTGCAGTGTAAACATAAAGCAGCCAGTATTTACCCTGCACAGAAACAAAATAACTCACTCAAATCTAATTCTCTCTGCACATGTTACATCTGCCCCCCTGCAGTGCACATGGTTTTGTCCATCTAAGAAGGATTTTGTCAGAAAGAGTGGACTAGAATAAGGCCTACTGTCTCTAAAGTTTTTTAAATGAACGTGCCCAACAGATGTCAGTGCTTAATGAATTATTATATTTAATATAGATTTATCTATGTGTTATTAATAAATAACTTTTTATACTGTCACCACTGCGCTCTCTGTTTTTCAGTTATCTGTGCCACCTCCTTTTAGTCTGTTAACTCTTCTGAGTAGGGTAATGGAGAAAGGTTAGGCCACCAATGTGACCTTAGAGAGCGCCTGGAAGGAGTATGTTAAGCCGAAGCAGCGGTTTCCAAAGTGGGATATCAGTCCCAAACAATATACAACAAGAAAAAAGAAGGGTGGAACCGAGCTTACCTAAACAACATGCAACAGGTGTTGGTAAAATTGAACAAGTATTTAATATGAATAAAAATAAAGATGTAAAATTGATGGATCACATATCCAATAAAAACATCGATACCACAATGCGTTTATGTGAGAGTATGCATAGTCACCCACAGTAGTACTGTACAGTCCTGAGTCTGTTCCTAGGTTGCCTCTGTATTCAAGTCCCGATAATGGTCAATTTTGACATTGGTACTCTTTGTCTTCTATAGAGTGACAACCCTTGTGTTCAATGTATTCACAGGTTGTGCATATCGATGCACCGCACCTGAAGTAGCCTTTAGGTTGACACCCAAGCCATGTGTTGGAGCCTTCTCCCTCTAATGTAGGTGCAACCGGTTTAAGAAAACTCGGGGCCAGGGAACTTTTGATGGATTTGTTTTTTCTGAACACAAATAGTGGTTTGGGGGGAATGACGTCTACTAAGAGATGATCCTGTTTTAATATTCTGTATTAATCCCGTCACACGAAACCCGGAAGTACTCTATCCACCATTTTGTTTAAGGGCATAGCAGTCCACAATAGAAGTTATAATGCCGAGCATCGGTGGAACGCATGTGCGGTTCACCTGACCCGGAAATAAGGTAGCCGGATATCCGGAAACGGGTCCTGTGTTTGTAAAATATTAAATTAGTATTTTTGCCTTTTATAACACTCGTTTTACAACAAAAAGGTTATCATTGGATATAGTTTTGTCTCCTATTCTTAATGATAGCAACGGATGTTGAATATGTTCGCGAGATTAGCTCACATTAATTTACATGCAACAGGTGGTAATTGTTATCCCTAATAGAGAGGGTATAAAACACTGCCCCAAGATACCCTAAGCATCACCTTGATAAAGCTGAACAGCGAAACGCATCGGTGGAAGAGACCTAAGACTCCCACATCTAACCTGTCTATCCAATCTGAATCCTGTGACCGGACCAGCCTCTGAAATCTATCCCGCAGCCTGTAACTCTGGGAAATTATTCCCCACCACCAGATAGAGCACCAACAACATCCGGCGCTCCCTGGCTCTCGACAACATCACCCCAGGTAGAGCACCCACTAACAGCAGGAGCTCCCTGGATTGGAGATTCCATCTCTCCCATCACGGCAACCATTATCGGGACTTGAATACAGAGGCAACCTAGGAACAGACTCAGGACTGTACAGTACTACTGTGGGTGACTATGCATACTCTCACATAAACTCATTGAGGTATCGATGTTTTTATTGGATATGTGATCCATCAATTTTACATCTTTATTTTTATTCATATTAAATACTTGTTCACTTTTACCAACACCTGTTGCATGTTGTTTAGGTAAGCGCGGTTCCACCCTTCTTTTTTCTTCTTCTAAGTAGGGCCCTCCTTCCTCACATACTCACCCTACCTCTTTACCTCACCAGTGCTCCTGAACTGTTCTTCCCTTCCTTTACTTCATCTTCAGTCTCCTCGACAATTTCGACAACTACTTCAGAACTGATGCTGATTTTAGTTCTACCAGCTATACCCCTATTTATGCTGTATTTTATCAACACACCCTGCACGTTACCTTGTCATTTGTTTCTTTGTTTGCTATGTACGGCGCTGCGGACACTTTGTGGCACCTTACAAATAAACAAATTACTACTACTACTACTACTATACTACTACTACTACTACTACTACTACGTACCCATCTCTGATACATATTTAGCCTCAACTGTTTCAACAGAGAAATATGAAAAGAATATGAGATTTTCATGGAGGATGGGGTCTCAAGCGATAAGCCACAGGATTGATGACCTGGATTATCGGATATGGTCCTATAAAACGTGGGGCCAACTTCATTGATGTAAGTTGTAGTGGTAGGTTCCAAGTTGACAAACTACCTTTCGATTAGGAACTGCCCTTTCTCCTCCTATCAGGCAAATCTTTTGTAACGAACAGAAGCTTTAAGAAGAGCCTTGTGGACCTGAGACCAGATTTTGGAAAAATGGTGCAAGGAAGAAGTTACTGCCGGTATCTCAGCTGTTGGTAAACTCGTGAATTGTGGAGCTCTGGGATGTTTGCCAAAGGTGGTGAAAAGTTGTTCCTGAAGAGGAGTGATAGGAATTGTTATGAGCAAACTCTGCCCAGGGTAGTAAGTCATCTTGTGAAGAAGCTACGAAAAGATGAATGAAGGCTTCCAGATCTTGGTTGACACACTCAGTTTGACCGTTGGTTTGAGGATGGTAAGCAGTATAAAACTTAAGTTTCACCTGAACAGCAGAACATAATGATTTCCAGAATCTGACTATGAATTGTACTCCTCTATCGGAAACAATCTCCTTGGGGAGACCGTGGAGCTTGAAGATGGTATTGTTGAAGAGTTGCGCAAGGACTGGTGCTGATGGGAGAGTTTTTAGAGGGTAGAAATGGACCATTTTTGAAAACCTATCAACCACCACTCAAATAACAGAATGTCCCTTTGAATGATGCAATTCAGATATGAAGTCCATGGACAAATGGGTGCAGGGTTCCGTGGGCACTGGAAGAGGCAAGAGAGCTCTGGCTGGAGAAGTACATGGAGTTTTATACTGTGCACATTTAATACAGGAAGAGACAAAGTTGGCTACATCAGTTCGAATGGTAGGCCACCAATAAGACCGTAGCAGAAACTCCAAACTTGTAGTTGAGAGAGACCATCGCATTCCAGGTCAGGCTCCCCCTCCTGGTGGACCACCACGGACCTTGATAGCCACATTTTTAAATTTCAAAGATCGGGACTGTGTGTTGAGGTTGGCTAGGGATAAGTCGGACCTTGCCTATAATGGCAGGAGAATCTCGGCCTTTCCAGACTTTCCGTTAGAGGTGCAGAAGGATCGAGCAAAATTTAAGGACATTAAAATTCGCCTCAGGGAGCTTGATTTGAAATATTCTATGCTCTATCCGTCCAAACTCAGAATAGTGGCGGATGGTGCTAAAAGGTTTTTTTTCACTCCAGTGGAGGCAGCGAGATGGTAAGATGGCACTTATCCGGGTAGAAAACAGGTTTCATCCAACTAGTCTGCCTTAAAAAAAGGACATTTTTTGATTGCTTGTTTTCTGCTTATATGTCCAGTGGTTTTTTCGATATGGGGGAAATTATGCTTGGGCGGAAAACATGGGGGGAGAATTTAAGTCATTAAGATATAATAAATTATGTGTAAGCAGGCGGTGGGAACACGGGGGAGGGTGGGGGTAGGCCTCTTTGGTGGCCATTTGTTTATTGCCCCAAGAGTCAACTTAGTTGGTTATAGTGTAAAGGGGGGATATTTGTTGAGGGGGGACAGGGAAGTAGGTATGCCTAGGGGATTAGGCTATACAGGGAGGGGGTGGAGGGAGGGGGGTGTATATTTGTGTGTGTGTTTATGTTTGTTCACAGTAAGCTTATGACCAGATTGATTCACAGTACATACTTGATAAGACTGAAAAACTCGAGGCGTGGCTACGGAGGGCAGGGAGTGAAACGCAGGTCGCTGCTCTCTCCTGCTCCAAGATAAGGCAAATATCCTGTTCTGACCTCCCCAGGGAAGCTTGATTGCGGACGGACAAAAAATAGGAGTGCTATCCCCCTACTTTACCCTCAGAGATGATTGCCGAGCGGACCAGGTGACGCGTTTACTGGGCGACGAAGAGGCGGACGCTGGGAAGGCAGCGGGCAGAGACACGTGCAGTCGGTGCGCAGCACTTTCGGTATACGCCAGAGCTGCACAGCGGCGAGCCGGGTGAGAGCGGGAGACGCTGACAAAGGCCATAGTGCACCGCTCCCTGCAGAAAAGGACGCCGCAGTATCTGGCCAAACACTAGCCGCTGTCGGGAAGAGGAGTTGGGCAGCAGTGGGCAGCAGTGAGCTGGGTGAGAGCCGGATCCGACGATAAAAATACAGCGCATCGCTCCCAGCAGAAGCAGACGCCGCAGCACCTTGCCAGAAGCTAACCTGGACCGGGAAGAGGAGTCGGGCAGCAGTGAGCCGGGTGAGAGCCAGTGCCGACAACTACCGCTTCCAGCAGAAGCAGACGCCGCAGCACCTTGCCAGTAACCAACCTGTGCCGGGAAGAGGAGTCGGGCAGCAGCAGACCGGGTGAGAGCCGGAGTGACTGCTGGACACTTGGAGCCGGGAGAGTATGAGCTGGAGGAGCCGCGAGCAGATAACGGCCTGAGTCAGAAGCCAGGCGGCAACTTGCAGCGTGACGGAGGCGGCCGGTGGGGGTACAGACCGGAGGTTGGGAGATTGACATTTTTTTTTCAATTCATGAAAAGGAAGCACGAACAACAGGAGGAGGACTTCGCCTTGACCCCTCTCAGAGTGGTAAAACTTGTGCCGAATCTATATGAGCTGCATTAAATGTGAGTAACATTCCTTTACTCTGTTAAAAGTCACTTAAACCCTCCAACAAATTTGGCTGAAAGTTGGGTACTGGGTGAAATAGACTGAGGGGTGAAAATACATTGTATTGAAGGAGTACTCGGACTGAGAAGAAACCTGTATTCTATTTTTTTTTTTTTTTTTCTCCTTCTTTTTTTTTTTTTTTTTCTCTCTGCTTTTTGTTCTCTCCCCCCCCGCCTATAAAATTAATATCTCCGAGGGAGGAGAAGAAGGGAAATATGGGGAAAACAGAAAAATCGGCCGCAGCTAATAAGCTTGCAAAATTCTCTAGACAACCAGTTACCCCAACGCCCCCTAACAGAGAAGAGACCTCTCCTCCGGTCACCCCCCCTAATGTGGAGCCAAATGCCTCCTCAATACAAAAAGTGCTTGATGCCCTGGCGGCAAGTGAGGGGCGACTTACTAACAAAATTGACAAAGTCCAAGAGGACTTGGACGTGATTCGTCAATCGGTCCAAAGGGTTAAAGAGCGAGTTAAGGAGGTAGAAAATCGCACCTCGTCCCTAGAGGACACAGTCACCCCACTTGTAACACAAATGGAGGACATGGCTACTCAAATAAAGTTAATTAACACCAAAATGACCGATATGGAGGGGAGATTCCGGAGGAATAATTTAAGATTCGTGGGTTTACCTGAGAAGAAGGAGGGGTCAAGTCCAGAGAGTTTTTTGGAAAACTGGTTAATAAAAGCATATGGTCAAGAGGCCTTTTCCAAATATTTCTCGGTGGAAAGAGCACACCGAGTCCCCATGAGAGCACCTCCCCCAGGAGCACCGGCCCGTACGCTCATTGCAAAAATACTGCACTTCTCAGACCGGGACACAATCCTGAAACTGAATAGAGCTAAAGGCCCTTTGTTATGGGATAATATGAGGGTTTCAGTGTTCCCAGATTATGCTGTGGGGGTACAGAAACAAAGAGCGCAATATTATGTATGCAGTCCTTTTTCCAGCTAAACTTCGGGTGGTGCATGAATGCAACACAAAATTCTTTTTAACACCAAAAGAAGCCGCAGCCTGGCTGGACTCGAAATTTCCAGGCAAACGCACAATGGACACTAGTTAATATGTATAATAAGGAGTGATCAGATGGCTCAGCACAGCATGTTCACTCATTACAAAAATGCTAGTATAAAGTATTAGGGATGTGAACAGCTGTGCGAGGCATATTGCAAAGCAGTAATGTTTATATATCTCTTTTTTTTTTTTTTTTTCCTCTCTCTCTCTCCTCTTTCCTTCTCTCCCCTCCCCCTTCTCCTGTTACTAATGTATTATGATACCTGTATTGTGAGGCGATAATTCTTTGCAGGGGGTAAAAGGATTGTAATTTTCTTCTGAAATGTGTACCTGTAGCTGCATAGGGAGGGGGCGGGGGGAGGGGGGGGGTGGGAGGGGGGAGAAAATATACACAAACTGATAAAATATTAAGAGTTTAGTCTCTTATGCATTCTAGACAGCCAGAATATGGCTGGGTCTAAAAACAACTAGAAAAATATGTTGGAGGCTTTTTGGTCTTCTCTTGTCTTATTTTTTCCCTTTTTCCCTGTGCATATTTGCCACGTATGAAACAAAGAGGCCGGGACTGTGGTATATTAGCGGTATAGGTGTAAAAGCTATAACAGACTGGAGGAAGGTAGCTATAAATGGGTACGAATCTCTGCCTGTCACCTTTTTTCTTTTGGGGTACTGAGGGACCCACTTGGGGATGGACTCCACCTAGATATAGTGAAATTTGAGCAATCAGCTAATGGGGAGGGCTATAATTATGATGGCCTAAGGAGCAGGAGGGAGCCCCCAGCTCGTAGCCATTATATTAATTGCCTCAATGGTGGTGGATAGTGGTGGGAAGGGGGTATGGGAGGGGGGGTTGGTAGGGAAGCATGTCATTTATAGAAGAGAGGGTGGGCATGCAGGGTGGGGGGGAGGGGGGAGGGGGGAAGGTCGGGGTATCAGGTTAACAAAGCTAAAATCCAGTAGAATATCGTATTATGAATGCTTCACCGTGTGGGAATTATATGATGCTAAATTGTGACCTATGGTGGCAGTAAGGTATAGTCTCCTCACTTGGAACGTGAGGGGACTAAATGACAAAATCAAGCGCTCACTGGTTCTGAGACAGATCCGACAATATGCAGCCGACATTGTTTGTCTCCAAGAGACACATTTAGTAGGAAATAAACTGCTCTCTCTAAAGAAAGCTTGGGTGGGTTGGGCTTTTCATTCCTCTTTCTCAAGCGCCTCCAGAGGGGTATCAGTGCTAATACGTAAGGGCATCCCCTTCTCCCCGGTTTCGGTGCAAACTGACCCGGGAGGGAGGTATGTCTTTATTAAATGTAAACTAGGCCCGTTGGAATTTTTGATTATATCAATATACATACCGCCCCCCTTTAATTACGAGGTCCTAAAAAAAGCCGCTGAATTTATGGCTTTATCTCCCGGCCTACCAGTAGTAATAATGGGGGATTTCAATAACACACTTGACCCAGCACTAGATAGGAAGGGTATGATAAATAGAACTGGTGGCATAGGGTGTAAGGGTTTCCCAAAGTTGATTAAGGAAATGGGACTACTGGATGCATGGAGGACAAGACATCCAGGGGAACAGAAGTTCTCCTGTTTCTCTAGTTCTCATTCATCATTCTCAAGGATCGATCTGGCCCTTGTCACACGGGATTGGATGCCCAGAATACAAAGTGCGAAATATCTGACGAGAGGCATCTCTGATCACTCCCCACTTGAGATCAGTGTGGACCTAGGAGAGGAGAGGGGTTTCAACCCCTGGAAGTTAAATGCAAACTGGCTGACTCACTTTAAAGTGGGGGATACAGCAGAACCCCAGTGGCAAAATTTCTTTGAAGTTAATCAGGGGTCAGCGCCGGTAGAGATTATCTGGGACACATTTAAGGCCAACCTTAGAGGCCTGTTTATAAAAGAGATAGCAAGATTAAAAAAAAAACATAAAAAAGAAGAACAACATTTAGAGCTAACTTGCGCGGTATTAGAACAACAATATCTCCAGGGGAAAACTCAGGCAGACAAGGAAGCATGGGTGAAAGCCCAAGAGGATTGGTGTAGGTGTCTAAGGGATAAGACAATGTACAGAGAGCTATTTGCAGGGCACACTAGATATGCAGAAGGGGATAGGCCCGGGAGCTACTTAGCCGGACTGGCAAAAGCAGAACGATCTAGGAGTATTATTACAGAGATTGAGGACACGGTGGGTGGATTAATTACACAAACTCCTAAAATAGCCGAAAGGTTCAGGCAGTTCTTTAAAGAACTCTATACAACACAACAGGGTCATTCCCCCAATGAAACGCGTACATACCTTAGAGAAATTGCGCACCCTACATTATCAAGCGAATCAAGAAAGATGCTAGATGCCCCAATAACACTTACAGAGGTAGAACTAGCAATAATGGACATCCCTGGGGGTAAAGCCCCGGGAATGGATGGGATTCCGCAGGAATTATATAAAAGACATAAGAACTTCTTTTCCCAAAAACTCCTGGATTTATATGTTGACTTATACGAGAGACGGACTCTGCCAGCCTCTATGTCAGAAGCCTTGATTGTAGTTCTTCCCAAAAAAGATAAGGATCCAAGAAAGGTTGGGTCGTACCGACCTATTTCACTCTTGACAAACGACGTTAAGATTTTGGCCAAGATAATGGCCAAAAGACTCAACCAGGTAATAAATGAAATAATCCACCCGGACCAAACCGGCTTTATGCCGGGGAGGTCGACTACGACTAATCTAAGAAGACTATACTACCATCTGCAAACCCCGCAAAAGGGTGGGGAAGACTTGGCGGTTATCTCCTTGGATGCCGCCAAGGCTTTCGACACCATTGAGTGGGGATATCTTTGGGAAGCTTTGGAGTGGGCAGGGATAGGCCCGGTGTTTATTAATTGGATTAGGATGTTGTATGTGGCCCCGGAGGCAAGGGTGTCTGTCAATGGTTTTACCTCACCTGGATTTAACATAGAGAGGGGTACAAGACAGGGGTGCCCGTTGTCTCCGGGGCTATTTGCAATAGCCATAGAGCCACTGGCATACCGAATTAGGAATAGCTCGGTAATCCAGGGCCTAAAAATAGGGGAAAAAGAAGACCGAATTGCACTCTACGCAGACGATATATTGCTTTTTATTCAAGATTATCACAGGACAATACCAGAAGTTCTGGAAGTAATTGATACATTTGGAGCCCATTCAGGACTTAGGCCCTTATTCTGATCTCGGCGGTACGGCCCGCGTGCGGCCGTACCGCCGATGTTTTCACTCTGCACATGCGCAGAGGTCACTCTGCGCATGTGCAGGCGAAATCGCCGCACACAAATTTTATACGCCGCAAAGGGGGCGTATAGGGGCGTGAGGGGCTTAATACCCTCATTTCCCTATGCATACGCCCCGCGTTTCATGGGCGTTCCCATGCAAACGCGGGGCGTATGCATGGTAATGAGGCTATGACGCCAGTGATGGGGGCGGAAAGCTGACATCGCCGGATGTCAGCTCTCCACCCCCATACAAGCTTTCACACGGACGATTGTCCGTGTGGTCTAAGCTTGCGTGAGCAGGGGGAGCGTGCGGCCCTGCCTTCGATGGTCGTCGACCATCGAATGCAGGGGGCAGCTCCCACCATGGTGGAGGCGTACGCCCCACCATTTTCATGCGGATCGCCAGCCGTCCGCGTACGGACGGCCGTGGCGATCCGTCTTGTAGGCGGGGATTGGTTTGTGCGGCCGGAGCAACGTATGCGGCTCCGGCCGCACAGATCAGAATAAGGGCCTTAGTATCAACTGGGCCAAATCCTGTATCCTCTCGTTGAGCGACACCCCCGCCCAGAAAAGGGCAATTGACACCCCATTGAAATGGGTTGATGAATTTCAATATTTGGGTATTTGGGTCACGAGGGAGATAACTAGGTTCGAGTCACTTAATTTAACACCCCAAATTGACTATGTTAAGTCCAGGATAGGACCATGGGGCAGGTTACCTCTGACAATGACAGGCAGGGTTAACCTAGTTAAAATGATTCTTCAACCCAAAATAATGTATATAATGAAACACTCACCGGTATACCTCCCCCGTAGAATTTTTCAACTTATTGATGGCCTTATATCCACACTGGTCTGGGGCAGTAAAAGAGCTCGGCTTAGAAAAGACGTTTTGACCAGAAGAAAAGGGGAGGGTGGTTTAGCCCTGCCTGACTTCTGGATGTACTATATAGCATCCCATTTAACGCAAATTAAAAACTGGGTCCAGAGGGGAGGGGAATTTGAATGGGTGGAACAACTGGTGGGATTAGTGTCCCCAGGGCACACCCCCATGCAACTCCTCTTGAGTGGTAACTTAAAACGTAGGTGGCCACCAATAATAAGGCAGGGAATCTTGATATGGAGGCAGGCAGAGACGGTTCTGGGGAGCCGGGGTATCGACCCAGAAACACCCTTGTATAATGCCTACCCACTTAGAGAATTAAAAGAACTGCAAGTTGAAAAAATCTGGGGGAAAAAAGGCATAATAGAAATTGGCCAAGTATACACTGATATAGGCCTACACTCATTTCAATCATTAAAAACAGAATATGCGCTATCTAATAAATTTTTGTTCAGATATATTCAACTAAGACACGGGTTGGAGAAGCAGTTTGATGGGGGACAACCTGTTATATGTGAATCAATGACAAAAAAACTAATTAAAAAAATTCCTGTTAGACATGAAACTTCATATTGCTACAAAGCCTTAATGCAAATCAAACAGAGGGAGGCATTAGGCGAGGTTAAAGCTAAATGGGAAAATGATATAGGGTTTATATCAGAGGCAGACTGGAGGAAATCACTGGCCAGTGTTAAAACTGCCACCAACCAAGTCAGGTTTCAACAAATTCAACTGTACGTGTTGCATAGGACGTATATGACACCAGAACGCATGTATAAATTTGGGGGCAGAGCGAATGCGAACTGTCCTAAATGTAAAGACCCCGCCGGGACCTTCTGGCATCTGCTATGGATGTGCCCAAAAGTGGCCGGATTCTGGGTAGAGGTCACTAGCATAATGATATCTAAGGGTATCCCCCGTAATAGTTGTACACCTAGAGCTTGTATTTTAGCAATAATAGAGGATGGCTCTATGAACAAATATGAAAGGCAGTTTTTTATCAACCTGTGCACCCTGGCCAAAATTTGTATTGCCAGAAAGTGGATGGCAGAAGCTGGACCAGAGGTGGCCACGTGGGGTGCTCTGGTTGATGAAACAATAGCCCATGAGAGATACCTATATGTGACAAGGGGGATGGAAGGAAAACATCACTTAATATGGAATAAATGGTGAAAATAATTTATGATACAGATCGGATACTGGATTAAGATAAAAAGTAGAAATTAGAAGTGAATTAAGATTATAGCCGTTAACCTGAGGGGGGGAGGGTGGGAAATAATGTTATAGAGGAGAAATGTACAAAATAAAAAATACTGTTGGTCCGAGACCCGACGCCGCACAATGGCATCTGCAGTGCCGAAGGGGGGTGGGAGGGGGGGGGAGGGGGAGGGAAAGGGGAAGTAGAACACATAGAAGAAGCAGTCATACTGAAACCATATGAATTTAAGTCACTGGGACAACAAAGCAAACAATTTTTCCCTTTTTTTTTTCTTTCACACAGTAAACACTTTATAAAGCAACAAGCACTTTAGTTAGTAGCATTTAAAGCTACAATAGCTTTAAACATAGACGTAAAGTACACAATGAATAGCACCTAGTATAGGGTCTATTTGAAAAGACCCCGTATATAAGCACACTAAACAACACTAGTATAGAAAGGCAGGGGAGATGGCTATTGAGGCGGTGCCGGGGACCGGAGTATAAAATTGTTAAAGATAACAAAAATGTTCTCCTCTATATGATTTTATGTGATGTATATGTATGTATGTATGTTTAAAAATGAAATTTATAAATAAAAATTGAATTAAAAAAAAAAAGACTGAAAAACTCAGCAATAAGAGCCACTAATTGTTTGCAGGCCCATCGCCCGGAAGAGCTCTGGTTAAATGTAAATATTCATTTTACCATTATGTGCAGCATTCATGGTTAGATTATTAACCTGGAATGTTAGAGGCCTGAATTGCAGGGTGAAAAGAGCACTAGTTCTTAAGCAGTGTAAGAGCATGGATGCCGATATCATTTGTTTGCAAGAGACCCACTTGTATGGGGAACGTTTAGCTTCTTTGAAACGTCCCTGGATTGGACATATCTATCATGCCCCCTTTTCTTCAACCTCTAGGGGAGTTTCAATGTTGATCAGGAAGTCTTTGGTTTTTGAAGTGGGTTCATTGAAGATAGACGTAGGGAGTAGATTTATCTTTTTGGAATGTGCTATAGATCATATACGTTTCTGCATACTTACAGTGTATATTCCACCCCTGTTTTCTTATGATGTCATAAAAGCGGTGGTTGAATTTGCAGCTACATATCCAGATAGTCTGGTAATCTGTCTTGGAGATTTTAACAAGGTACTTCTGCCCCGCCTAGATAGATGGAACAGGTCTGAAAAAGAAATTGCTAATGAAAGAAATAGGTTCGCAGATTTCATAGAGGAGATAGGCTGGAAGGACCCTTGGAGGTTAAGGAATCCAGACCTCCAACAGTTCTCCTGTTACTCCTCGTCCCATAAAGTGTTCTCAAGAATTGATATGATTCTGGTTTCTGAGAAAGTTCTTAACAAGATCAGTCAGGTGGAATATAAAAGGATAGGGGGTTAGGGAACCATATAACTCAGGCGCTTGGAGTAAGATGTTGCAAAAGCCACTATCTCAATGGTAGAAATTTATTAAAAAATACATGTATAAAAAGATTGAAAAAAGAAGAAAAATTGTTTTCACTCACATAAAAATTCAAGTAGATTGTACCAAGTCAGAATCGTCCCGTGTGTATGCAGGGAGTGGAGGATGTTTTTAAAACCTCCTTATATCCGGGCTTGTTTGTAATCCAAAGTGTCTGTGTAGACAGAAGTGTTATCAGGCTCCCCGACAGTTGCTGCAGCCGTGGGACCGGCTTTCAGTGTGAAGGGGGGGATCTGTGCACTGATGTCAATTTGGCAGATAAAGATCTTGCAGCTACGTCCCGGTCCAGGATATTTGCGGAGAGGGATTTTTGATGCTGCTGTTAACTGATATGAATTTCTGTAGCTCTGTCCAAGAATAAGATTCTGCGGAGATATTTGTAATTCCGTCCCGGCAAAAGTATAGGTGTTTAGTAGAGACCACGTCCACCTGCCACACTGTGTCGGCTGATTGAACTGACTGGGAACCCTTTCTTGGGCTGCTGGTATAGAGGCGCACTAGATAAATCACACACCACCTTTTTGCACATACAGGTGGAATATAAAGCCCGTGGGATCTCGGATCATTCCCTGGTGTTTATTCAGATCGACCTAGAGATTCAGACGGGTTTTCGATACTGGAAATTACAGTCATATTGGTTGGCACAAATGGGGGAACAGGAAGAAATAGAGGGCATGATAGAAGAGTTTTTTTGATAGGAATAAAGGCTCAACATTAAATATTTATGTGTGGGATGCTTTCAAAGCCTATATAAGAGAAAATTGCTTTCCTTAAGCAGACAAATCGCAAAAGGGCAAATGAATTGGAAGCTAAGATGACTAACTTAGAAATTTGGAGGAGAGTGTACCCCCTTCGATGTCAGAGGCCGCAATAATTGTGATCCCGAAGAGTGGTAAAGACCCGACTCGGGTTGATTCATTCAGGCCCATATCACTAATATCATCTGATGCCAAAAGATATGCCAAAATACTAGCAAATAGATTGAAGAAAGTAATAGATCAAATTGTTCACCCCGACCAGATGGGCTTTATAGCAGGAAAATCTACAATGATTAATCTGCAAAGGGCCTATTCCTACCTCCAAAGTGAAGAGCAAGGAAGATCGGCTGCAGTGCTCGCATCATTTGATGCGAACAAGGCATTCGATTCCCGACCTCCCAAATTGGGCTGGTTAATCTGGTTAAGTTTTTATACATCGTCCAACATTCTCCAGTCTTTATTAAAGATGATTACTTCAGGAAGATAAATAGCCTCGTCCTCATTTATTTGGCGGGATAAGCAGCCCAGAGTCAGGCAGGACATTCTGTGTAGAGACAGGGAAAAGGGTGGTCTGGCTCTACCAGACTTTAAAGTTTACTATATGGCTGCCCAAATGGTCCATATTTGCTCCTGGGTTAGGCTGGGGGAGGTCACATGGGAACTGCGGAAACTTATGGAGTATGCGGATCCAGAAGTTACTCCTCTCCAGAGATTGTTTGTGAGGGGGCTCCGTCGGGACCTTTCTCCAATTATCAGTCAAGACGTTAAGGTTTGGAGGTGGACTTGTAAGTTAACAAAATATGATCATCTGGATCCGGATACTGCTATTTTTTCCCTCCACACACTGAAGGAACTAAAGGAACAACAGGGAGGGAGGATGTGGAATTTTTTTAAAATTAGCTCTATAGGCCAATGGTATCAAGATGGGATGTTAAAGTCCTTTACTCAGTTACAAGTTGAGTTCAACCTACCGAAGGAATTATTCTATAGATATTTACAAGTAAGAAGTGCTATGGCCCAATATAGCAAGGGTGAACTGAGGGTACTGGAGGAAGCCCCCTGCAAGAAATTTATTAAACAACTGGGGAGGGGCAAACGGCTGTCTAAGATGTACCGCTTTCTATATTCCTATGTACAAAATGAGGAGCTGGGGGGCTCTACGGGTAAAATGGATGGAGGATATCTCTCAGCTTGACGAGACTAGGTGGGGGTTGGCATTGGCGGGCCCCAAATTTGCGACTAACTCCATGCGGCTACAGCAGGTACAATTCAATATTCTGCATAGGACCTATATAACCCCAGTAAGGATGAAAAAATATGCTGGTTCGGCATCCGATAGGTGTCCAAAGTGTGGTGAAGGAGAGGCCACATTTAGACATTTATTGTGGAGCTGTAAGAACATTAGCCGGTTCTGGGATGGGATAATTAAAACTATTGAGCAAGCAGGCATCCCCAGGGGAACCCTGAATAAACTTAACCTGGTCTTGGGGATATGGGAGGAGGTGGAAATTACCCGGGACGTGAAGCAGTTGGCGAAGAATCTATCTGCCTTAGCAAAAGTGATAATTGCCCATCAGTGGATGTCATCCAAAGGCCCGGAGTTGGCTGAATGGATCAATTTCATAAACTTTACTAGCGAACATGAGAAATTTGTATATGCATCCCGGGGCTCGATTCAGAAATATCATAGGATATGGGGATACTGGAACCGATCAGCGTATTACAAAGCAAGTAACAGTATTAGGTTAAAATAATTAAGCACAAAGAAGTTAGAAATATTTATTGGTTTATAGGGCTAAGGATAGAGCCTTGCACGTAATAGGCTTGAGTGGATAACCCGAAAGTATAGAATTAGGCACAGCGGTGGATTTAGTACACAGGCTTGAATATAATTTTTTTTTGTTGTCTTTTTATTTTTATTTATTTTTTGTAAAATGAGACCCGTTTTATGAGGCACTTATTTGTCTCTTTACTGGTTTTTTTTTTTTTTTTTGCATGTCAATTTTTTTCTTAGATGTTTATATATTTAGAGATGATAAAAGTGGACACAGTAATCATGCACAAGATAGAAATCCTGGTTAACATAGATAAAAAAAAGCAGTTAGTGGCATGTATTTAATTATACACATATATATTATCTATCAATCACTTCTTTTTTTGTTGTTGTTGTTGTCGTCTGTTGTGGTATTGGGTGCTGGAGTCCAGTGGCCCCTCACACCTAGGGAGGGGATGTAGGAGTAGCCCAAGAGATTGTAGTGAAAACGGAAGGTACGAGGAAGCAAGGCTGGAGGGCAGAGCCGGATGAGCTAGGCTGGTAAGGTAGAAGGCGGTTCTTAGTATTCGTACTGTTTATGTAAGGAAGGTAGTAAGTGAGTAAATTTGGAGCAAGGTACTCAGAGCTGTGAACTTGTCAGTGTAGTGGGGAGTATGTTTATGTGTTTATTTGTGTTGTTATATGTGATTTGTATATTTTTATATATCTGTATACAGAATACGTTTTCTTTATGTATGGGATGAATTGTCTGTTTTTGATATGATATTGAAAATTTAAATAAAGACTCAAAAAAAAAAAGAATTCGGCTGCAGTCAACTGCCGTGAGGTATAATGATTGATCCAGGGGCTGTACAGGAAGAGATAACGGAGACGTAATTTAGAGGAGATGAAGTTCCCAGCCGCTCCGGAATCCAACAAGGCTTTAAGTTTGATTTTATTCTGAGGAGTAACAAGCGTGACGAGGATAGTGGAATCACCGGCTGTGGAGGATGAGAGTAAAACTCCTAGTCTAACCTCCTCCGTGGAGGCCTGTGTGTGGTGACGGGACTTTAGGAGGACCGGCACCTGAGATGGTCCGAATGATTTCTCTCCAACTGGCGCTCTTGTAAACGAAGATCTACTTTATTACATAAGGGTGGCAGTGTATAAATGTATGTATGAGGGCGGCGGTGTATTATGTATGTATGAGGGTGGCGGTGTATAAATGTACGTATGAGGGTGGCGGTGTATAAATGTATGTATGAGGGTGGCGGTGTATAAATGTATGTATGAGGGCGGCAGTGTATAAATGTATGCATGTATGAAGGTGGTGGTATATAAATGTATGTATGTATGTATGTATGTATGTATGTATGTATGTATGTATGTATGAAGGTGGCGTAAATGTATGCATGCATGATGGTAGCGGTGTATAAATGTATGCATGTATGAGGGTGGCGGTGTATAAATGTGTGTATGAGGGTGGCGGTGTATAAATGTACGTATGAGGGCGGCAGTGTATAAATGTATGTATGAGGGCGGCGGTGTATTATGTATGTATGAGGGTGGCGGTGTATAAATGTACGTATGAGGGTGGCGGTGTATAAATGTACGTATGAGGGTGGCGGTGTATAAATGTATGTATGAGGGTGGCGGTGTATAAATGTATGTATGAGGGCGGCAGTGTATAAATGTATGCATGTATGAAGGTGGGGGTATATAAATGTATGTATGTATGTATGTATGTATGTATGAAGGTGGCGTAAATGTATGCATGCATGATGGTAGCGGTGTATAAATGTATGCATGTATGAGGGTGGCGGTGTATAAATGTATGTATGAGGGTGGCGGTGTATAAATGTATGTATGAGGGTGGTGGTGTATAAATGTATGTATGAGGGTGGTGGTGTATTATGTATGTATGAGGGTGGCGGTGTATAAATGTACGTATGAGGGTGGTGGTGTATAAATGTATGTATGAGGGTGGTGGTGTATTATGTATGTATGAGGGTGGCGGTGTATAAATGTACGTATGAGGGTGGCGGTGTATAAATGTATGTATGAGGGCGATGGTGTATAAATGTATGTATGAGGGTGGTGGTGTATTATGTATGTATGAGGGTGGCGGTGTATAAATGTACGTATGAGGGTGGCGGTGTATAAATGTATGTATGAGGGCGATGGTGTATAAATGTATGTATGATGGTAGCGGTGTATAAATGTATGCATGCATGATGGTAGCGGTGTATAAATGTATGCATGTATGAGGGTGGCAGTGTATAAATGTATGTATGAGGGCGGCGGTGTATTATGTACGTATGAGGGTGGCGGTGTATAAATGTACGTATGAGGGTGGCGGTGTATAAATGTACGTATGAGGGTGGCGGTGTATAAATGTACGTATGAGGGTGGCGGTGTATAAATGTATGTATAAGGGCAATGGTGTATAAATGTATGTATGAGGGTGGCGGTGTATAAATGTATGCATGTATGAGGGTGGCAGTGTATAAATGTATGTATGAGGGCGATGGTGTATAAATGTATGTATGAGGTTGGTGGTGTATAAATGTATGTATGAGGGTGGCGGTGTATAAATGTATGTATGAGGGTGGCGGTGTATAAATGTATGTATGAGGGCGATGGTGTATAAATGTATGTATGAGGGCGATGGTGTATAAATGTATGTATGAGGGCGATGGTGTATAAATGTATGTATGAGGGTGGTGGTGTATAAATGTATGTATGAGGGCGGCGGTGTATAAATGTACGTATGAGGGCGGCGGTGTATAAATGTATGTATGAGGGTGGCGGTGTATAAATGTATGTATGAGGGTGGCGGTGTATAAATGTACGTATGAGGGCGGCGGTGTATAAATGTATGTATGAGGGTGGCGGTGTATAAATGTACGTATGAGGGTGGCGGTGTATAAATGTACGTATGAGGGCGGCAGTGTATAAATGTATGTATGAGGGCGGCGGTGTATTATGTATGTATGAGGGTGGCGGTGTATAAATGTACGTATGAGGGTGGCGGTGTATAAATGTACGTATGAGGGTGGCTGTGTATAAATGTATGTATGAGGGTGGCGGTGTATAAATGTATGTATGAGGGCGGCAGTGTATAAATGTATGCATGTATGAAGGTGGTGGTATATAAATGTATGTATGTATGTATGTATGTATGTATGTATGTAGGTATGTATGTATGTATGTATGTATGTATGAAGGTGGCGTAAATGTATGCATGCATGATGGTAGCGGTGTATAAATGTATGCATGTATGAGGGTGGCGGTGTATAAATGTATGTATGAGGGCGGCGGTGTATAAATGTACGTATGAGGGCGGCGGTGTATAAATGTATGTATGAGGGTGGCGGTGTATAAATGTATGTATGAGGGTGGCGGTGTATAAATGTACGTATGAGGGCGGCGGTGTATAAATGTATGTATGAGGGTGGCGGTGTATAAATGTACGTATGAGGGTGGCGGTGTATAAATGTACGTATGAGGGCGGCAGTGTATAAATGTATGTATGAGGGCGGCGGTGTATTATGTATGTATGAGGGTGGCGGTGTATAAATGTACGTATGAGGGTGGCGGTGTATAAATGTACGTATGAGGGTGGCGGTGTATAAATGTATGTATGAGGGTGGCGGTGTATAAATGTATGTATGAGGGCGGCAGTGTATAAATGTATGCATGTATGAAGGTGGTGGTATATAAATGTATGTATGTATGTATGTAGGTATGTATGTAGGTATGTATGTATGTATGTATGTATGTATGTATGAAGGTGGCGTAAATGTATGCATGCATGATGGTAGCGGTGTATAAATGTATGCATGTATGAGGGTGGCGGTGTATAAATGTATGTATGAGGGTGGCGGTGTATAAATGTATGTATGAGGGTGGTGGTGTATAAATGTATGTATGAGGGTGGTGGTGTATTATGTATGTATGAGGGTGGCGGTGTATAAATGTACATATGAGGGTGGTGGTGTATAAATGTATGTATGAGGGTGGTGGTGTATTATGTATGTATGAGGGTGGCGGTGTATAAATGTACGTATGAGGGTGGCGGTGTATAAATGTATGTATGAGGGCGATGGTGTATAAATGTATGTATGAGGGTGGTGGTGTATAAATGTATGCATGCATGATGGTAGCGGTGTATAAATGTATGCATGTATGAGGGTGGCAGTGTATAAATGTATGTATGAGGGCGGCGGTGTATTATGTACGTATGAGGTTGGCGGTGTATAAATGTACGTATGAGGGTGGCGGTGTATAAATGTACGTATGAGGGTGGCGGTGTATAAATGTATGTATAAGGGCGATGGTGTATAAATGTATGTATGAGGGTGGCGGTGTATAAATGTATGCATGTATGAGGGTGGCAGTGTATAAATGTATGTATGAGGGCGATGGTGTATAAATGTATGTATGAGGTTGGTGGTGTATAAATGTATGTATGAGGGTGGCGGTGTATAAATGTATGTATGAGGGTGGCGGTGTATAAATGTATGTATGAGGGCGATGGTGTATAAATGTATGTATGAGGGCGATGGTGTATAAATGTATGTATGAGGGTGGTGGTGTATAAATGTATGTATGAGGGCGGCGGTGTATAAATGTACGTATGAGGGCGGCGGTGTATAAATGTATGTATGAGGGTGGCGGTGTATAAATGTATGTATGAGGGTGGCGGTGTATAAATGTACGTATGAGGGCGGCAGTGTATAAATGTATGTATGAGGGTGGCGGTGTATAAATGTACGTATGAGGGTGGCGGTGTATAAATGTACGTATGAGGGCGGCAGTGTATAAATGTATGTATGAGGGTGGCGGTGTATAAATGTATGTATGAGGGTGGCGGTGTATAAATGTATGTATGAGGGCGGCGGTGTATAAATGTATGCATGTATGAAGGTGGTGGTATATAAATGTATGTATGTATGTATGTATGTATGTATGTATGAAGGTGGCGTAAATGTATGCATGCATGATGGTAGCGGTGTATAAATGTATGCATGTATGAGGGTGGCGGTGTATAAATGTATGTATGAGGGTGGCGGTGTATAAATGTATGTATGAGGGTGGCGGTGTATAAATGTATGTATGAGGGTGGTGGTGTATTATGTATGTATGAGGATGGCGGTGTATAAATGTACGTATGAGGGTGGTGGTGTATAAATGTATGTATGAGGGTGGTGGTGTATTATGTATGTATGAGGGTGGCGGTGTATAAATGTACGTATGAGGGTGGCGGTGTATAAATGTATGTATGAGGGCGATGGTGTATAAATGTATGTATGAGGGTGGTGGTGTATAAATGTATGCATGCATGATGGTAGCGGTGTATAAATGTATGCATGTATGAGGGTGGCAGTGTATAAATGTATGTATGAGGGCGGCGGTGTATTATGTACGTATGAGGGTGGCGGTGTATAAATGTACGTATGAGGGTGGCGGTGTATAAATGTACGTATGAGGGTGGCGGTGTATAAATGTATGTATAAGGGCGATGGTGTATAAATGTATGTATGAGGGTGGCGGTGTATAAATGTATGCATGTATGAGGGTGGCAGTGTATAAATGTATGTATGAGGGCGATGGTGTATAAATGTATGTATGAGGTTGGTGGTGTATAAATGTATGTATGAGGGTGGCGGTGTATAAATGTATGTATGAGGGTGGCGGTGTATAAATGCATGTATGAGGGCGATGGTGTATAAATGTATGTATGAGGGCGATGGTGTATAAATGTATGTATGAGGGTGGTGGTGTATAATGTATGTATGAGGGTGGCGGTGTATAATGTATGTATGAGGGCGGCAGTGTATAAATGTATGTATGAGGGTGGCGGTGTATAAATGTACGTATGAGGGCGGCAGTGTATAAATGTATGTATGAGGGTGGTGGTGTATAAATGTATGTATGAGGGTGGCGGTGTATAAATGTATGTATGAGGGTGGCGGTGTATAAATGTATGTATGAGGGCGATGGTGTATAAATGTATGTATGAGGGCGGCGGTGTATAAATGTATGTATGAGGGCGATGGTGTATAAATGTATGTATGAGAGTGGTGGTGTATAAATGTATGTATGAGGGTGACGGTGTATAAATGTATGTATGAGGGCGATGGTGTATAAATGTATGCATGCATGATGGTAGCGGTGTATAAATGTATGCATGTATGAGGGTGGCGGTGTATAAATGTATGTATGAGGGTGGCGGTGTATAAATGTATGTATGTATGTATGTATGTATGTATGTATGTATGAAGGTGGCGTAAATGTATGCATGCATGCATGATGGTGGCGGTTTATAAATGTATGCATGTATGAGGGTGCCGGTGTATAAATGTATGTATGAGGGTGGCGGTGTATAAATGTATGTATGAGGGCGGCGGTGTATAAATGTACGTATGAGGGCGGCAGTGTATAAAATGTATGTATGAGGGTGGCGGTGTATAAATGTATGTATGAGGGTGGCGGTGTATAAATGTATGTATGAGGGCGATGGTGTATAAATGTATGTATGAGGGCGGCGGTGTATAAATGTATGTATGAGGGCGATGGTGTATAAATGTATGTATGAGGGTGGTGGTGTATAAATGTATGTATGAGGGTGGCGGTGTATAAATGTATGTATGAGGGCGATGGTGTATAAATGTATGTATGTATGTATGTATGTATGTATGTATGTATGTATGTATGTATGAAGGTGGCGTAAATGTATGCATGCATGCATGATGGTAGCGGTGTATAAATGTATGCATGTATGAGGGTGGCGGTGTATAAATGTATGTATGAGGGTGGCGGTGTATAAATGTATGTATGTATGTATGTATGTATGTATGTATGAAGGTGGCGTAAATGTATGCATGCATGCATGATGGTAGCGGTTTATAAATGTATGCATGTATGAGGGTGGCGGTGTATAAATGTATGTATGAGGGTGGCGGTGTATAAATGTATGTATGAGGGTGGCGGTGTATAAATGTATGTATGAGGGCGATGGTGTATAAATGTATGTATGAGGGCGATGGTGTATAAATGTATGTATGAGGGCGGCAGTGTATAAATGCATGTATGACGGCGGCAGTGTATAAATGTATGCATGTATGAGGGTGGCGGTGTATAAATGTATGTATGAGGGCGGCGGTGTATAAATGTACGTATGAGGGCGGCAGTGTATAAATGTATGTATGAGGGTGGCAGTGTATAAATGTATGCATGTATGAAGGTGGTGGTATATAAATGTATGTATGTATGAGGGTGGCGGTGTATAAATGTATGTATGTATGTATGTATTATGGAAGTACATTTATTTATATATGCAAAGTCTATCTAATTTATTCATTTCGCACGTAACCAATAATTGAATGTCCAGATTTATAACCAATGAATATTATTTATGAATGTAAACTGATGAAACTGTATCATGGATTACAAAATATAACAATACAGGTATTATACATAATAACGATTATTATGCCAGCATCCTTAAATACAATTAACCTCAGTGTTAAATACTGTGTATGCGAATACAGCGCGGGAGGGGGCGTGGCTATGAAGAAGCAGCCATTTTGTGATACCAAGTCTTTGTGTCCGCCATTTTGTGTACTGCCGCATGGCACACAAAGGAACCTTATTGTCGGCCATTTTAGATTCCACTACATAGCAGACAAAGGAACCTTAACTAAAGACTAATAACTTCCGCCTGGCGATCACACATAAACTGACTGTACGTTCATTTGTCTTTCCACAACATTTATTCCAAATTTAACCTCTAACCTGCATCATGCAATACTCACAACTATTATATAACTTGCACTTTCATCAAACACACTTTACCTGCAGCATACACAATTGAATATCATTTAAGCTACAATGTACTTCTCTGTACAGAACACCTAACTGGCACTATACAATCTATGGCCTTGCTATATCATACTCACATCACATGCCGTTACACACACACCATCCGAGCATCATGCTATCAACATTTGTTAGCATATAAATTGGACTTATCCGATAGTTTATCTAGATATTCTATCTGGATATTACACAAAGCGTTCACACTGCTTCAATAGAAACAACTCGGGGCTAATCCATTCTGAGACGCAGACACACACACTTCAATACAAAGAATCCAGACAATAGTGGACTACCCTCACAGCACATGTTATCTTACAGTTACATCCGATTATCTAGATAATCTAGCCTGTCAATATACTTTAAAAGCTTTCAGTTTTACACCCACACATGGACACACAGTGGCTAGTCCAAACACCAAATGTTAGCCATTTACCTACACAAAAGACTCACTGCAGGCCGGAGCCTGCAGCACATGTCTACACATTCTGCTTTTATAGTAATAGCATCCACCATGCTCAAATCAGTATAATCACTACAGCTTATCCTTACAAATAAACGTACACTGCTATCTCTACCAATTTAAGCATATCCTTGCTATTGGGACGTTGAAGTGACAAGATGGAATGCAACACTCCTGGACAAGTTGGCCACATGGCTTGAGTAATGTATAAACTTGTAGGACCGATATATTGTGTACTAGGACCCCGGTTATGGAATATGGATTATGCTAGAGAGTTTAAGAGTAGTTAACTTCCATTCTTAGTTTGTCTTCAGATATTAACATGTGCATAGGCCCAGCGTATGTTTACCTATGGTTTGGACAAAGAAAGCTTCTGTCTGTAGTTAAGGGTGACCTGTGTGAGTGATGTTTAGCTAGCCTGTATTTATGAATTGTGAGCAAGGATATGCTTAAATTGGTAGAGATAGCAGTGTACGTTTATTTGTAAGGATAAGCTGTAGTGATTATATTGATTTGAGCATGGTGGATGCTTTTACTATAAAAGCAGAATGTGTAGACATGTGCTGCAGGCTCCGGCCTGCAGTGAGTCTTTTGTGTAGGTAAATGGCTAACATTTGGTGTTTGGACTAGCCACTGTGTGTCCATGTGTGGGTGTAAAACTGAAAGCTTTTAAAGTATATTGACAGGCTAGATTATCTAGATAATCGGATGTAACTGTAAGATAACATGTGCTGTGAGGGTAGTCCACTATTGTCTGGATTCTTTGTATTGAAGTGTGTGTGTCTGCGTCTCAGAATGGATTAGCCCCGAGTTGTTTCTATTGAAGCAGTGTAAACGCTTTGTGTAATATCCAGATAGAATATCTAGATAAACTATCGGATAAGTCCAATTTATATGCTAACAAATGTTGATAGCATGATGCTCGGATGGTGTGTGTGTAACGGCATGTGATGTGAGTATGATATAGCAAGGCCATAGATTGTATAGTGCCAGTTAGGTGTTCTGTACAGAGAAGTACATTGTAGCTTAAATGATATTCAATTGTGTATGCTGCAGGTAAAGTGTGTTTGATGAAAGTGCAAGTTATATAATAGTTGTGAGTATTGCATGATGCAGGTTAGAGGTTAAATTTGGAATAAATGTTGTGGAAAGACAAATGAACGTACAGTCAGTTTATGTGTGATCGCCAGGCGGAAGTTATTAGTCTTTAGTTAAGGTTCCTTTGTCTGCTATGTAGTGGAATCTAAAATGGCCGACAATAAGGTTCCTTTGTGTGCCATGCGGCAGTACACAAAATGGCGGACACAAAGACTTGGTATCACAAAATGGCTGCTTCTTCATAGCCACGCCCCCTCCCGCGCTGTATTCGCATACACAGTATTTAACACTGAGTTTAATGAGGTTAATTGTATTTAAGGATGCTGGCATAATAATCGTTATTATGTATAATACCTGTATTGTTATATTTTGTAATCCATGATACAGTTTCATCAGTTTACATTCATAAATAATATTCATTGGTTATAAATCTGGACATTCAATTATTGGTTGCGTGCGAAATGAATAAATTAGATAGACTTTGCATATATAAATAAATGTACTTCCATAGATGGGGCCTCAGTCCTCAGGATTAAGCATTTGACGATGTGCAGATATGCGCAGGTTTGCGAATATCGGCAGGTGTGGGATCATCTACCAGAAAGGAAGAAAAAGTTTTTTTTTATTTTTTTTCTGGTGCGTTTTTGTGTGTTTCCATATTACTGCCGGTTAGGGGCCTGTGTTGGATCTGTAGTATTACAAAGCTCTAATTTGAACTTTGGGACAAAAGGAAAAACATTTATTTATATTTAAATACCAAGATGCGATTCTATAAGTATATATTTGTTATAATAATTTGTTTTCTCACATGCAATGTTATCCCCTTTTGATGTTTATCTTTTAAATAATAGTCAGATATGATTGGCAAGGGCTGTTTCAGGTTGAATTGTTTTTTTTTAATTTGAATTGTTTTATAAGCAATGCAAATTTTAAATAAATGCACATCTTTTATAATTGCAGCAGAAGCGATGTATAGCCATAAATTGCAGGTATTTTACTGCAGACCATCTCAACCTGAGAAAGCCATTGTATAGTTGTATGTTGCAAAGAATTCTGGGTAAAAATGCTATTTCTACTAAATAAATTTATTTTATTTTAGTAATTGTTACCAAATATGATATATAACATTTTTTCTTTTTCTATTCCAGGCTAAAAGACAGATTTCCCCTAAGCATATAACACAGCAAAGAAAGATTCCTTAACTTTAACCCCTTCCTGACAGAGCCAGTTTTTGCGTTCCTGACAGAGCCCTTTTTTTTAAATCTGACATGTATCACTTAAGTGGGGATAACTTTTTTTTGCTTTTACTTATCCCAGTGATTTTGAGATTGTTTTTTCGTGACACATTGTACTTCAAATTAGTGGTAAATTTGGGTCGATACAGTCTGTGTTTTTTTGTGAAAAATACCAAAATGTCGTGAAAAAATGGAAAATTTTGCAATTTGCAAAATGTTAAATTTTCTGCTTGTGAGACAAATAATCATACCACTCAAAATAGTTAATAACTAACATAGACCATATGTCTACTTTATGTTTCCATCATTATTTCAACTTCCTTTTAATTTTTTTGGACACTAGGAGGCTTACAATATGAATAGCAAATTCTCAAATTTTCACGAAAATTTCAAACACTGATTTTTTTAGGGACCAGTTCAGTTCTGATGTGACTTTGAGGGACTTGTATGTGAGACACCCCCATAAATGATACCATTTCAAAAACTGCACCCCTCACAGTATTCAAAACAGCATTTTGGAAGTTTGTTAACCCTTTAGGTGTTTCACAGGAATTAAAACAAAGTGTAGGTGAAATTTCAAAATTTCATTTTTTTTGCAGATTTGCAATTTTAATACATTTTTCTAAGGAACACAGTACATTTTACTAGAGAAATGTGACTAAAAATTGATTCCCCCAATTATTTTGTTTTCATAAATATCCTATATGTGGCCCTAGTGTGCACGTTGACCAAACCACAGGCTTCATAATAGAAGGAGCACCTACTTGATTTTGGAGCCTCCTTTTTATGAGATTATTTTTTAGGCACCATGTAGGTTTCTAGGCACCATAAGATGCTAAAATTTAGGAACCCCCCCACAAGTGACCCCATTTTGCAAACTACACCCCTCAGGGAATTCATCTAGGGGTATAGTGTACATTTCAAACCCCCAGGGGTTTCACCAATTGTGGTACAACTGGGCAGTGAAAATGAAAAATTAAATTTTTTACACAAAAATGCAGTTCTGGCTCAATATTTTTCATTTTCAGAAGGTATGAAGGAGAAAAAGCACCCCAAAATCTGTGCCCCAATTTCTCCCGAGTGCGGCAATGCCTCACATGTGACCAAAAAATACCATTTGGGTGCATGGCAGGACTCAGAAAGGAAGGAGTGATTTTTGGATTTTGCAGCTCAGATTCTGGTGGAATGTTGGTGGGTGCTATGTTGCATTAGCAAGACCCCCCAAGCACCAATACAGTGGAACCCCCCCACAAGTGACCCCATTTTGCAAATTACACCCCTCAGGGAATTCATCTAGGGGTATAGTGTACATTTCAAACCCCCAGGGGTTTCACCAATTTTGATACAACTGGGCAGTGAAAATGAAAAATTACATTTTTTTACACAAAAATGCAGTTCTGGCTCAAAATTTTTCATTTTCAGAAGGTATGAAGGAGAAAAAGCACCCCAAAATCTGTGCCCCAATTTCTCCCGAGTATGGCAATGCCTCATATGTGACCAAAAAATACCAGTTGGGTGCATGGCAGGACTCAGAAGGGAAGGAGTGATTTTTGGTGGTGGAATGTTGGTGGGTGCTATGTCGCATTAGCAAGACCCCCAAAGCACCAATACAGTGGAACCCCCCCACAAGTGACCCCATTTTGCAAACTACACCCCTCAGGGAATTCATCTAGGGGTATAGTGTACATTTCAAACCCCCAGGGGTTTCACCAATTTTGATACAACTGGGCAGTGAAAATGAAAAATTACATTTTTTTACACAAAAATGCAGTTCTGGCTCAAAATTTTTCATTTTCAGAAGGTATGAAGGAGACAAAGCACCCCAAAATCTGTGCCCCAATTTCTCCCGAGTACGGCAATGCCTCACATGTGACCAAAAAATACCATTTGGGTGCATGGCAGGACTCAGAAAGGAAGGAGTGATTTTTGGATTTTGCAGCTCAGATTCTGGTGGAATGTTGGTGGGTGCTATGTTGCATTAGCAAGACCCCCCAAGCACCAATACAGTGGAACCCCCCCACAAGTGACCCCATTTTGCAAATTACACCCCTCAGGGAATTCATCTAGGGGTATAGTGTACATTTCAAACCCCCAGGGGTTTCACCAATTTTGATACAACTGGGCAGTGAAAATGAAAAATTAAATTTTTTTACACAAAAATGCAGTTCTGGCTCAAAATTTTTCATTTTCAGAAGGTATGAAGGAGAAAAAGCACCCCAAAATCTGTGCCCCAATTTCTCCCGAGTATGGCAATGCCTCATATGTGACCAAAAAATACCAGTTGGGTGCATGGCAGGACTCAGAAGGGAAGGAGTGATTTTTGGTGGTGGAATGTTGGTGGGTGCTATGTCGCATTAGCAAGACCCCCAAAGCACCAATACAGTGGAACCCCCCCACAAGTGACCCCATTTTGCAAACAACACCCCTCAGGGAATTCATCTAGGGGTATAGTGTACATTTCAAACCCCCAGGGGTTTCACCAATTTTGATACAACTGGGCAGTGAAAATGAAAAATTACATTTTTTTACACAAAAATGCAGTTCTGGCTCAAAATTTTTCATTTTCAGAAGGTATGAAGGAGAAAAAGCACCCCAAAATCTGTGCCCCAATTTCTCCCGAGTACGGCAATGCCTCACATGTGACCAAAAAATACCATTTGGGCGCATGGCAGGACTCAGAAGGGAAGGAGTGATTTTTGGATTTTGCAGCTCAGATTCTGGTGGAATTTTGGTGGGTGCTATGTCGCATTAGCAAGACCCCCCAAGCACCAATACAGTGGAACCCCCCCACAAGTGACCCCATTTTGCAAACTACACCCCTCAGGGAATTCATCTAGGGGTATAGTGTACATTTCAAACCCCTAGGGGTTTCACCAATTTTGATACAACTGGGCTGTGCAAATGCAAAATTACATTTTTTACACAAAAATGCAGTTCTGGCTCAAAATTTTTCATTTTCACAAGGAATGAAGGAGAAAAAGCACCCCAAAATCTGTGCCCCAATTTCTCCCGAGTACGGCAATGCCTCACATGTGACCAAAAAATACCATTTGGGCGCATGGCAGGACTCAGAAGGGAAGGAGTGATTTTTGGATTTTGCAGCTCAGATTCTGGTGGAATTTTGGTGGGTGCTATGTCGCATTAGCAAGACCCCCCAAGCACCAATACAGTGGAACCCCCCCACAAGTGACCCCATTTTGCAAACTACACCCCTCAGGGAATTCATCTAGGGGTATAGTGTACATTTCAAACCCCCAGGGGTTTCACCAATTTTGATACAACTGGGCAGTGAAAATGAAAAATTAAATTTTTTTACACAAAAATGCAGTTCTGGCTCAAAATTTTTCATTTTCATAAGGTATGAAGGAGAAAAAGCACCCCAAAATCTGTGCCCCAATTTCTCCCGAGTATGGCAATGCCTCATATGTGACCAAAAATACCAGTTGGGTGCATGGCAGGACTCAGAAGGGAAGGAGTGATTTTTGGTGGTGGAATGTTGGTGGGTGCTATGTCGCATTAGCAAGACCCCCAAAGCACCAATACAGTGGAACCCCCCCACAAGTGACCCCATTTTGCAAACTACACCCCTCAGGGAATTCATCTAGGGGTATAGTGTACATTTCAAACCCCCAGGGGTTTCACCAATTTTGATACAACTGGGCAGTGAAAATGAAAAATTACATTTTTTTACACAAAAATGCAGTTCTGGCTCAAAATTTTTCATTTTCAGAAGGTATGAAGGAGAAAAAGCACCCCAAAATCTGTGCCCCAATTTCTCCTGAGTACGGCAATGCCTCACATGTGACCAAAAAATACTAGTTGGGTGCATGGCAGGACTCAGAAGGGAAGGAGTGATTTTTGGATTTTGCGGCTCAGATTCTGGTGGAATGAATGGTGGGTGCTATGTGGCATTAGCAAGACCCCCGAAGCACGGTGAAATGATGAACCTAAAAATCCATAGATGTGTGGTATATTTTAAAACACTCCTTTATACATAGGCCGGGTTTGTCGGGGCAAGTGTCACACTGGAAAATAGTTTGCTTTCTTATTCCCTTTTTATAGCAAACTTTGCACCTTTTTTGTGTCCTGCCCTTTTTTCCAGTGGAGGGGATTTCATCAGGAAAATGCTGCCCTGGTACAATACGGGGGCCAGTACTAGAAGTACTGGGGCCCTCTGCCTGCTGGTTCCCAAATACTAGGCCCTTTATGACTTCCTCTTGAAAGTGCATAAATGTCCCCCTCTGGCCGGTAGAACGGAATAGCACGTAAGCGTTATACAGTGCCATCTGGATGATATACACGGCCAGCTTCTTGTACCAGATTTTTGTTTTCCGCAGGGGACTGTACGGCTTCAGTACCTGATCTGAAAGATCCACTCCGCCCATGTACCTATTGTAATCCAGGATACAATTAGGTTTTGAGGTGTGGGTACTGGTACCTCGTACAGGGACGGAGGTGGTACTGTCTCCGTGAATTGTTGTCAGTATAAGGACATCCCTCTTGTCCTTATATTTGACCAACAACATATTTTCGGTGCATATTCCCCTGCTTTCACCCCTTCTCATTACTTGGGCAATGTGCGTTTTTGGGAGGCCTCTTTGGTTCTTGCGCACAGTACCGCAAGCTGCTGTACCTCTTGAACCAAGGGCCTTAAACAGGGGGATGCTGGTGTAAAAGTTATCCACATAGAGGTGATAACCTTTATCCAGGAAGGGGTGCACTAAATCCCAGACAATTTTTCCACTAACACCTACGAGGGAGGGGGGGCATTCTGGCGGTTCAATTCTTGAATCCTTCCCTTCATATACCCTAAACCTGTGGGTGTACCCTGAGGTGCTTTCACACAGCTTATACATTTTTATGCCATACCTTGCCCTCTTACTGGGAAGGTACTGGCGGAATTTAACCCTTCCTTTAAAATGTATAAGGGACTCGTCTATGCAAATGAATTTATCTGGGATGTACATCTCTTCAAATTTGGCACTGAAATGATCAATGACCGGCCTGACTTTAAATAGCCGGTCAAAGGTGGGATCATCTCTGGGTGGGCACTGTGCATTATCGTTGTAATGCAAAAATTTAAGGATCGTCTCAAATCGAGCCCGGGGCATGGCCATACGGTAAAATGGGGTGCTGTACAGAACATCTGTACTCCAATATTGCCTAATTTCTGGCTTTTTTACTATGCCCATATGAAACACCAGACCCCAAAACGTCATCATCTCTACTGCATCTACAGGGGTCCACCTAGCAAATGATGACGTGGGGTTTTGATCAATAAACTGCTGGGCATATAAATTAGTTTGGTCCACCATTAAATTTATAAAATCATCAGAGAAAAATAATTTGAAAAAGTCAATTTCTCTGAGACCTGTGGAATCAAATTGGATTCCTGGCATGGCCAAAAACTCAGGAACCTGGGGCTCAAAATTGTCTGGTGGTGGGGTCCATACGAGATCAATTATTGGGGGGGGGGGGGGGTCTCAGCTGCTCTACGGGGGCGTCTTTGAGGGGGTCCCTCATCACTAGAGGAGGAAGAGGAGCTTAAGACGAAGCCTTCAAATTCCCCGCTTGCATCACTGGCTGTGTCAGAGTCAGAGGCAAGCATTGCATATGCCTCCTCCGCTGAATACATTCTTCTGGATGACTGGGATGACATTTGGGATGACATTTGGGATGACATTTGGGATGCCATTTTTATTTTTGTGTTACTGGTAGTGAAATGTTTCAACACGTGTATAGTGTAGGGGGGGGGGGTACAAACTTTATTTCAACCCGGGGGGTATGTAGTGTGTAGTGTGTATGTAGTGCAGAAAAAAAAAATACTTTATACAAAAAAAAAAAAATTGAAGGGGTTAAAAAAAAAAAAAATTGAAGGGGTTAAAAAAAAAAATTGAAGGGGTTAAAAAAATAAAAAAATGGTCCTGCGCCAAAAATTGAGCACAGATGTTGGTCAGTTACGTCCGTCACTGAACAGCGCTCAAAGGCAACAGGAATTTAATAAAAAAAAAAAAAAAAGATCAACCCTGTGCCGAAAAAGCTGATCAGTGATGTACGTCACTGATCAGCGCACAGTGGCCACAGGACACCCACAAAATCACAGTGTGTGTAAAAAAAAAATTAAAAAAAGACCCCACAGCAGCCTCAAAAAAAAAAAAAGGTGATCAGTGATGCGACACTGATTACCAGTGAGGGGCAGCAGGTGCACAACCTTTGGTGCAACTGACAGTGCAACTGGCAGGTATATATAAAAAAAAAAAAACCTCTGCACCCCCAAAAAGTTGCTGATCACCTCAGATATAGTGATCAGCACAAAAGGCGGGGGCAGCAGACACAAAATTTAGCACTCTCTATCACTCTCTGTCACTATCTCTCTCTATCTCTCTATCTCTCACTATCTATCACTCTATGACACTGCAGCAGCAGCACTGACAGTTATATATATGAAAAATAACCCCTGCACCCCCAAAAAGTTGCTGGGGGTGCACAAAATGGGGGCAGCAGACACAAAATATAGCAGTCTCTATCACTCTCTGTCACTATCTCTCTCTATCTCTCTATCTCTCTATCTCTCACTATCTATCACTCTATAACACTGCAGCAGCAGCACTGACAGGTATATATATATATAAAAAAAAACCTGCGCCCCCAAAAAGTTGCTGATCAGTTAATTTATACTGATCAGCACAAAAGGGGGGGTAGCAGTCAGTTATATAAAAAATATATAGCACAATCTGTCACTATCTCTCTATCTCTCTCTCTCTATCTCTCTATCTATAACTATATCACACTGCAGCAGCACAAAATATAGCACTCTCTGACACTATCTCTCTCTATCTCTCTCTATCTATCTCTCTCTATCTAACGCTATTACACTGCAGCAGCACAAGTTCACAACACAGGAAGTCACAAGTAGTAACAGGATCCAGGAAGCATCCAGCACACTACAAGCAGTAATGAAGCAGTGATCAGGTAAGTATTTTGCTCGGTTCAGGTCAGTATACTGCGGCAGCTAGGCATGGTGACCGCACTGCACGCAATTCCAGACCGGAATGGCGTCTGCAGTGCAGTCACCGTTAGTTTAAATCCCCCTCCTTGGCTGTGATTGGTCCGTCGGTCCGACGAACCAATCACGGCCTTTGGGGGCGGGCGGGGTGAGGTGGGGTGACACCAGTGTCACCCTTACACCCCGCGGTGATTGGTGCTGTACTTTACAGCACCAATCACCTCCGATCGCGTGTCACCGGCGAACGTTATTCGCCGGTGACACAGAAAACGCTGTAATTGGCTGTTCACACTGAACAGCCAATCACAGCGATCGCCGACGGGGGGGCGGCATCGCAGCCCCCCCTGGGCATGCAGGGACATGTCTGCTGTCAGGGACAGCAGACATGTTGAAACTGTCACCGCGTCTATAGGCGCGGTGACAGTTACAAGCCATGACGTACATTTACGCCATGTGTCGGGAAGTACTTCCCGACCATGACGTAAATGTACGTCAAATGTCGGGAAGGGGTTAAAAGGGCCAGCCAGAGGGTATTTAGATGTAAATTAAGGTGTTGAGACAATAGACTTACAACCATAGCCAAAGGCAGAATTTGAATAGGATTGATTTATTTGCTTTCTCTCTCAACAGCAACTGTAGTTTCAATAGTTCACAATAGAAACAAAAGTTTTTTTTTCTGTTATGATCTGTTACCCCAAATGCATAAGTGCATGAAAATTGGTAAGAGGTATTGTACTGTGTGGAGTTTGTACCTGTTAAGAGTAAAATTGCATTTGTTCTCCCCTGTGAATGTGAGATATCTACAGTATTGTAAGAGGTGTTAAATTCATAGTGCCATATCCTTGCTAACCACAAATGTTATAGAAAGAGTGTGCTATTTGGATTTCTTGAAGAGTTAAGTTAAATAGAAGTGCAAATAGGTTTGCAAAGTATACAAAAGAAGGCGGGACTCGGACACATGGGTGTCAACGTCTGCCGCTCAGTAAGACACTGTTTGCGTGATGGACACATGTGCTGGCACGTGTGATTGCCTAGGTACGCTGTACAGGTAAATGTCCAAGGATGGGTAGTGATACTTAATTGAGTGATAATTATAATTCATACATATTGAGTAAGACTCCTGTTGAGTTACAAACAGGATTCTTTTATTATTGTTCAAAATTCAAGAAATTCAAGTAGTATTGATTAAATTCCCATTGATAGTCAAGGGAACACTCGTGTGACATCCAGTAAAAGAGCTACCAGCCTAGGAAGATTTTCTGTACAGAAATATTTCAAGTTTAAGCATAAGACCGTAAGATGTATAGCGCCCAGTGTGAAACATAACTGAGGCGAACGGGTGTGTGACGGCACGACTCAGCGCAGTGTAGTCCAGTGTAGGACAGTCCAGTTAGGACAGGGTTCACGTGCCGACGTACACATAGGAACTGCCCCTCCAGTGGAATTGATTCCGCTAGGAGGGTACAAGAAGATACATCGGAACCCAGTGTTTCCGATTAGCTACTTTAGAAATCCAATTTTTGGGGGTACAGGAAAACAAGTTTGTTGTACCCTGGAAAAATTGTGCCGCACCAAGCAAGTTGGCTAGAAGTTCGCTGCTAGTTGAAAGACTTGGTGATTGAGTATCGTACCTCGTATCCTTCGCACCTGCTTGACTGTGGGATGTTCTAGGAAGCTGTAGAAGTGAGTGTTTGGGGAGCTCTCAGATAAGTAATAACCCACCGGTATCTATTAAGCTGTGAAAGTTTATTCCTGTATTTATGGGTAATAACGGGTCACGCTGTGATAACGTGCATGTTAGGGAGGAAGCAAGCCAGCCAAAAGGATCGGCTGCTTTTATTATGTGCTGTGAGCACGGTGAACGAGCAGTTGTTTACCAAAAGAAATGAAAAAGGAATACACAGGCAGCAAGTTAGAATTTCCCAGTGTTGATAGCTTCGAACCGGATGAATTACACAATAAGAATTGAAAATAATGTCTGCTCTCATCAACGCGAGGTAAGAAGAGGCATAGTGTTTGTTTAAAACTGTGGTATAGGAAGAGGCAATAGGAAGAGTGATAATAAAAGTGCAATTAGACTGTTAATGCGGAATAGCAATACCCCCCCCCCATTCATATATATAATGGGGATGCGGTCATTTGGTCTACTGCATTATGGTAGAAAGTCATTAGGTCGAATCCATTAGGTCGACATGCTAAAAGGTCGACATGACTCTAGGTCGACATGGGAAAAGGTCGACATGATTCTAGTTCGACAGGTCATTAGTTCGAAAAGGTCATTAGTTCGACATTGTCTATGTCGACATTCACAAGGTCGACATGGAGTTTTTCACTGTTTTTTGAGCCAACATGTGCCGACAGGCGGTTTTTCATGCCCTACCATCCACTAGGGCGTGGTGGGAGAATAAAATAGTGTGCCGAGCGTAGCGAGGCACCGTGCCCGACGCATAGCGAGCGCAGCGAGCGCTGCGAGGGGATGCAGTGCACTTTAAACTGTGTCCATGTCGACTGTGTTGACATTCAGGTAAAAAAACAGTGAAAAACCCCATGTCGACCTTGTGAATGTCGACATAGACAATGTCGAACTAATGACCTTGTCGAACTAATGACCTGTCGAACTAATGACCTTTCGACCTAGAATCATGTCGACCTTTTCCCATGTCGACCTAGAATCATGTCGACCTTTTAGCATGTCGACCTAATGGATTTGACCTAATGACTTTCTACCATAATGCAATAGACCAAATGATCCCAACCCATATAATGGGACCAGTTATTCTAAAGTGTCTGATGTAATTGTGAAACTGACTAACCTATACCCCGTGTCAACTCCTTGTTAAGGATTAGTAAGTGTTGACGTAATATTCAAGACAGCTGTCGTCTCCGAGACGAGATAAGTCGAATGTAAGGCGGAGTCAAACAGCCAGAGAGGATGCTGTTTGTTTTTCCCAAGTGGTAAGAGAATGTACAGTTGACGCCAAATTGACAGCTGGAGAAGTAGGTATACTGGTTTCACACTGACTCAGGTAATAAGTATTAAGGTAACAAGATAAATTGAGAATGCCAAATTGTATTTGAAATTAATTACATCCCCAGGTTAATAACTGCTGCAGGTATAGAGAAGCAGAGATGTCGCACACATGAAGAACTGTAACTAACAAGACTCCTAAACTTTCTTTCTCCCCTTTTAGCAAGTAGATTAAAGATTTAAGAGTAGAACACAATATTACAGCGAACACATGAAGGGTTAGACGATGGTAAGACATACAGGTATAGAACACGAGGAAAGGTAGAGAACAAGATAACATGTTCTACTCAAAGGAGTACTGCATACGATCCGCCCTAGGTACCAGGGTAACGACGTATAAGGAAATTTGTTTTTGAAACATGCTTGTTCATTACATGACATATAGTTCCCATGACACATATGTATGTGAACACATAGGCATAGGGAAGTGGTTAAAAAAGTTAATAGCCACCTAGTGGTGACTTGTATGTGATGTAATTGTCAGTCCAGGTTCTTAGGAATCAAGTAAGGAGAAATGGAAGTTAAGTCTATACGTACTCTCTTTTGTTTGTTTGATTGTCATTGTTTGTTTTGATGGTTCGCAGAATCAGACATGTGTCGTGTAAGATGTCTAACGATTTGTTTTTCTGTTTGTTGTTTAGTTAAGCCGGAAAGAGCTGTGATTGGACCCGGTTAAATGTGACGCATTGAATTTGGAAACCCCTATTGCTCCTAATTGCATGGAGAGCATATGGACCTAACATTGAAAAAGTTTCATCCCCTGGACAACGAGATATATATATATTAGTGTTTTTAAATGAGATTTAAAAATCTCAAGATATTGATAGTGTTAGGTCCAGATGTCAAGTAACTGATAGTCCCTAGTGATTAGACAGAGAAGAGGAAAATGAGAGATTGAATATTCTGAATATCTCAGATTTCCTCTAGTCACATTTTTCCGAAGAAGAACACAGATTATCTGGCTCAGAAAACTGTATTTGTAATATATGGAGTGGTATAGAGGTTAAATTGAAAGAGGTTTGGTAGTACAGGGTAGAAATACCCTTAAATAAATTAGAGCGCCACCTAGTGTCAAAAGACAGTAAGGCGAGGGTTAAACTATAGCACTCTAGAGTGTAGAAGCTTCGCAGATGTGGGAGGCGGGATATTTTTAACGCTTGGGAAGTTCTTTCTGTTTATGTCTCTGCAGGGAAACAAGTCGACGACAGAACTATCGGAAGTCTACAAGTGGATCGGATGGAATACAAGAAGCCAAGAATGGTAGGGAAAATAGGTAGAAATGCAAAAATATTGATACTTCTTTTTTCCTATAGATGCAATGGATAAGAAAAGACAAGCCCAGCTGTAGACAGACGATGGTCCTCGAGATGACGACTTGGATACCGACAGATGACTGGACAGGAACCCAGCTAGAAAGCCCCAAGAGCCGACGAAATACACAAGCCGACCAAGAGAATGATGACCCCTAGACGACCCCACGTCGTGATGAGCAGAAGACCCACTAGAGACTTTTTTTGGCCCTTAGTTTTAATGTCAAGAGACACTAGGAATGACCCAAAAGGCGTAGAAGGTTTTTGTCCTGGGACCCTATTCAGGTTTTTAATCCCCTACTGCCCAAGGAGAAATGACTGTTCTCCACTCTTTCAGGAAATCTTTATAATACTCTGTCAAATTGTTCGTTATGATTGTTCATCAATGTTTTCCCAGCATCCTTTGTAGGACATATGAAGGTTGTTCAACCCTGTACACCCTGCGGTAGGTAACACAACACCTATGCAGGAACACTACACCCACCTAAACAGCTACACATACACTCCCCAAATGTATCATTCAGTCGTGTGTGTCTGGGCTGTGGCCCTACAACTATTGTGAGGTCATGGTCTGGACATGCCGGCGTTAAGTAAATGCACTCCCCCATTTATTATTAATCTCGGATTAAGCCATTGCGCAAAAATGATACATCCCCTTCTTTCTACACATACACATAAGTTCCACCCTTTAAAAATCTTTTTTTATCAATGAAAAATATTTTTTATGAAAAATATTGACATTTTATGAATTATGAAAATTAATGCGGAAATTATGCATTATTAATGTGACAGTTTTATATACTGTAAAATGGACGACTGTCAATGCCTAATTTTTCCCAGCATATAATTTCCATAATTATAATTATAACCATGCCCACTAAATTAATATAGTCTGAGATAAATATAATTTATATCTCATAAGTAAGGAAAAGATCGAATATTAATTTACATATTTTTAGATTCACATAATGTCATGTTTGGACTCTAAATATGCGAAATTACATTAGCTATCAGATGACAGTTATTAGAATTCCATATCATATTGCACTCACAAGTTATACAAATAATAAGTTCACAATAGATTTAAAATACAGTATCAGAGGGGCGTGTCTATAAGCTAAGTGATACCAGGTGAATGAATGGCCTCTGGAAAAACAAAAGGATCCACTTAAGCCAGTCACAAGATACTGTAAACAAAGGGGTGTGCCAGTGATGAATGAGCCCAGCAAAGGGAGTTTTCTTGGGAAGTAAATGAATCAGCTATTGGGACTTGCTATTGGGACGTTGAAGTGACAAGATGGAATGCAACACTCCTGGACAAGTTGGCCACATGGCTTGAGTAATGTATAAACTTGTAGGACCGATATATTGTGTACTAGGACCCCGGTTATGGAATATGGATTATGCTAGAGAGTTTAAGAGTAGTTAACTTCCATTCTTAGTTTGTCTTCAGATATTAACATGTGCATAGGCCCAGCGTATGTTTACCTATGGTTTGGACAAAGAAAGCTTCTGTCTGTAGTTAAGGGTGACCTGTGTGAGTGATGTTTAGCTAGCCTGTAGTTATGAATTGTGAGCAAGGATATGCTTAAATTGGTAGAGATAGCAGTGTACGTTTATTTGTAAGGATAAGCTGTAGTGATTATACTGATTTGAGCATGGTGGATGCTATTACTATAAAAGCAGAATGTGTAGACATGTGCTGCAGGCTCCGGCCTGCAGTGAGTCTTTTGTGTAGGTAAATGGCTAACATTTGGTGTTTGGACTAGCCACTGTGTGTCCATGTGTGGGTGTAAAACTGAAAGCTTTTAAAGTATATTGTCTGGCTAGATTATCTAGATAATCGGATGTAACTGTAAGATAACATGTGCTGTGAGGGTAGTCCACTATTGTCTGGATTCTTTGTATTGAAGTGTGTGTGTCTGCGTCTCAGAATGGATTAGCCCCGAGTTGTTTCTATTGAAGCAGTGTGAACGCTTTGTGTAATATCCAGATAGAATATCTAGATAAACTATCGGATAAGTCCAATTTATATGCTAACAAATGTTGATAGCATGATGCTCGGATGGTGTGTGTGTAACGGCATGTGATGTGAGTATGATATAGCAAGGCCATAGATTGTATAGTGCCAGTTAGGTGTTCTGTACAGAGAAGTACATTGTAGCTTAAATGATATTCAATTGTGTATGCTGCAGGTAAAGTGTGTTTGATGAAAGTGCAAGTTATATAATAGTTGTGAGTATTGCATGATGCAGGTTAGAGGTTAAATTTGGAATAAATGTTGTGGAAAGACAAATGAACGTACAGTCAGTTTATGTGTGATCGCCAGGCGGAAGTTATTAGTCTTTAGTTAAGGTTCCTTTGTCTGCTATGTAGTGGAATCTAAAATGGCCGACAATAAGGTTCCTTTGTGTGCCATGCGGCAGTACACAAAATGGCGGACACAAAGACTTGGTATCACAAAATGGCTGCTTCTTCATAGCCACGCCCCCTCCCGCGCTGTATTCGCATACACAGTATTTAACACTGAGGTTAATTGTATTTAAGGATGCTGGCATAATAATCGTTATTATGTATAATACCTGTATTGTTATATTTTGTAATCCATAATACAGTTTCATCAGTTTACATTCATAAATAATATTCATTGGTTATAAATCTGGACATTCAATTATTGGTTGCGTGCGAAATGAATAAATTAGATAGACTTTGCATATATAAATAAATGTACTTCCATAGTATGTATGTATGAAGGTGGCGTAAATGTATGCATGCATGATGGTAGCGGTGTATAAATGTACGTATGAGGGTGGCAGTGTATAAATGTATGTATGAGGGTGGCGGTGTATAAATGTATGTATGAGGGCGGCGGTGTATAAATGTATGTATGAGGGCGGCGGTGTATAAATGCATGTATGAGGGTGGCGGTGTATAAATGTACGTATGAGGGTGGCAGTGTATAAATGTACGTATGAGGGTGGCAGTGTATAAATGTATGTATGAGGGTGGCAGTGTATAAATGTACGTATGAGGGTGGCAGTGTATAAATGTATGTATGAGGGCGATGGTGTATAAATGTATGTATGAGGGTGGCGGTGTATAAATGTATGCATGTATGAGGGTGGTGGTGTATGTATGTATGTATGTATGAGGGCGGCGGTATATAAATGTATGTATGAGGGCGGCGGTGTATAAATGTATGTATGAGGGCGGCGGTGTATAAATGTATGTATGAGGGTGGTGGTGTATAAATGTATGTATGAGGGTGGTGGTGTATAAATGTATGTATGAGGGTGGCGGTGTATAAATGTATGTATGAGGGCGATGATGTATAAATGTATGTATGAGGGCGATGGTGTATAAATGTATGTATGAGGGTGGTGGTGTATAAATGTATGTATGAGGGCGGTGGTGTATTATGTACGTATGAGGGCGGCGGTGTATAAATGTACGTATGAGGGTGGCGGTGTATAAATGTACGTATGAGGGCGGCAGTGTATAAATGTATGTATGAGGGCGGCGGTGTATAAATGTATGTATGAGGGCGGCGGTGTATAAATGTATGTATGAGGGTGGCGGTGTATAAATGTATGTATGAGGGTGGCGGTGTATAAATGTATGTATGAGGGTGGCGGTGTATAAATGTATGTATGAGGGCGATGGTGTATAAATGTATGTATGAGGGTGGTGGTGTATAAATGTATGCATGCATGATGGTAGCGGTGTATAAATGTATGCATGTATGAGGGTGGCGGTGTATAAATGTATGTATGAGGGTGGTGGTGTATAAATGTATGAATGTATGAGGGTGGCGGTGTATAAATGTACGTACGAGGGCGGCAGTGTATAAATGTATGTATGAGGGCGGCGGTGTATAAATGTATGTATGAGGGTGGCGGTGTATAAATGTATGTATGAGGGTGGCGGTGTATAAATGTATGTATGAGGGTGGCGGTGTATAAATGTATGTATGAGGGCGATGGTGTATAAATGTATGTATGAGGGTGGTGGTGTATAAATGTATGCATGCATGATGGTAGCGGTGTATAAATGTATGCATGTATGAGGGTGGCGGTGTATAAATGTATGTATGAGGGTGGTGGTGTATAAATGTATGTATGAGGGTGGTGGTGTATAAATGTATGTATGAGGGTGGCGGTGTATAAATGTATGTATGAGGGTGGCGGTGTATGCATGTATGAGGGAGGTGGTATATAAATGTATGTATGTATGTATGTATGTATGAAGGTGGCGTAAATGTATGCATGTATGATGGTAGCGGTGTATAAATGTATGCATGTATGAGGGTGGCAGTGTATAAATGTATGTATGAGGGTGGTGGTGTATAAATGTATGGATCCACATGATGTTGGCTCTTCGGCATCCCTAAACATATTTCTCTTTGTGTCTGACTGGTTCTGCCATGTGTGCTGTATCAGTCCAGACAGTGTATGAGTCCAGGGGTGCCGTATGAGTCCAGGGGTGCCGCCATGTGTGCCTTCTGACTGAACACACAGACGTTTCTGATCACAGAAGGTCAACTCTGTAAAAAATGCATCCGTTGGAAATGGATATATATTTATATGAGAATACGATGTTCTGACTGTACATTGGATTACCGGTTTTACTAATCCGTTGGTTTTACCCACCTTGGGTCCATACCATATGAAATACTAGTAACATACTGATACCCCAATACCCCTGAGGAAGTCCCGTAAGGGACGAAACGCGTAGGGTGATTTCAGGAAAATTGGCTCTAAGCGGTATCAAGCACAGGACCATACAATGTGAAAACCTTGTATGAAATACCATCGTTTTTTTTATTGTTATACAAAATAAATTTTATACTGATGTGTAATTACTCTTATAGAGATGGGGTATACAATGCGCTCACCTCCTAACAAGCTTCTGTCGATGCACAGAAGATTGCTCTTTGTGGTGTAAATCAATGATAAATGGCACCAATATCAGGATGTGATGTAAACGATGGCAATAATAATGGGTCTGCAAGGTAATGTAAAAGCACAAATGCTTTATTGAACAATCAGGATAATAAAGTGTGAGTCCAGGTCCCACTGGTGTGGGTTCTTAGTCACTGAAGGGGAGGACAGAGGAATGGCAGCACAGAGAGGGGGGGGGGGTTGTGCTGGTCTGTAACTGTGCGGGGTGTGAGGGTCCGCAACTGCAGACGGGAGGGAGAGTCAAATAATGAAGAAACGTGGCACAGGGGGTGGTGCGAGGGGCTGGCGTCCCGTCCCCCCGCAGTGCACCTCTCACCTGTGTCTGTGTGGTCGTCACGGACGGTCCCGCTGCGTTTCCAGATTTTGTCCTAGCCGGAGCACTGACAGCGTGTGAGCTGTGCTGTGTGCCCGGCTCTGCAGTGATGACGTAGTACGCGACTTCTGGGTCCCGGCGCCTGGTTGCCAGGGCGATCCCAGCCGCGTTCAGTTACGTCCTAGTGCAGGCTCTACTCCCAGCCGGGAGGAGACTTGTAGGTGGTGGGTGTCTGAATGCGAATGTCCAACGCGTTTCAACCGCTGTGCGGTCTTCTTCAAGGATATTGAGCATGGGGTGGTGTCCATTTCTTATGAGAAAAAATGTCCCGCCCTCTGCTCAGATTGGCTGTGTGCACTGGTGGGAGTGCTCATTGCTGGACTACGTCATTCCAGCCTCTCATGTGTTGTACATTATGTTGCTATCATACAGTGCCTGGTGTGTAAACACACTGCATTTAGGATGGCGCTGTGAGTGTCAAATTTACAAGGTGATGTGTTCAGTTTATTTCTGAATCATAATTGGAGTAACTGGTCTGTCTCCCAGGCTAGTGAGGGGAATAAATTCATTACCCCAGTGTGCCATTGTTAAATTCAATATTGAGGCCCATAGGGTGTAATGTTTTAAGGGTAAACATCCAGTATAGTTCTCTTCTATTTAAGACGTCAGTGTGGTCAACCCCTCTCCAATTCATGTCGGGGGCTTCAATGGCGGTAAAGACTAGTCCCTTGGGGTTATATTGGTGTGTCTCTTTAAAGTGCATTGATACACTATGCTTGGCGTAACCCATTCTGATATTTCGAATGTGCTCATAGATTCTAATTTTTAGGGGCCTTGTGGTTCTACCGACATACTCTAATCCACAAGGACACCTCAGGAGATATATGACCCCTTTACTTTCACATGACATTTGTTGTTTATGTCTGAATGTTTGGTTGATGGTGGTAGAGGTCCATGTAGGTGGGTTTTTCGTGGTGGGAGTGGCTAGATTTTTACATCCAGCACAACGTCCACACTGGAAAAAACCTTTTTTATCAGTAAGTGTGGTTTGTCTGGTTTCTTTCGGCTTTATGTGATTTTTGACAAGCTTCTGTCTGAGGTCTGGAGCCTTCCTGAATATCAATCTGGGCCTGTCTGGTAGAATGTCTTTAAGTTGGTGGTCCTGTTTAAGTATGTGCCAATGTCTGCCTAATATGCTCTTGAGTTGGTCAGAGGATTGGTTGTATTGTGTAATGAAAGAGACTTCCTGTGTGATTTCTGTGTCAGTCGGGTATTTGTTTGTCAATGTGGTGGCTCGGTCCATGGCACTTACGTCGTTATATGCTTTGTCTAAAAAAAGTAAGTGCCATGGACCGAGCCACCACATTGACAAACAAATACCCGACTGACACAGAAATCACACAGGAAGTCTCTTTCATTACACAATACAACCAATCCTCTGACCAACTTAAAGACATTCTACCAGACAGGCCCAGATTGATATTCAGGAAGGCTCCAGACCTCAGACAGAAGCTTGTCAAAATCACATAAAGCCGAAAGAAACCAGACAAACCACACTTACTGATAAAAAAGGTTTTTTCCAGTGTGGACGTTGTGCTGGATGTAAAAATCTAGCCACTCCCACCACGAAAAACTCACCTACATGGACCTCTACCACCATCAACCAAACATTCAGACATAAACAACAAATGTCATGTGAAAGTAAAGGGGTCATATATCTCCTGAGGTGTCCTTGTGGATTAGAGTATGTCGGTAGAACCACAAGGCCCCTAAAAATTAGAATCTATGAGCACATTCGAAATATCAGAATGGGTTACGCCAAGCATAGTGTATTAATGCACTTTAAAGAGACACACCAATCTAACCCCAAGGGACTAGTCTTTACCGCCATTGAAGCCCCCGACATGAATTGGAGAGGGGGTGACCACACTGACGTCTTAAATAGAAGAGAACTATACTGGATGTTTACCCTTAAAACATTCCACCCTATGGGCCTCAATATTGAATTTAACAATGGCACACTGGGGTAATGAATTTATTCCCCTCACTAGCCTGGGAGACAGACCAGTTACTCCAATTATGATTCAGAAATAAACTGAACACATCACCTTGTAAATTTGACACTCACAGCGCCATCCTAAATGCAGTGTGTTTACACACCAGGCACTGTATGATAGCAACATAATGTACAACACATGAGAGGCTGGAATGACGTAGTCCAGCAATGAGCACTCCCACCAGTGCACACAGCCAATCTGAGCAGAGGGCGGGACATTTTTTCTCATAAGAAATGGACACCACCCCATGCTCAATATCCTTGAAGAAGACCGCACAGCGGTTGAAACGCGTTGGTCATTCGCATTCAGACACCCACCACCTACAAGTCTCCTCCCGGCTGGGAGTAGAGCCTGCACTAGGACGTAACTGAACGCGGCTGGGGTCGCCCTGGCAACCAGGCGCCGGGACCCAGAAGTCGCGTACTACGTCATCACTGCAGAGCCGGGCACACAGCACAGCTCACACGCTGTCAGTGCTCCGGCTAGGACACAATCTGGAAACGCAGCGGGACCGTCCGTGACGACCACACAGACACAGGTGAGAGGTGCACTGCGGGGGGAAGGGACGCCAGCCCCTCGCACCACCCCCTGTGCCACGTTTCTTCATTATTTGACTCTCCCTCCCGTCTGCAGTTGCGGACCCTCACACCCCGCACAGTTACAGACCAGCACAACCCCCCCCCCTCTCTGTGCTGCCATTCCTCTGTCCTCCCCTTCAGTGACTAAGAACCCACACCAGTGGGACCTGGACTCACACTTTATTATCCTGATTGTTCAATAAAGCATTTGTGCTTTTACATTACCTTGCAGACCCATTATTATTATTATTGCCATCGTTTACATCACATCCTGATATTGGTGCCATTTATCATTGATTTACACCACAAAGAGCAATCTTCTGTGCATCGACAGAAGCTTGTTAGGAGGTGAGCGCATTGTATACCCCATCTCTATTACTGTATTCTTGTGAGCTTGGACAGCTCAAATACTTTGCAGCCCCTCCGTTCATAAGGTAACTGAGCGCTAGCTAACCCCCTGTACCTACAACTATTTTGTGTAATTACTCTTGGTGAAACTTCTCTCAGCGCACTTCTATACCCTTTCTTTTTCATATATATATATATATATATATATATATATATATATATATATATATATATATATATATAAATTCTCATTTTGAATGCAGAGCGAGGAGGATACTGCAGAGAGAGCGTCCTGATATTGTTCTTGATAAGAACCTACACTAGACTCTCAACTGAGAAATTTCCATTTAATTGAGCCCCATCAAGAAGGACTTGGTGATATTTATTTTATTTGCATCAGCTGTGATCAGCAGAAATTTCAAATAGGACCAGCCACACAAAATCCACTCACCCATTGGTTCTTACCCCTGATAAAGTCTTAGAGACGAAACGCGTCGGGTTTCTTCACCAATAAAAGAACTATTTACCCAGAGATGGACTGAGCTTATTCATTGGGAACATCCTCAAATACAAGAACACTATTTCAGAAATGTGTATTCTGTTTTGAAATTGTAATGTTTTATTGGGAGGTACAGTTTCTATACTAGGTAGCGCACCCCAATCACCCCCCACATGTATATATATATATATATATATATATATATATATATATATATATATATATATATATATATACACACACACATATATATATACATATATACAATCCAGCAGACCAGCACCCTCCTTCAATAGTAACTGCCGCGGTGCTAGGAAACAGTGTTTAAATATCGATTCCAACAACCTGCACCCACGGACTTGCTTCAGCAAAAAAGACTCATACCAAACAGGCTCTTGTCCACATTGTCTTGTCCACAAGAGCCTGTTTGGTATGAGTCTTTTTTGCTGAAGCAAGTCCGTGGGTGCAGGTTGTTGGAATCGATATATATATATTATTATATATTATATATATTTATTTATTTTTTCTTCCTGCAGGGGTGCTGTTAAGTGTGCCAAATCAGTCAAGGGGTGCTGCCATGTGTGCTGTATAGTTCAAGACACTATTGATGCTTTAGTCTTGCCTGTCACTGATGTCTCGAAGTATAGTGATGTAGTAATGCCGCCTACTGTTATTCTGACTCCACCTATTATTTATTTGTTGCCGCCTACATGAGGCCACTTCAAGGAAATTTCCAGGGCCACTTTTAGTCCCCAATCCGCCCCTGGGGAGCATGCACACCGAATGTGCCCACAAATATACTTTTTGCCACTGCCCGCTTCCCCCCCTTCCCCTTTCATTTTCTTCTGGATCCGCCCCTGTGCAGGGGTGACCCGGGTGAGTAGTGGGAGCTGCGCAATGGCAGCGGCGGTACGGAGGCAGAGGGAGATGCCGGAGGGAGAGGCAGTTCGTACAGAGTTTTATAAAATGAAACAGAGCTCAGGCATAAGGGCCTTGATTAGGAGGAAGACTGGGCCAGCGACAGCATGTGGTGCCCAGCCCTAAGGAGGAGACAGATGAAATTCATTCAGTAAATTGAGGAGAAGGGGGCACACCACCTGATACTGTGGGGGAGGAAATTTGTAAAAAAAATAGGTGTATTTGTATCCAGAAATAAACTTATTTTTGACATTTACTATCCCGAAAATACAGCAATTCGTATTCGTATTGATAGCACATCAATACGGATACGAATTGCCGTATTTTCGGGATAGTAAATGTCAAAAATAAGTGTATTTCTGGATACAAATACACCTATTTCTTTACAAATTCCCTTTAGTAAATTTCCCCCTGTCGGTCTGAAATAGAGTGCTGCAAATAGGTCTGTTGTGTATTCTTACTTCTCTCACATATCTCTATAGCACCTATCACTGATACCCTAACCCTGTCCCTAGTGTATAATCCTAGCAACCCCCCTGCAGAGCCTTCCCCCTGGTAAATTAACCCTAATAACCCCTCCTACACACACACACACACACACACACACACACAGATTTACCCTCAACCTAATGCAGAACCCTAATGACCCCCCCACCCACCACCGCAGCCTAACCTAAGTGGCATTACGTGTGTGGCATAATGTGTAAGGGGCATTATGGTGTGTGGTGTAAAGTGTAAGGGGCATTACTGTGTGTGGCATAAAGTGTAAGGGGCATAACTGTGTGTGGCGTAAAGTGTAAGGGGCATTACTGTGTGTGGCATATAATGTAAGGGGCATTAAGATGTGTGCTTTATAGTGTAAGGGGCTTTATGGGGAGGGGGGCGGGCGCCAGAAACGATTTTGGCTGGGGGGAGCAAAATTTACAGTTACACCACTGATCCCACCACCCACATGTGTGGTGTTACTCCCAGCACCAAAGCCTAGTGCAGGAGATGAATCACCGTTCCTATAATGCTCAGCTCAGCGTTGGTCCCTGCCTGATGGGTCAGCAGTGTCTGAGATACAGAAACAGAAATAAGCACAGGCCTGACCCTCCTGTATGGAGAGGACCTAAATAAATACAGCTTTCCTGGCAGTACCCTACCATTGGAGAAGGACTGAAACCTGCACAAAACAAATGGAGCTTTATATTATATGTGGCCACTCATAAGGAAACATTTCCATGATATATCGGAGGATGCCCTCACCTGGGTGTGTTTCACACTTAGCATTCTCAGATTAGGGGTCCGGTGCACTAGCAGGCTGAGTGTGCACTCAGTAACAGCTGTCTGATTGATACTCAGGTGGGTTAATGAATAACAAGCATTCATCAGGAAATGGCTCATTCCATTATCGCTGACTTTGGTCTGATCCAAGACAAGATGTGAAAGGTGATTTAAACCTAAAGTAATGGAGAAACAGATAAAATTAAAGATGGCGCAGTTATCAGACCAAAGCTAGAACAATTAAGACATCAGACAGAACTCAATGATGACAGAAGTGAATGAGAAGGTCAGACATATGTAAGATACAGCACAGTAATGCCAGCGAGGACAGAGAAAACCCCATACATAGGGGGCGACGCCGCACCTGTGCTGAGCGAGGTGCTTAAAGCACACATCGCGGCACACAAACAATGCACCCACAATGTGTGCTGGGCGATCTGTGCAGAGCAGGACAGACAGTGCTATCGCTATAGGGCATACATACGGAGCGATCCGCGCTTTATGTCACATCGCTTAGAAATTAGGCTTAAATTGCTCCTTAATTACAATAACACATAGATGAGGCGGAGCGCAGTGGCGACCTATATAAATCAGGCGGAGCGCAGTGGAGACCTATATAAATCAGGCGGAGCGCAGTGGTGACCTATATAAATCAGGCGGAGCGCAGTGGTGACCTATATAAATCAGGCGGAGCGCAGTGGCGACCTATATAAATCAGGCGGAGCGCAGTGGCGACCTATATAAATCAGGCGGAGCGCAGTGGCGACCTATATAAATCAGGCGGAGCGCAGTGGCGACCTATATAAATCAGGTGGAGCGCAGTGGCGACCTATATAAATCAGGTGGATCGCAGTGGAGACCTATATAAATCAGGCGGAGCGCAGTGGCGACCTATATAAATCAGGCGGAGCGCAGTGGCGACCTATATAAATCAGGCGGAGCGCAGTGGTGACCTATATAAATCAGGCGGAGCGCAGTGGAGACCTATATAAATCAGGCGGAGCGCAGTGGTGACCTATATAAATCAGGCGGAGCGCAGTGGTGACCTATATAAATCAGGCGGAGCACAGTGGCGACCTATATAAATCAGGCGGAGCGCAGAGGTGACCTATATAAATCAGGCGGAGCGCAGTGGTGACCTATATAAATCAGGCGGAGCGCAGTGGTGACCTATATAAATCAGGTGGAGCGCAGTGGTGACCTATATAAATCAGGAGGAGCGCAGTGGTGACCTATATAAATCAGGCGGAGCGCAGTGGTGACCTATATAAATCAGGCGGAGCGCAGTGGCGACCTATATAAATCATGTGGAGCGCAGTGGCGACCTATATAAATCAGGCAGAGTGCAGTGGTGACCTATATAAATCATGTGGAGTGCAGTGGTGACCTAAATAAATCAGGCGGAGCACAGTGGTGACCTCATAAATGAGGCGGAGCGCAGTGGCGACCTATATAAATCAGGCGGAGCACAGTGATGACCTATATAAATCAGCCGGAGCGCAGGGACGACCTATATAAATCAGGCGGAGCGCAGTGGTGACCTATATAAATCAGGCGGAGCGCAGTGGTGACCTATATAAATCATGTGGAGCGTAGTGGTGACCTGTATAAATCAGGCGGAGCGCAGTGACGACCTATATAAATCAGGCGGAGCGCAGTGGCGACCTAAATAAATCAGGCGTAGTGCAGTGGTGACCTATATAAGTCAGGCGGAGCGCAGTGGTGACCTATATAAATGAGGCGGAGCGCAGTGGTGACCTATATAAATGAGGGGGAGCGCAGTGACAACCTATATAAATAAGGCGTAGTGCAGTGGTGACCTATATAAACCAGGCAGAGCGCAGTGGTGACCTATATAAATGAGGCGGAGCGCAGTGGTGACCTATATAAATGAGGGGGAGCGCAGTGACGACCTATATAAATAAGGCGTAGTGCAGTGGTGACCTATATAAGTCAGGCAGAGCGCAGTGGCGACCTATATAAATGAGGCGGAGAGCAGTGGTGACCTATATAAACCAGGCAGAGTGCAGTGGTGACCCAGATTATTCAGGCGGAGCACAGTGGTGACCTATATAAATGAGGGGGAGCGCAGTGGCGACCTATATAAATCAGGCGGAGCGTAGTGGTGACCTGTATAAATCAGGCGGAGCGCAGTGACGACCTATATAAATCAGGCATAGTGCAGTGGTGACCTATATAAGTCAGGCAGAGCGCAGTGGTGACCTATATAAATGAGGCGGAGCGCAGGGGTGACCTATATAAATGAGAGGAGCGCAGTGACGACCTATATAAATGAGGCAGAGTGCAGTGGTGACCTATATTATTCAGGCTGAGCACAGTGGCGACCTATATAAATCAGGCGGAGCGCAGTTGTGACATATATTATTAAGGCAGAGTGCAGTGGTGACCTATATAAATCAGGTGGAGCACAGTGGCGACCCATATAAGTCAGGTGGGGCGCAGTGTTGACCTAAATAAATCAGACGGAGCGCAGTGACGACCTATATAAATGATGCAGAGCACAGTGGCGACCTATATAAATCAGGTGGAGCACAGTGGTGACCTATATGTCAGGCGGAGCGCAGTGGTGACCTATATAAATGAGGCGGAGCGCAGTGGTGACCTACATAAATGAGGGGGAGCGCAGTGGCGACCTATATAAATCAGGCGGAGCACAGTTGTGACATACTATTCAGGCGGAGCGCAGCGGTGACCTATATAAATGAGGCGGAGCGCAGTGGTGACCTATATAAATGAGGGGGAGTGCAGTGGCGACCTATATAAATCAGGCGGAGCATAGTTGTGACATATATCATTCAGGCAGAGTGCAGTGGTGACCAATATAAATCAGGTGGATCACTGTGGCGACCCATATAAGTCAGGCGGAGCGCAGTGGTGACCTAAATAAATCAGGGGGAGCGCAGTGACGACCTATATAAAGCAGGTGGAGCACAGTGGTGACCTATGTGTCAGGCGGAGCGCAGTGGTGACATATATAAATGAGGCGGAGCGCAGTGGTGACCTATGTAAATCAGGCGAAGCGCAGTGGTGACCTATAAAAATCAGGCGGAGTGCAGTGACGACCTATATTATTCAGGCAGAGCACATTGGTGACCTATATTATTCAGGCAGAGCACAGTGGTGACCTATATTATTCAGGCAGAGCACAGTGGTGACCTATATAAATCAGGCAGAGCGCAGTGGTGACCTATATAAGTTAAGCGGACTGCAGTGGTGACCTATATAAAGCAGGCAGAATGCAGTGGTAACCTATATAATATCAGGCGGAGTGCAGTGGCGACCTATATTATTCAGGCAGAGCACATTGGTGACCTATATTATTCAGGCAGAGCACAGTGGTGACCTATATAAATCAGGCAGAGCGCAGTGGTGACCTATATAAAGCAGGCAGAATACAGTGGCGACCTATATAATATCAGGCGGAGTGCAGTGGCGACCAATATTAATCAGGCAGAGTGCAGTGGTGACCTATATAAGACAGGCAGAGCACAGTGGAGACCTATATAAGACAGGCAGAGCACAGTGGTGACCTATATAAATCAGGCAGAGCACAGTGGCAACCTATATAAATCAGGCAATGTGCAGTGGTGACCTATATAAATGAGGCGGAGCTTAGTGGTGACCTATATAAATCAGGCGGAGCTTAGTGGTGACCTATATAAATCAGGCGGAGCGCAGTGGTGACCTATATAAATTAGGCGGAGCACAGTGGCAACCTATATAAATCAGGCAATGTGCAGTGGTGACCTATATAAATCAGGCGGAGCTCAGTGGTGACCTATATAAATCAGGCGGAGCGCAGTGGTGACCTATATAAATTAGGCGGAGCGCAGTGGTGACCTATATAAGTCAGGCAGAGCGCAGTGGTGTAAAAAGAAAAGTAGCGTTAGTATACCAATGAGTACATACCTTTGAAAAAGCTGTCCTGTATGACAATGAAACGTGTAAGGAGTTTGAGGCCCATCATCCTGCCATTGCCATCTTGCACTTTATTGCATTCGGACCAGTCGCAGATGTGGGGACTATTCACAGTCATCTTATTACCAACAAGTGAGACTCTGTTCTACCTACCACCACCCTGGAGGAGACAGCTGCAATGTCATCCTAAAATTGGATCAATTCCCCAGGTGGATGTCATTGGTATCTATACCATCTCTATACAGAGGGCTCAACAGAGACTGTACATATTTTTTCAAGAATCCCCGATATTATAATAGGAACGGATGCTCTTCATTTATCAGCATTTACAGATGCCAGTGGCCTCACATTGTTGTTTTTAACTAGTATGATTTTATTTCAAGTGCATAATAAAATGTTATCATTTAATTACTCATTGGTGTACTAGCGCTACTTTTCTTTTCTTTATACTTTAACCCTTTAGGGATTTACCCCCTCCTTATAGTAGCTACTTGCCAAACCACCCCATGCATGTGCCCCCTAATGAGCGCAGTGGTGACCTATATAAGTCAGGTGGAGTGCAGTGGTGACCTATATAAGTCAGGTGGAGTGCAGTGGTGACCTATATAAGTCAGGTGGAGTACAGTGGTGACCTATATAAGTCAGGTGGAGTACAGTGGTGACCTATATAAGTCAGGTGGAGTGCAGTGGTGACCTATATAAGTCAGGTGGAGTGCAGTGGTGACCTATATAAGTCAGGTGGAGTGCAGTGGTGACCTATATAAGTCAGGTGGAGTGCAGTGGTGACCTATATAAGTCAGGTGGAGTGCAGTGGTGACCTATATAAGTCAGGTGGAGTGCAGTGGTGAACTATATAAGTCAAGCGGAGCGCAGTGGTGACCAATATAAATGAGGCGGAGTGCAGGAGCGACACATATTTTGCAGAGCACTGTGCATAAATAGATCTGGCAGAGCGCTGTGCATACGCAGATATCCGGGAGAGCGCTGTGAATACATAGATGTCCGGCAGAGCGCTGTGCATACGCAGATATCCGGGAGAGCGCTGTGCATACGCAGATATCCGGCATAGTGCTGTGAATACATAGATGTCCGGCAGAGCGCTGTGCATACGCAGATATCCGGGAGAGCGCTGTGCATACACAGATATCCGGCATAGTGCGGTGAATACGCAGATGTCCGGCAGAGCGCTGTGCATACGCAGATATCCGGGAGAGCGCTGTGCATACACAGATATCCGGCATAGTGCTGTGCATACACAGAAATACATAGTCAGAAGGTGGGAGACCTTCGGAGGTGAAACAGACATGGTAGTTAGATTGTGCTCACCTTGGAGGTGGGAGACATGGTAGTTAAATTGTGCTCACCTCGGAGGTGGGAGACATGGTAGTTAGCGCATGCTCACCTCGGAGGTGGGAGACATGGTAGTTAGCGCGTGCTCACCTCGGAGGTGGGAGACATGGTAGTTAGCGCGTGCTCACCTCAGAGGTGGGAGACATGGTAGTTAGCGCATGCTCACCTCGGAGGTGGGAGACATGGTAGTTAGTGCATGCTCACCTTGGAGGTGGGAGACATGGTAGTTAGCGCATGCTCACCTCGGAGGTGGGAGACATGGTAGTTAGCGCGTGCTCACCTCGGAGGTGGGAGACATGGTAGTTAGCGCGTGATCACCTCGGAGGTGGGAGACATGGTAGTTAGCGCATGCTCACCTCGGAGGTGGGAGACATGGTAGTTAGCGCATGCTCACCTCGGAGGTGGGAGACATGGTAGTTAGCGCATGCTCACCTCGGAGGTGGGAGACATGGTAGTTAGTGCATGCTCACCTCGGAGGTGGGAGACATAGTAGTTAGCCCGTGCTCACCTTGGAGGTGGGAGACATGGTAGTTAGCGCGTGCTCACCTCGGAGGTGGGAGACATGGTAGTTAGCGCGTGCTCACCTCGGAGGTGGGAGACATGGTAGTTAGCGCGTGCTCACCTCGGAGGTGGGAGACATGGTAGTTAGCGCGTGCTCACCTCGGAGGTGGGAGACATGGTAGTTAGCGCGTGCTCACCTCGGAGGTGGAACAGACACGAGTCAGTCAGGTTCCTGCAGGCACTGAGATTCAGGTGCTGTAACTTGCGCATCTTTTGTACAATACAGAGACCCTGATCTGAGAACAGAATACGGCATGTCAGGACTTACACTGGATACAATGCTTTTCTATATATCATTTACATATCCGCACCTGTGATTAGATTGCAGGAGCTGAGGCTGAGGGTCCGAAGGCCTGGGAAGCCACGGAGATGTCTGATCAGATCATTTGTGCAGTACTGATAGCAGTTTAGCGTGATCCTGCGGACAGGGCAGCCGGTAAATAGATCCAGAGTTTTGGGGCGCAGAGCTCTTTCCCTGATCATATAGTCTATAATCATCTCCGCCAGATCTGGGGTGAGGCCGGACAGTGAGCCCGAATACTGCATGTTAGGGGCTGTACAGGGACAGGAAGACATCAGCTCATTTATCATTCTATAAGGTCAGTGAAACCTGTTGTATGCAGTTATATATATAGCGCACACATATTCCGCAGTGCAGAGAGTATTGGACCATTCACATCAGTCCCTGCCCCAGTGAAGCTTACAATCTATATTCCCTACCACATGTACACGCACACACAGACATTCTAGGGTAATGTTTGTTGGGAGCCAATTAACCTATTTTTTGGGATTGGGAGAGGAAACCGAAGTAGCCTGAGGAAACCGACGCAAGCATGGGAAGAACATCCAAACGCCACACAGATAGGGCAATGGCGGGAATCGAACACTTCCTACCGAAAGGTCACACAGACCCATAGGTCAATATATCATGATATAATGGACGGTGTTGTTTAGTCACTTACATACAATTTGGTTTTAAAATTGCATTTTTTTAAAATGTAATTCCTTTATTATTAAAAGGGGATTTTTGTAAGAACTTACCGTTCGAACCCCTTTCTCTGAGTCCAGTCCGGTGACACAGCTCCATGATGGGATGTAGGAGGGTCCGCAGGAGCCAGGCACCTATGTGTCAAGTCTTTGGGAGCAGGCTCCTCCCTTCTGCATCCCACAATGCCTCAGTTCAACTTCAAGAGAACACTAGGATACAAAACTCAATACAACGCCTGAACATCTTATATGCAAACTCACAGCACCATAACATGACAACACATGAACGGATAACTTACTAAGCGTAAGGGAGGGATCGCTGTGTCACCGGACTGGACTCAGAGAAAAGGGTTCGAACAATAAGTTCTTACAGAAATCCCCTTTTCTCTTTCGTCCAGTCCGGTGACACAGTTTACGATGGGACATTCATGAGCCGGTCCTTTGGGAGGGTACGCTCAGACTGACAGTTCTCATCAATGCCCGTCCAAATGAAGCGTCCTCCGACGCGAACTCATGAAACCTGTAAAATTTGGTAAAGGTGTGAACAGAGGACCAGCTGGCAGCCTTACACAGCTGCTCCGCCGTAGCCCCATGCACATACCAACCTGGTGGTATGTGCATTTATCTGTGAAGGAACAGGCCTACCTGCTTTACAGTAGGCAAAGGCAATTGTTGACTTCAACCAATGGGCAAAAGTCTGCTTAGAAGCAGGCCACCAATCTTATGCACATCATACAAAACCAAATCAGATTTTCTAATGTCCTTTACCCTATCCACGTAAATTCGCAAGGCGCGAACCACGTCCAATTTCTTTAATTTGTCCCTATTTCTTACCCCTTCAGGGGGGGGAAACACATGTCCTGGTTTAAATGAAATGAAGACACTACTTTAGGTAGGAATTTTGGTACTGTTCGAAGCACAGCCCTATCATCATGAAAAATCAAAAATGGTGACTTGCAGGACAAGGCACCAAACTCTGACACACGCCTAGCCGAGACAATGGCCAACAAAAACGTCAGTTTCCAAGAAACATACAGTATTTAAGTTCAAACTGACAGAACCACAGACAAATCCCAAGGCTCTACCGGCTGCCTGTAAGGGGGTTTAAGTCTAGTTATGCCCTGTAAGAAAATCTGAACTTCTGGTAACAAAGCCACCCTCCTTTGAAAGAAGATTGACAATGCAGATATTTGAACTTTCAAAGACTGTAGACTGAGTCCGGCAGAGAAACCATTTTGCACTAAATCCAAAAGTCTTGAAATTTTGAACCTAGACATGTGAACTTTTTGACGTTCACACCACCTAATATATATCTTCCAGACCCGATGGTAATTGGCTGCAGACACAGGCTTACAAACCCTAAGCATGGTCTGTATAACCTCATCTGAAAACCCCTTCTTTAATAAGGAGATTTCATAATCCACGCCGTCAAATTGAGATGAACTAGGTCCGGGTGTAGAAACGGCCCTTGCTTTAGCAAAACCGGTCGAAGAGGAAGCCACCAAGAGTCCGTCGACAATCTCAGTATGTCGGAGTACCACGACCTCCTGGGCCAATCCGGTGCTATTAGAATAGTCTGCAAACCCTGGCCCTTCACTTTCTTCAATACCCACGGGATCATGGGAAACGGAGGGAATATGTAAACCATGTGAAAACTCCAAGGAACTGTCATGGCATCCACGCAACAGCCCAAGCTGTTGGATCCTTTGGTCGAGCACAAAATCTCGGTACCTAAGAGTTGCTCCTTGTCGCCATCAAGTCTATCTCTGGTAGACCCCAGCGGTCCACAATCTCCTGAAACACTTCCTGATGAAGTGACCATTCCCCCTCGAGCAGTGTCTCCCTGCTGAGGAAGTCCGCTTCCACATTCCTGATCCCTGGAATGAAGATAGCCGACAACACAGGAACGTTGATCTCTGCCCAAGTGAAGATCCGTGATACTTCCTTCATTGCCATCATGCTGCGGGTCCCGCCCTGATGATTCAGGTAAGCCACCGTTGTGGCATTGTCAGACTGTACCCGTAATGGTGATCCTTTCAGGAACTCCTCCGCCTGTAGCAACGCATTCCAGACTGCCCGAAGTTCCAGAATATTGATGGGAAGGCCGGATTCTTCCCTTGACCAGAGGCCCTGTAGCCAGAGATGAAGAACCACCGCTCCCCAACCCCTGAGACTGGCATCGGTTGTGATGACCAGCCAATCCTAGGAGCTAAGGGAACGTCCCAGCTGCAAAATCTCCACATCTCTCCACCAGATCAGGGATTCCCTCGACTCCTGAGACAGAAGCAACCTTTCCTGTTTCATGGTCTTTGCGTTTCCCGACCAACATGACAGGATGTTCCATTGAAAAATCCTTGAATGGACTCTGGCAAACTGAAGAGTCTCGAGCGTTGCCACCATTTTCCCAAGCAACCATACTCCTTGCCACACCGTAGGTGCAGGTGCTTGTAAAATACTCAAAACCATTTGATGAATTTCCACTGCCTTGGGTTCTGGTAGGAACACCCTGTGAAGGTGCGTGTCCAAAATCACCCCTAGAAATTGCAGCCTCTTTGTGGGTGTCAAATGAGACTTGGGTAGATTTAGCACCCACCCCATATCTCGTAAGAATTGTGTTGCGATGCTCAGATGTTCCTGAAGCTTCTCCGCTGACTCCTCCTTGAATAAAAGGTTGTCCAGATAAGGTATAATTATTATTCCTTTCAGTCTGAGGGCTGCAGCCATGACTGCCATTACTTTTTTGAACACCCTCGGGGCCGTTGCCAGACCAAACTGCAGAGCCTGAAACTGCCAATGGTTCTCTCCTTTTGCAAACCGGAGTAGGGAATGATGTTCCTTGTAAATGGGTACATGGAGGTACGCATCCTGAATATCCACTGATTCCAGAAACTCTCCCGGCTCTATGCTTAATAGCACTGAGCGCAGAGACTCCATGCGAAAATGATTCACCCAAAGATGAAGATTTAAAGATTTCAAATTTAGAATAGGTATGAAAGACCCGTCCGGTTTGGGTATTAAGAAAAGGATTGAATAAAATCCCTTCTTTCTCTCCTCCTGAGGTACCGGGACCACCACCCCTTTCTCCTTAAGAGATAAAGCTGCTCCCAGGAGTGCGGACCTCAAGGATGTGGTAATGTAGTAGGGAGAAATCTGTGTGGGGGGATGTCCCTGAGATTTATCAGGTAACCTTCGGAAACAATGGAATAAACCCAGGGATCCCCGGTGGTCTCTTTCCACCTGTCACGAAACTACAGGAGGTGACCCCCCCACTCTGATCCCAGAACGGGGAGCCTCCGCCCCATCATGAAGAGGACTTATACTTACCTTTTGTTGCATGTTTCTTTGCAAAGACTCCAAACTTGGACTTGGGAGTCCTTCCTCTACTGGGCTGGAATCTACCTCGCCATGCCTGTCCTCGGTTAGACGCTCCACCCCGAAAGGAGGAGCGAAAGGACGGTTTAAAAACTCCAAATTTAGAAACTGTGGCCTAAGCTGTAGTTGGGAGAAATGTGCTCTTTCCCCCGTAGCCTGTTTTATAATGTCCTCTAGTTTGGACCCAAAGAGTAACTCCCCCTTGTAGGGCAAAGTTTCCAGGGACTTTTTGGATTCACTATCCGCTTCCCATGCCTTTAGCCAAAGTGCTCGTCTGGCTGTGACTGAGGTTACAGAAACCTTAGACGCCATTTTTGCGTCTTCCTCACCAGTCTCACAGATGTACTCAGCAGCACATCTCAACTTAGCTAATGAGTAGGCCTCCGCATCATGCTGGAGCTGACTGCTTAAAGTCTCCGCCCACTTGATCATTGCTTTTGCCACCCAAGCCGAAGCAATAATGGGACGCAGCGTGAAACCAACACCTTCAAAAATTACCTTGAGACAACCTTCTGCCTTTTTTATCCACTTGGTCCTTAAAAGCCGTGCCACCTTGCACTGGTAAGGCTGTGGATTTAGATAATTTGGCCACAGATGCATCAACCAAAGGAATATTTTCTCATATCTTAATATGGTCCTCCGGCATAGGATACATATTAGCATATTTCTTAGACATTAACAATCTCTTATCTGGGGATTTTCCTGCTTCCCCCAGTAAAGAAACCATACCTTCATCTGAAGGAAAGGAAACAGGGTCCTTGCGACTCTTCTTAAAAAAAACCTCAAAAGAGGGGGCGTAGAAAAAGAGTGCCTATGACCAACATCCTCAGAGGACTTGGTAAACTGCTCCATAAGGGATGTCATTTTGTGCATAGCTTGCAGTAAAATGGGGTCGCCCTGCGCTGGGGTAACAGACCCCCCAGAAGTCAGAGATGAATGTATATGGCCAGGAGATCCTAACAAGGAATATTTCTGCCTGTTTAAAGCCTCTGTTAAGGCATTCATGGACCTTCCTAAAGCCACAACCCATGCTGGTTCAGCTACCTCAGGGCCCGCGACCCACAGGGAACAGTCACAGGAAAGGCACAATTCCCCCTGGTCCCCTTGTTCACATGTTAATATAGCATTACACTTTTTGCAATAGAACATGTCCCTCGCTCCCTCCTCCCCAGCAACAGAAGTGCACTCGTCAGCCATGTTAAATAAAAAGGGATTTTTGTAAGAACTTACCGTTCGAATCCCTTTCTCTGATATGGTCCTGGTGACACAGCTTCACATTGGGATGTAGGAGGGTCGGCAGGAGCCAGGCACCTATACCAAAGCTTTTGAGAGGTAGGCTCCTCCCACCGCATCCCAGAATCCTCAGTTTATTTGTCAAAGCCACTGGAATACATCAACTCAGTACAAACGCCTGAACATATTATATGCACAAACATCAATTTTACCAATAACAACATGATGCATCATGAATACTGGCATACTTACTGAGCATAAGGGAGGGATCGCTGTGTCACCAGGACCATATCAGAGAAAGGGATTCGAACGGTAAGTTCTTACAAAAATCCCTTTTTCTCTTTCAATGGTCCTGGTGACACAGCTTCACATTGGGACGTTCAAGAGCCGGTCCTTTGGGAGGGTACGCTCAGATCTGCAGCTCTCATCACTGCTCGCCCGAATGATGCGTCCTCCAACGCGAACTCGTGGAACCTGTAGAATTTGGCAAAAGTGTGAACAGATGACCAAGTGGCGGCCATGCAAACTTGCTCAGCTGTAGCCCCATGGCGAACCGCCCAAGAGGTAGCAACAGACCTGGTGGTATGTGCATTTATCCTGGCCGGAACCGGCCTACCAACCTTAGTATATGCAAATGCAATAACCGATCTCAACCACCTGGCTATTGTCTGTTTAGAAGCAGGCCAACCTATCTTGTGTACATCATACAAGACAAACAAGGAATCCGTCTTACGAAAACCTTTAACTCTGTCCACATAAATGCGCAGTGCGCGAACCACATCCAAATTCCTCAATTTGTCCCTTTTCTTAGAACCCTCTGGGGGTTGAAACACAGGCAGAACAATCTCCTGATTCAAATGAAACGCTGAAACAACTTTTGGCAAAAATTGGGGGACTGTTCTAAGAATAGCCCTATCATCATGCAAAATAAGGAAAGGAGACTTACAAGATAAAGCTCCCAACTCCGAAACCCTCTTTGCAGAGGAAACAGCCAATAAAAAGATCATTTTCCAAGCCGACCTTAATGGCTCAAATGGAGGCCTTTGAAGACACTCCAAAACCAAAGACAAATCCCAGGGTGCCACTGGTTGTTTGTATGGTGGTTTCAATCTGGAAACTCCCTGAAGAAAAGTTTGCACCTCTGGTAGCAAAGCCACTCTCTTCTGAAAGAAGATGGACAATGCAGAAATCTGCACTTTAAGAGACTGGAGACTGAGTCCAGAAGAAAATCCATCCTGTAGAAATTCAAGTAACTTTGAAAGTCGGAACTTTGACGTATGAGACTTCTGCCGCTCACACCACCTAATATACGTCTTCCAGACCCTATAGTAGTTGGCCGAAGACACCGACTTCCTAGCCTTAATCATGGTATTCACCACAGCTTCTGAGAAACCTTTATTCTTTAAAATGGCGGTTTCAATAGCCAAGCCGTCAAAGCTAGCCGAGCTAAATCCTGATGGAAGAACGGTCCTTGGCTTAGTAAGTCTGGCCGTAGAGGTAGACGCCACGATTCCACTGACAGTTTTCGAACACTCGAATACCAAGACCTCCTTGGCCATTCTGGTGCTATTAGAATTACCGGAATTCCCTGGGACCTGATTCTCTTCAGAACCCTTGCAATCATCGGAAATGGTGGGAAAATGTATGCCAGGTTCCCTTTCCAGGGAACTGTCATTGTGTCCACAGCCGATGCCGAGGGATCCCTCGACCTGGCAAAGAACCTGGGGACCTGATGGTTGAACCTGGACGCCATTAAATCCACCTCCGGTGTCCCCCATCGAGCTGTAATCTGATGGAACACTTGTGGATTCAGCATCCATTCCCCGTCTAGCAGTTCCTTCCTGCTCAAGAAATCGGCCTCGACATTCTTCACCCCAGGGATGAATATAGCTGATAGGGCCGGCACGTTCTGCTCCGCCCAATTGAAAATCTGGGATACCTCCCGCATAGCCAACTTGCTGCGTGTACCTCCCTGATGGTTCAGGTACGCTACAGTCGTGGCGTTGTCCGACTGGACCTTTATGGGGAGACCCCTTAGTCTGTCCTCCGCCAGGGATAATGCCTTCCAAACAGCCCTGAGCTCCAGTATGTTTATTGGCAGGGCTGTCTCCTCCACAGTCCATAGACCCTGAAGCCTCAGGTCCAAAACCACTGCTCCCCAGCCCCTGAGACTGGCATCGGTAGTGACTACCAACCAGTCCCACGACTGAAGAGACCGACCCCATTGAAGGGAATCCACATCTTTCCACCATTGTAGAGAAGACCTGGTCTCTAACGTCAACTTCAGCTTTTCTGTCTTCATGGTCTGTGTGTTTCCCGACCAAGATGTCAGAATGTTCCATTGGAAAGTCCGAGAATGGAACCTGGCAAACGATAGCGTCTCGAAAGTCGCTAAAATTTTGCCCAACAACTTTAGGCACATCCAAACCGAGGGATTTGGAGTCTCCAGCATTGACCTCACCAAACGAGACATATCCTTTGCTTTTGTCTCCGGTAGAAATACTCGATGTAAATGAGTATCCAGGATCATTCCCAAAAACTGGATCCTCTGAGATGGGGTTAGGTGAGACTTTTGCAAATTTAAAAGCCAACCGTGACTTTGCAAAAATTGAATAGCGTCTGCTAGGTGTCTCTGCAATGTCTCTGCTGAGTCTGCTTTGAACAGCAGATCGTCCAAATACGGTATCACAATGATACCCCTCAGTCTGAGGACAGCCGCCATGACTGACATGATCTTGGTGAAAACCCTTGGAGCCGTAGCCAGACCAAAGGGTAACGCTTGGAATTGAAAATGCCTGTCCCCTATGGCAAACCTCAAGAGCGTCTGGTGCTCTGGGTGAATTGGGACATGCAGATATGCATCCTGTATGTCCATGGATGCCAAAAATTCTTCCTGGTCCAGACTGAGAAGCACGGACCGTAGAGACTCCATTTTTAAGTGATCCACCCACAAATGGAGATTTAAAGATTTTAAGTTCAGGATTGGTCTGAACGTACCGTCTGACTTGGGAACTAAAAACAGAATGGAGTAAAAGCCTTTCCTCCAATCCTCCCGCGGGACCGGAATCACCACCCCTTTTTCTAGGAGAGACAGGGCCGCCCCCAACAGAGCCGATCGGAGACGCGACTCCTTTGGGAGTGGTGTTGTCAAGAACCTTCTCGGAGGAAGGCCTTTGAAAGGAATTTTGTATCCCTCTGAAACAATGCCCAACACCCAAGGGTCCATGTCCAACTTTGCCCAAGCTTCCCTGAACCATAAAAGACGACCCCCCACCTTGATTACAGATGGAGGACTCCCCAGGCAGTCATGCTGAGGACTTATCGTCGCTTTTGGTGTTTGGTTTCTTATGAAAAGAACCGAATCTGGATTTTGGAGCCTTTCCCTTAGATGACTGGAACTTTCCCCTGAATGACTGTCCTCGAAAGGAGGCACCCCCTCTAGGGGAGGGCCGAAAGGACGGCCGGAATGATGAAAACTTGGAGGATTGCTTTGCCGAGGGAGTGGGCAGAAATGTACTTTTGCCTCCCGTGGCCTGCTTAATAATCTCCTCTAGTTCGGACCCAAACAGCAGTTTGCCTATAAAAGCCAACGCCTCTAAGGCCTTTTTGGATTCAGAATCTGCCTCTCATGCCTTGAGCCACAGGACTCTTCTGGCATTGATGGAAACAGTGGACACTTTAGAAGCCATCTTTAAGGCTTCTTCCTCTGCCTCAAGTACATATTCAGCAGCAGCTTTCATCCTTTCAGCCAGCAACAGCACACCCGGGTCAGCATGCAATATGGTGCACAAATCACTAGCCCAAGCAATCATGGCCTTTGAGACCCAGGCTGACGCTATAAGGGGCCTGAGTGTAAACCCCACCCCCTCATAAATAGCTTTAAGGTTTCCCTCAAGCTTCTTGTCCACGGTGTCCTTGAAGGCAACGCCCCCTTGGACCGGTAGTACAGTTGCTTTAGAAAGTCTTGCTACCGAAGCATCTACTGCCGGCACTTTTTCCCAGAGATCTGCATGATCCTCTGGCATAGGATAAAGGCTTAAAAACCTCTTTGGCATCTGCAGCCTTTTGTCGGGCGTTTTCCAAGCCCCTTCTAAGATATCCTTTAACCCTTCATCAGCTGTGAAGGTAACAGCCTCTCTGCGCTGTCTCTTAAACACTCCTCTGACAGGAGTTTTGTCTCCCTCTGACAAATTCAAAGCCTGCTTAACTGGAGCAATCAAATCCTCTACCCCTGGGGCTGAGGAATCCACAGAATCATCACCCTGATCCCAGGGCATGTCTGATGTACATTCTCCTTCCTCTCCTGACTCCACAGTCAATACAGGTACCGGGTAAGACCTTTTAGAGGTCCCCTCAGCATCATTATCATACTTATCCAGCAGTTCATTAAACCTGCTAATCCCCTTCACAGTATCCTGCATCACCTGCAACAGGCCAGGGTCTGCTTGGGTCAAAGGCAAGGAGCCTGAGGACTGCTGAGAGGATGACATAGGTTTAGGGGAAGCAACCAAAACATCTCTCTGCCTGTCCAACAACTGCACTAAGGCATTCACCGACCTGCCTAGGGCACTGGCCCACGCAGGTTCTGCTTGCTCTACCCTCTGGGGTACACTGCCCATGGGTCTCACTACTGTGCAAGCTGGGCACAATTCCCCCTTGGCCATCTGTTCAGGGGAAATTTGAAGTGCACAACCTCTGCACACGCTCAATGCAAGTGGGGCTCCCTCCCCCAAAGCTACAGACTGTTGCTCTGACATGCTATTGTAATTTCACACAGTGCAAAATGACAGGCGTTTTGTACAGAGTTAATGTATAACAGCACTTATCTTGTCTGAAGCTCCGGAATTCTCCTTTAGAAGAATGGGGTAGCGATGCCCAGGAAATCCAGTCACTCAGCAAGAAACAGCGTTTCAGCTCCGCAGCAGCGTCTCCCAAAACGGCGCCAAGCAGAGTGAGGGAAGAGACCAATTGTCCCTGCTGCTGCAGGGTCTGTAACGATTTGGCGCCAACTACCCTCAGTCAGCCGTTCCCACTGTTGGATTTCCTATTCCTAGTGTCTCCCCTTCGTCTGGGGACCACTTGGAATCTTCCTGTAACAAGCTGCTGTCCTTTTCAATAAGGAGCTCAGCTTGCAAGCTCCGCATAAAATGGCCGCCGCCATCACGGAGCGCCCGTCCCTCATGATCCCCACCTGCGTGAAGCCGGTTCAGGAACGCTCCGGAGCCCAGGAAACTTCTTAAAAGAAGTTGTCAGCGCCGCACAGACAGACCAGACAGTGTCCGCTCTGTGCGCAGGTATACTGACAGGACGCGCTTCTGTCAGTACCTGCTGCGCTGGCAGTGTGAGGATTCTATGAGAATCCTCACACTGGCCCTTATTCTGATTGACGCGGACTTTACCGCGTACTTACGGATCGCGTCTTTATGGCGTCTGCGCATGCGTGGAGAACGCTACGCGCATGTGCCACGCCTTGACTCGGTACCAGTTCGGGCAAATCCCGTCCAAAACTGTTCACCGCTATCAGTCGGGAAATAGGGGCGTATTATGGGCGTCATGCGGAATGACACATGGGCGTAGTTTCAAAGTGGGCAAAACGGGGCGGAAACATGGGCGGACACGGGGGAGTACACTTATGTTGGGGGGCGTACATTCGGAAACCACTCCGAATGCACGCGATCAAAAAGGGCAGAAATGTGCGGTGTCCACAAGTGTACTATTGCTTTGCGGACACCACTCGTTCATGCGGTAGGCGAACGTACGCCTAATGACTACAACCATTAACACCTGAACCCAATAGAATCTACTCCTTTACTCATTACTCACTAATAGGACGCTTGTCAGTGCTTTAATTGAAACCATTGCTGCTTCAAGGAACCCGTACTAAACACCCACATATGCTGTACTTGTCAGACACTTTCAAACTGCTAACAATGGACATGACAGAATATTAATACTAGCAATACACATATGTATTTGACATGTACTCATGAAACCACACATTTTGGGTAAAGTAAACACATTTATTTATATTCATGCACTTACATTGCTGTAAGGGTTAATGTGTGCAATGCATGTGTTAGGCATGCTTGTAAGGATATATTGGAATCTAATTGATTCCAATTCCAAATAAGCAGTTTTTTATGAGGATAGGTAATTGAATAAGTGGGTCATGTGATGTATAGCAGAAGATACTTCATAGTGGGTTGTTTGGCGTAAATACTCCGCTTACGTGCGGTAGCACCGCTTGGCTCCCGTTCGGATGCGGTATTCCCGAGCATACTCTGTAATACTCTGTAATACCGTGCCGAATCGGAGTGTTTCTCCCGCACACGCATGCTTTGTATGTCGTCCGTAAACACGCCCTGTTCTTAAAGAGTGAGTCCGTCCGAATGCGGAGGACACGTGGGCGTTTCGACGGACGATGGCCGCATGCGGCAAAACGCCGTGGCGTGCGGACCGCTCCGTAAGAATGCGGGAATTTCCGCACAGATCAGAATAAGGGCCACTGTATCCTACCTAATAAGTGTAAAACTAATAAAATAAAAAACACCTATCTATCTCTAATCTTCGGCTGCGCAGCAGCCTCTTCAGTATAGCACCCACTCCAGTGGGCACCTAAACGAAACTGAGGATTCTGGGATGCGGTGGGAGGAGCCTACCTCTCAAAAGCTTTGGTATAGGTGCCTGGCTCCTGCAGACCCTCCTACATCCCAATGTGAAGCTGTGTCACCAGGACCATTGAAAGAGAAAACACAATGCAAAATGCCAGGCAAAGCACAGAGTAATGCACCAGTGTACTTATCTGTGTGATGTCTTCTGTTGCCAGCGATCAGCGGGGGAAGCGCTTTTCAGGAGAGACCTCAGCCTCCAGAAATTCACCCAGTTTCAGCTCCGCAGCCTGAAGAGAAATGGCGCCAGAGCAGGAAGAGACCAAGCCTCTGCTTCAGTGGGGAGGGTAGCCTCTTTTGGCGCCTTTCCCCCTTCAGCCGCTCCCACGAGTGCCTCTCCTCACCTCCAGTAACTCCCCTCACAATGGGACCACTTGGAGTTGTCCAGCAGCGCTGGACTCCTGTAAAAGACTTCAACCCCCAAAGGGATTTCAGTCTTTAACCTCTTTTCAAGATGGCAGCCGCCATCGCAGGGGGTCCGTCCCCCAAGATCCCCTTCTAAGCAAGGAGCCGGTTAGGACACCCCCAGAGCCAAGGAAACCTGTTTTAGGCAGAGGTAAGCGCTGTGCAGAGGGAGCAGCCGTTTCCCTCTGCACACAGAAAGCTGACAGGACACGCTTCTGTCAGCCTCTGCTGCGCTCTCAGTGTGTGTTAACTTCAGTATGAAGTAACACGCTGGAAAACCTGCTCTACCTATTTGTTTAATAAAATAATAAAAACCTAGCTAAGCTAGCAAAAAAATCGAAAGAAAAAACGCAGCTGCTCAGCATAGCACCCACTCCTGTGGGCACCTAAAACGAACTGAGGCATTGTGGGATGCAGAAGGGAGGAGCCTGCTCCCAAAGACTTGAAGCCTAGGTGCCTGACTCCTGCGGACCCCTCCTACATCCCATCGTGACCTGTGTCACCGGACAGGACGAAAGAGAAAATTGTTTTTTAGTTAATTACATTGTCCTACCCATCATTCAGCGCAGTTACCATTTTTTCCATGCAACATTTTTTTCGGGAGTGACTTCCAGGTTATTTATACTGCAGCTTGGCACAACGGCAAAATACTTTGCACCCTATTAGATACTTGTTTTCTTCCATATTGCAGAAATAGCAGATGCTCGGATATCAGATCATGTCCTCATATGTCTTACTCTAACATTGTATAGACCCGTATGCACATCCGTTAATTGGAGATTCCCAGATTATTTGGTAGACTCAGATGATATTAAACGATACGTAACACAGATTTATGTTACAGATAAAACAGTCCATATGAATGATGTTAACCACTTATACGGGGGTCACATCGTCTCATTTGTGGCCTCATAGAACAAGAAATTAGAAGGATTCCCCCTAGCAGCTAACGCAGTGTCCTGAGATACGCTAGCACACCCATCTGACAACAGATTACTCTGTAAGGATGACACTGCACACAACAAGCCCAAATCAATTGAACTGATCAGAAGAACAGACATTTCAGATGGGGCAATAGACCAGGAGAAATGCCAGCAAATCTAGGATCGGGATGGAATCTGAATCCAATGCGTCTAACACTGTGCGATTCAGAGCCAGTTTGGATTCGGTTTGGCACCGAATCTATATAAATAGTATGCCTTCTTGTTGAGAATACAGGGCTAAAAGAAGCATTACAATATCATTTCCGTAATAGCTGCTGGTTGGATTTAGAGATCATTCCCAATGGCGCTACTAACCCCTTGCTAGAATTCTGTATGTCTACTATTTTACTGTGTCGCTTTTTTATATATCAGATAATCATCATATGTGCCAATGTACACAAGTGGTAATTATGTTACGCATATCATTTGTCTCTATGTAAATGGTATCTGCTCACCCGATTACTGTGTTATGCAAATCACGAGAGACACTGACCCCAAAGGGTTGAAATGAACATCTCGGCCCTTATTGTTCTTTCTAAATAGTATGCCCTCATTTTAATGCTAAACTATAGATTTGTTTAAACTGTTTTTATTCATTTATCATGTTGGTGTATAACATATGAACAATATCATTCAGAAATACAGATACATAAATTTGGTAGTTACATTTGACAGGTATGTACAATGGAATAATATGTAAAGTATGTCAAGTGATATTGCCTCTTCATATTCTGAAAATCAACTTTAACCATGGAGTTATCTAGTGAGGAAAAGGGTCTGTAATACACACATCAAATGTCAACCTAGTAGGGAAGAGAGAGTGAGTGAGAAAGGTAGAAGGAGAATAGAGAGAGGTGGGAGTTTGGGGAGTGGGGGGGGGGGGGGGGGTGGAAACCGTGCAGTCCTATGGTGAAGACATTATGTAATTAATGATGGCGTCAGGGGGGGCTATAAAGCAGTTTATCACCAAGAGGGTATGCTAAATATAGTACATAAATAGGTTCATTTTAATAAAGATGAGTATATTTGAGATTCTTTAAATTCCAGCCAGGTTGCAGAAAAAATTTGAATTATCGGCTAGGGGAAAGGACAAGAGGTTTTCCATCTCCATATAGTAGTCTATCTTCCTGAACCAGTCCTTAATAGTGGGGGCCTTATGAGACCTCCAGTAAGAGGGATTATAGCTTTGGCCGCATTATTTAGGTGTCTCAGGAGGGAGTTTTTATAGGTTTTAGCATTTGATGATGTAATATTTAAAATCCAGAAACCCGGGTCTCTTGCCACCTTCCCCTTAAGAATTTCCTCGGTGCACTGGAAAATGTTGTCCCAGAAAATAGCACGAGAAGGACATTCCCACCAGATATGAAGAAAGCTACCTGCAGCCAAGTTACATCTCCAACATTTGTTAGATACTTTCGGGAACATTTTGTGGAGTCTTAAAGGAATTCTATAACATTGATATAACATCTTGTATAAGTTCGCCAGTGTGTCTAGATTGAGTATTATAAAATATCTTCTCCCAATCTATATCGTGGGTTAAACCATGGAAATCTTTTTCCCAAGCGGCCGTAAAAAAGTCAGGGGGAAAAGATTCTCTATGATATTTGTGTATAGTTGTGAAATAGTGTGTGTAGGTGTTTGCGGGTCGACACATAAGCGGTCAAAAGAAGTCAAGTTTCTAGATAAGTCCAAAATTTTAAAAGAGGAGGTAATGAAATGGCGAACTTGAAGATATTTCCAGAATTCACTGGAAGAGAGATTCCAGGATTCTTGAATATCCGAGAATGAGCGTATCCCACCTGGGTTCACCAACTGACCCAACCTAAAAATACCGGCTTCCGTCCAGGCTTCAAAAGAGGTTGAGTGGAAGCCCGGGGAGAAATTATGATTATAATTAAAGGATGTGAGGGTAGAGATGATCGAAGATATATGAGGGAGACTACAGAGTTTTTTCCACATCCTAAGGGTGGGCATAATAGTCGGGTGAATTATTGTAGGAAGAGTGGGTAGCCATGGGATGATCTCTATATATTTTGAGAAGCAACTTTCCTCTATAGATACCCATGATTTTGTGTCTTTTGTCCGGGTCCACTTCAAAATCCTATTTAGTATAATCGCTTGATGGTAACCTGGAATATGTGGACGTTACAATCCTCCGCTCTGCTTCCGCCTGAACAAAATGTCATGTTTGAAGCTTGGGGTCGTACGACCCCAAATTAAATTACGAATTAGATTCTGAATGGACCGAAACCAGGACAGGGGGATATCTATTGGGAGCGCTTGGAGTTTATAGTTCATTTTTACCACATTTATCCTACCGAACCATGACAGATGTAAGGTTCTCCATCTCTGATATTCAAGGCGAAGGGTTTTTAATAAGGGTATAAAGTTGTGGGAAAAAAGGTTTGAAAGGTCTTTAGAGATGTATACACCCAGGTATCTCAATTTCACATCATTCCACGTGAAGGGGAAGGAAAGTTTTAGAGTATTAATTATATGATTAGGAGTTGTTATATTCATAGCTACATATTTTGAATAATTTTTTTTAAAATTTGAAAGTTCTCCAAACCTCTGAAACTCCGCCATAAGGTTTGGGAGGGATATAGTTGGCTTCGAGATCACGGCTAGTAGGTCATCGGCGAAAAGAGACAATTTATGTTCCTGTCCCCCTATCTGAAGTCCTGAGACATCTGGGTTCAATCTAATCTCTCTAGGGAGAGCTTCTGTACAGAGCACAAACAAGAAGGGGGGTAATGGGCATCCTTGTCTAGTGCCGCGTGAATGTCGAACAGGTCTGAGAGGGATCCATTTATTCTTACTCTCTCTGTGGGGTCCCTGTATAGAGACTCTATTCTCTGGAGACAAGTCTGGCCCAGGCCGAGGTGGCGTAAAACACCATTCAGGAATCCCCAGTCCACCCTATCAAATGCTTTTTCAGCATCTGTTGATAGAATTATAGAAGGTGTTGAGGAGACCGAGGCGTAGTGTATCAGTCCTATTGTCTCTGGCTTCACGACCTGCCACAAAGCCAACCTGGTCTCCATGGATCAATTTGGGCAGCAAGAGTTTCAGACGATTTGATATCAGTTTCACAAATAGTTTTACATCAATATTTAGTAGAGAGATGGGCCTGTAGCTCGGGCAGACACCCTGGTGTCTTCTTTCAGGATAACTGTTATATGTGCTTCTAAGGAATATTTGGTGAAATTAGATTTATCGGAAATAGAATCAAACGTCTGTGTGAGAAGGGGGGCTAGTTTCTCTTTAAAGGATTTGTAATATGTAATGGTAACGCCGCCTGGCCCCGGGCTTTTACCTGATGGAGATGTCTCTATGGCCTTGGTGACTTCTTCTACAAGGAATGGCTTGTCGAGAAAGTCTATGTCTTCCAGAGGTAGCGTGGGAAAACCTAAAGAATCTAGATATGATGAGATTGCTTCTTGACGGGTCAACCGCTCCGCAGTCTCGCGTTTACCTGATAGGATGTATAATTTAGAGCAGGCATGTCCAACCTGCGGCCCTCCAGCTGTTGTGAAACTGCACATCCCAGCATGCCTTGCCATAGTATTAGCATTCCCTAATAGAAAAACCATGGCAAGGCATGTTGGGATGTGTAGTTTCACAACATCTGGAGGGCCACAGGTTAGACATGCCTGATTTAGAGTAATATGTCTTAAATGTTTCAGCTATCTTACGAGTCTCGTTGTGTAGGAAGCCATGGTCAACTTTTATAGGGTGGATGAATGTTGTGGTTCGTTGTTCACGGAGCATTTTTGCTAAAAGTTTGCCAGTTTTGTTGCCCCATTGGTAGTTTACTGAAGGAGAGTTTTAGGGAATCTGAGAGAAGTCTGCTGAGCTCGGCCCGAGTCTCTTCAAGTTCGACACTAAACTATAGATTTGGAATGATGTAGCAGTGTATAATGACGCACTTTTCAAAGACATGTATTTGTATCTTCAGCCTTTCCGACTTGATTGGTTCATTACTGTTACCCTGGATACCGGGGACTGTGACGTCAGTGCCAGGCGTTTCTCCCAGTATCTATGGATTCAAGTGGTGCTTTGATGGTATATATGGTGAGTGTTATTTATATCTTATTTATCCTGATGACACTGGAATAAAGCAGCGATATTTGTATTCTACATTACTGAAGTGTGTAATATTGAGTGCCGTCAACATCTGTGTTACTGTATATTAGTGCTCCTTGTCAGGGAGAAACAACGGTGGTTATGGCTGACTGAGATAAATGGGAAAGACATACCAGTAATGACAGCCAATGCTCTACGAAGTGACAATGTGCGCAGATTCGGGACAGCAGAAACCCGGGTGATTCTGGGCAGAGGCACTCTCTCTGTACTCTGACGCATCTCAGCAGCTCTCGCCATGACACGTGGAGGATCTGGGGAGGCATATCCTGGTGACGAAGGATCATTACTCGGATCTACTGATCTGAAATGCAAAATAAGAAAATGTACATCTGAAAAAACTTACTAACCAGTGCCAAGGGATTATTACATGTTATTTATAAAGGGGCACAAGTGGTTGGCAGCGTCGTACATAGGGCACACATTATATACAGGTGTCTGTGTACTACCAGGGACAGCACCGTACATAGGGCACACATTAGTACAATACAGGGGACACAGAACATTACAGTGACTGAGACACTACAACAGCACAGGTAACAGCAGCACAATGCTCAGTACACAATACAACTGGGATGTAGGGAAGCAGAGGAGATGTCCCTGTACTACCAGGGGCAGCGCCGTACATAGGGCACACATTAGTACAATACAGGGAACACAGAACACTACAGTGACTGAGACACCGCAACAGCACAGGTAACAGCAGCACAAGGCTCAGTACACAATACAGCTGGGATGTAGGGAAGCAGAGGAGGTGTCCGTGTACTACCAGGGGCAGTGCTGTACATAGGGCACACATTATTACAATACAGGGGACACAGAACATTACAGTGACTGAGACACTACAACAGCACAGGTAACAGCAGCACAATGCTCAGTACACAATACAGCTGGGATGTAGGGAAGCAGAGGAGGTGTCCGTGTACTACCAGGGGCAGCGCTGTACATAGGGCACACATTAGTACAGTACAGGGGACACAGAACATCACAATGACTGAGACACTACAACAGCACAGGTAACAGCAGCACAATGCTCAGTACACAATACAGCTGGGATGTAGGGAAGCAGAGGAGGTGTCCGTGTACTATCAGGGGCAGCGCTGTACATAGGGCACACATTAGTACAATACAGGGGACACAGAACATTACAGTGACTGAGACACTACAACAGCACAGGTAACAGCAGCACAATGCTCAGTACACAATACAGCTGGGATTTAGGGAAGCAGAGGAGGTGTCCGTGTACTACCAGGGGCAGCGCTGTACATAGGGCACACATTAGTACAATACAGGGGACACAGAACATTACAGTGAGTGAGACACTACAACAGCACAGGTACCGCAGCACAATGCTCAGTACACAATACAGCTGGGATGTAGGGAAGCAGAGGAGATGTCCGTGTACTACCAGGGGCAGTGCTGTACATAGGGCACACATTAGTACAATACAGGGGACACAGAATATTACAGTGACTGAGACACTACAACAGCACAGGTAACAGAAGCACAATGCTCAGTACACAATACATCTGGGATGTAGGGAAGCAGAGGAGGTGTCCATGTACTACCAGGGGCAGCGCCGTACATAGGGCACACATTAGTACAATACAGCGAACACAGAACATTACAGTGACTGAGACACTACAACAGCACAGGTAACAGAAGCACAATGCTCAGTACACAATACATCTGGGATGTAGGGAAGCAGAGGAGGTGTCCATGTACTACCAGGGGCAGCGCCGTACATAGGGCACACATTAGTACAATACAGGGGACACAGAACATTACAGTGACTGAGACACTACAACAGCACAGGTAACAGCAGCACAATGCTCAGTACACAATACATCTGGGATGTAGGGAAGCAGAGGAGGTGTCCATGTACTACCAGGGGCAGCGCCGTACATAGGGCACACATTAGTACAATACAGGGGACACAGAACATTACAGTGACTGAGACACTACAACAGCACAGGTAACAGCAGCACAATGCTCAGTACACAATACAGCTGGGATGTAGGGAAGCAGAGGAGGTGTCCGTGTACTACCAGGGACAGCGCTGTACATAGGGCACACATTAGTACAATACAGCGAACACAGAACATTACAGTGACTGAGACACTACAACAGCACAGGTAACAGAAGCACAATGCTCAGTACACAATACATCTGGGATGTAGGGAAGCAGAGGAGGTGTCCATGTACTACCAGGGGCAGCGCCGTACATAGGGCACACATTAGTACAATACAGGGGACACAGAACATTACAGTGACTGAGACACTACAACAGCACAGGTAACAGCAGCACAATGCTCAGTACACAATACAGCTGGGATGTAGGGAAGCAGAGGAGGTGTCCGTGTACTACCAGGGACAGCGCTGTACATAGGGCACACATTAGTACAATACAGGGGACACAGAACATTACAGTGACTGAGACACTACAACAGCACAGGTAACAGCAGCACAATGCTCAGTACACAATACAGCTGGGATGTAGGGAAGCAGAGGAGGTGTCCGTGTACTACCAGGGGCAGCGCCGTACATAGGGCACACATTAGTACAATACAGGGGACACAGAACATTACAGTGACTGAGACACTACAACAGCACAGGTAACAGCAGCACAATGCTCAGTACACAATACAGCTGGGATGTAGGGAAGCAGAGGAGGTGTCCGTGTACTACCAGGGGCAGCGCCGTACATAGGGCACACATTAGTACAATACAGGGGACACAGAACATTACAGTGACTGAGACACTACAACAGCACAGGTAACAGCCGCACAATGCTCAGTACACAATACAGCTGGGATGTAGGGAAGCAGAGGAGGTGTCCGTGTTCTACCAGGGGCAGCGCTGTACATAGGGCACACATTAGTACAATACAGGGGACACAGAACATTACAGTGACTGAGACACTACAACAGCACAGGTAACAGCAGCACAATGCTCAGTACACAATACAGCTGGGATGTAGGGAAGCAGAGGAGGTGTCCGTGTACTACCAGGGACAGCGCTGTACATAGGGCACACATTAGTACAATACAGGGGACACAGAAAATTACAGTGACTGAGACACTATAACAGCACAGGTAACAGCAGCACAATGCTCAGTAAACAATACAGCTGGGATGTAGGGAAGCAGAGGTGGTGTCCGTGTACTACCAGGGGCAGCGCCATACAGAGGGCCCACATTAGTACAATACAGGGGACACAGAACATTACAGTGACTGAGACACTACAACAGCACAGGTAACAGCAGCACAATGCTCAGTACACAATACAGCTGGGATGTAGGGAAGCAGAGGAGGTGTCCGTGTACTACCAGGGGCAGCGCTGTACATAGGGCACACATTAGTACAATACAGGGGACACAGAACATTACAGTGACTGAGACACTACAACAGCACAGGTAGCAGAAGCACAATGCTCAGTACACAATACATCTGGGATGTAGGGAAGCAGAGGAGGTGTCCATGTACTACCAGGGGCAGCGCCGTACATAGGGCACACATTAGTACAATACAGGGGACACAGAACATTACAGTGACTGAGACACTACAACAGCAGAGGTAACAGCAGCACAATGCTCAGTACACAATACAGCAGAGATGTAGGGAAGCAGAGGAGGTGTCCGTGTACTACCAGGGGCAGCGCCGTACATAGGGCACACATTAGTACAATACAGAGGACACAGAACATTACAGTGACTGAGACACTACAACCGCACAGGTAACAGCAACACAATGCTCAGTACACAATACAGCTGGGATGTAGGGAAGCAGAGGAGGTGTCTGTGTACTACCAGGGGCTGCGCTGTACATAGGGCACACATTAGTACAATACAGGGGACACAGAATATTACAGTGACTGAGACACTACAACAGCACAGGTAACAGAAGCACAATGCTCAGTACACAATACATCTGGGATGTAGGGAAGCAGAGGAGGTGTCTGTGTACTACCAGGGACAGCGCTGTACATAGGGCACACATTAGTACAATACAGGGGACACAGAATATTACAGTGACTGAGACACTACAACAGCACAGGTAACAGCAGCACAATGCTCAGTACAGAATACAGCTGGGATGTAGGGAAGCAGAGGAGGTGTCCATGTACTACCAGGGGCTGCGCTGTACATAGGACACACATTAGTACAATACAGGGGACACAGAATATTACAGTGACTGAGACACTACAACAGCACAGGTAACAGCAGCACAATGCTCAGTACACAGTACAGCTGGGATGTAGGGAAGCAGAGGAGGTGTCCGTGTACTACCAGGGACAGCGCTGTACATAGGGCATACATTAGTACAATACAGGGTGCACAGAACATTACAGTGACTGAGACACTACAACAGCACAGGTAACAGCAGCACAATGCTCAGTACACAATACAGCTGGGATGTAGGGAAGCAGAGGAGGTGTCCGTGTACTAACAAGGGGCAGCGCTGTACATAGGGCACACATTAGTACAATACAGGGGACACAGAACATTACAATGACTGAGACACTACAACAGTACAGGTAACAGAAGCACAATGCTCAGTACACAATACAGCTGGGATGTAGGGAAGCAGAGGAGGTGTCCGTGTACTACCAGGGACAGCGCTGTACATAGGGCACACATTAGTACAATACAGGGGACACAGAACATTACAGTGAGTGAGACACTACAACAGCACAGGTAACAGAAGCACAATGCTCAGTACACAATACATCTGGGATGTAGGGAAGCAGAGGAGGTGTCCATGTACTACCAGGGGCAGCGCCGTACATAGGGCACACATTAGTACAATACAGGGGACACAGAACATTACAGTGACTGAGACACTACAACAGCAGAGGTAACAGCAGCACAATGCTCAGTACACAATACAGCTGGGATGTAGGGAAGCAGAGGAGGTGTCCGTGTACTACCAGGGACAGCGCTGTACATAGGGCACACATTAGTACAATACAGGGGACACAGAAAATTACAGTGACTGATACACTACAACAGCACAGGTAACAGAAGCACAATGCTCAGTACACAATACATCTGGGATGTAGGGAAGCAGAGGAGGTGTCTGTGTACTACCAGGGACAGCGCTGTACATAGGGCACACATTAGTACAATACAGGGGACACAGAATATTACAGTGACTGAGACACTACAACAGCACAGGTAACAGCAGCACAATGCTCAGTACACAGTACAGCTGGGATGTAGGGAAGCAGAGGAGGTGTCCGTGTACTACCAGGGGCAGCGCTGTACATAGGGCACACATTAGTACAATACAGGGGACACAGAACATTACAGTGACTGATACACTACAACAGCACAGGTAACAGCAGCACAATGCTCAGTACACAATACACCTGGGATGTAGGGAAGCAGAGGAGGTGTCCATGTACTACCAGGGGCTGTGCTGTACATAGGACACACATTAGTACAATACAGGGGACACAGAATATTACAGTGACTGAGACACTACAACAGCACAGGTATCAGCAGCATAATGCTCAGTAGACAATTCAGCACTGGTGCTCGGTACAGAATAAGCAGCCATGCTGTAGTACCTGCATATGGGGAGCCTGGTGCAGGTTACAGAATAAGCGGCCATGCTGTAGTACCTGGATATGGGAAGCCTGGTGCAGGGCACAGAATAAGCGGCCATGCTGTAGTACCTGAATATGGGAAACCTGGTGCTGGGCATAGGATAAGCAGCCATGCTGTAGTACCTGCATATGGGGAGCCTGGTGCAGGTTACAGAATAAGCGGCCATGCTGTAGTACCTGGATATGGGGAGCCTGGTGCTGGGCACAGAATAAGCGGCCATGCTGTAGTACCTGGATATGGGAAGCCTGGTGCTGGGCACAGTATTAGCGGCCATGCTGTAGTACCTGGATATGGGAAGCCTGGTGCAGGGCACAGAATAAGCGGCCATGCTGTAGTACCTGGATATGGGAAGACTGGTGCAGGGCAAAGAATAAGCGGCCATGCTGTAGTACCTGGATATGGGGAGCCTGGTGCAGGGCACAGAATAAGCGGCCATGCTGTAGTACCTGGATACGGGAAGCCTGGTGCAGGGCACAGAATAAGCGGCCATGCTGTAGTACCTGGATATGGGAAGCCTGGTGCCGGGCACAGAGTAAGCGGCCATGCTGTAGTACCTGGATATGGGGAGCCTGGTGCTGGGCACAGAATAAGCGGCCATGCTGTGGTACCTGGATATGGGAATCCTGGTGCAGGGCACAGAATAAGCGGACATGCAGTAGTACCTGGATATGGGAAGCCTGGTGCCGGGCACAGAATAAGCGGCCATGCTGTAGTACCTGGATATGGGGAGCCTGGTGCTGGGCACAGAATAAACGGCCATGCTGTAGTACCTGGATATGGGAAGCCTGGTGCTGGGAACAGAATAAGCGGCCATGCTGTAGTACCTGGATATGGGGAGCCTGGTGCAGGGCACAGAATAAGCAGCCATGCTGTAGTACCTGGATATGGGGAGCCTGGTGCAGGGCGCAGAATAAGCAGCCATGCTGTAGTACCTGGATATGGGGAGCCTGGTGCCGGGCACAGAATAAGCGGCCATGCTGTAGTACCTGGATATGGGGAGCCTGGTGCAGGGCACAGAATAAGCGGCCATGCTGTAGTACCTGGATATGGGGAGCCTGGTGCTGGGCACAGAATAAGCGGCCATGCTGTAGTACCTGGATATGGGGAGCCTGTTGCAGGGCACAGAATAAGCGGCCATGCTGTAGTACCTGGATATGGGGAGCCTGGTGCAGGGCACAGAATAAGCGGCCATGCTGTAGTACCTGGATATGGGAAGCCTGGTGCTGGGCACAGAATAAGCGGCCATGCTGTAGTACCTGGATATGGGAAGCCTGGTGCTGGGCACAGAGTGAGTGGCCATGCTGTAGTATCTGGATATAGGAAGCCTGGTGCTGGGCACAGAATAAGCAGCCATGCTGTAGTACCTGGATATAGGAAGCCTGGTGCTGGGCACAGAATAAGCGGCCATGCTGTAGTACCTGTACAGTATATGGGAAGCCTGGTGCCGAGCACAGAATAAGCGACCATGCTGTAGTACCTGGATATGGGGAGCCTGGTGCAGGGCACAGAATAAGCGGACATGCTGTAGTACCTTGATATGGGAAGCCTGGTGCCGGGCACAGAATAAGCAGCAATGCTGTAGTACCTGGATATGGGGAGCCTGGTGCCGGGCACAGAATAAGCAGCCATGCTGTAGTACCTGGATATGGGAAGCCTGGTGCAGGGAACAGAATAAGCGGCCATGCTGTAGTACCTGGATATGGGAAGCCTGGTGCCGGGCACAGAGTAAGCGGCCATGCTGTAGTACCTGGATATGGGAAGCCTGGTGCTGGGCACAGAATAAGCAGCAATGCTGTAGTACCTGGATATGGGGAGCCTGGTGCCGGGCACAGAATAAGCAGCCATGCTGTAGTACCTGGATATGGGAAGCCTGGTGCAGGGAACAGAATAAGCAGCCATGCTGTAGTACCTGGATATGGGAAGCCTGGTGCCGGGCACAGAATAAGCAGCCATGCTGTAGTACCTGGATATGGGAAGCCTGGTGCTGGGCACAGAATAAGCAGCCATGCTGTAGTACCTGGATATGGGAAGCCTGGTGCAGAGAACAGAATAAGCAGCCATGCTGTAGTACCTGGATATGGGGAGCCTGGTGCTGGGCACAGAATAAGCGGCCATGCTGTAGTACCTGGATATGGGGAGCCTGGTGCTGGGCACAGAATAAGCGGCCATGCTTTAGTACCTGGATATGGGAAGCCTGGTGCCGGGCACAGAGTAAGCGGCCATGCTGTAGTACCTGGATATGGGGATCCTGGTGCTGGGCACAGAATAAGCAGCCATGCTGTAGTACCTGGATATGGGGAGCCTGGTGCTGGGCACAGAATAAGTGGCCATGCTGTAGTACCTGGATATGGGAAGCCTGGTGCTGGGCACAGAATAAGCGGCCATGCTGTAGTACCTGTATATGGGGAGCCTGGTGCAGGGCACAGAATAAGCGGCCATGCTGTAGTACCTGGATATGGGAAGCCTGGTGCCTGGCACAGAATAAGCTGCCATGCTGTAGTACCTGGATATGGGAAGCCTGGTGCCGGGCACAGAATAAGCTGCCATGCTGTAGTACCTGGATATGGGAAGCCTGGTGCCGGGCACAGAATAAGCTGCCATGCTGTAGTACCTGGATATGGGAAGCCTGGTGCCGGGCACAGAATAAGCGGCCATGCTGTAGTACCTGGATATGGGAAGCCTGGTGCAGGGCACAGAATAAGCGGCCATGCTATAGTACCTGGATATGGGGAGCCTGGTGCTGGACACAGAATAAGCGGCCATGCTGTAGTACCTGGATATGGGAGCCTGGTGCTGGGCGCAGAATAAGCGGCCATGCTGTAGTACCTGGATATGGGGAGCCTGGTGCCGGGCACAGAATAAGCGACCATGCTGTAGTACCTGGATATGGGAAGCCTGGTGCTGGGCACAGAATAAGCGGCCATGCTGTAGTACCTGGATATGGGGAGCCTGGTGCCGGGCACAGAACAAGCGACCATGCTGTAGTACTTGGATATGGGAAGCCTGGTGCTGGGCACAGAATAAGCGGCCATGCTGTAGTACCTGGATATGGGAAGCCTGGTGCAGGGCACAGAATAAGCGGCCATGCTGTAGTACCTGGATATGGGAAGCCTGGTGCAGGGCACAGAATAAGCGGCCATGCTGTAGTACCTGGATATGGGGAGCCTGGTGCAGGGCACAGAATAAGCGGCCATGCTGTAGTACCTGGATATGGGAAGCCTGGTGCAGGGCACAGAATAAGCGGCCATGCTGTAGTACCTGGATATGGGGAGCCTGGTGCAGGGCACAGAATAAACGGCCATGCTGTAGTACCTGGATATGGGAAGCCTGGTGCAGGGCACAGAATAAGCGGCAATGCTGTAGTACCTGGATATGGGAAGCCTGGTGCAGGGCACAGAATAAGCAGCCATGCTGTAGTACCTGGATATGGGGAGCCTGGTGCAGGGCACAGAATAAACGGCCATGCTGTAGTACCTGGATATGGGAAGCCTGGTGCAGGGCACAGAATAAGCGGCCATGCTGTAGTACCTGGATATGGGAAGCCTGGTGCTGGGCACAGAATAAGCGGCCATGCTGTAGTACCTGGATATGGGGAGCCTGGTGCTGGGCACAGAATAAACAGCCATGCTGTAGTACCTGGATATGGGGAGCCTGGTGCAGGGCACAGAATAAACGGCCATGCTGTAGTACCTGGATATGGGAAGCCTGGTGCCGGGCACAGAGTAAGCGGCCATGCTGTAGTACCTGGATATGGGGAGCCTGGTGCTGGGCACAGAATAAGCGGTCATGCTGTAGTACCTGGATATGGGAAGCCTGGTGCCGGACACAGAATAAGCGGCCATGCTGTGGTACCTGAATATAGGGAGCCTGGTGCAGGGCACAGAATAAGCGGCCATGCTGTAGTACCTGGATATGGGAAGCCTGGTGCAGGGCACAGAATAAGCGGCCATGCTGTAGTACCTGGATATGGGGAGCCTGGTGCAGGGCACAGAATAAACGGCCATGCTGTAGTACCTGGATATGGAAAGCCTGGTGCCGGGCACAGAATAAGCGGCCATGCTGTAGTACCTGGATATGGGGAGCCTGGTGCTGGGCACAGAATAAACGGCCATGCTGTAGTACCTGGATATGGGAAGCCTGGTGCTGGACACAGAATAAGCGGCCATGCTGTGGTACCTGAATATGGGGAGCCTGGTGCAGGGCACAGAATAAGCGGCCATGCTGTAGTACCTGGATATGGGAAGCCTGGTGCAGGGCAAAGAATAAGCGGCCATGCTGTGGTACCTGGATATGGGAATCCTGGTGCAGGGCACAGAATAAGCGGACATGCAGTAGTACCTGGATATGGGAAGCCTGGTGCCGGGCACAGAATAAGCGGCCATGCTGTAGTACCTGGATATGGGGAGCCTGGTGCTGGGCACAGAATAAACGGCCATGCTGTAGTACCTGGATATGGGAAGGCTGGTGCTGGGAACAGAATAAGCGGCCATGCTGTAGTACCTGGATATCGGGAGTCTGGTGCAGGGCACAGAATAAGCAGCCATGCTGTAGTACCTGGATATGGGGAGCCTGGTGCAGGGCGCAGAATAAGCAGCCATGCTGTAGTACCTGGATATGGGGAGCCTGGTGCCGGGCACAGAATAAGCGGCCATGCTGTAGTACCTGGATATGGGGAGCCTGGTGCAGGGCACAGAATAAGCGGCCATGCTGTAGTACCTGGATATGGGGAGCCTGGTGCTGGGCACAGAATAAGCGGCCATGCTGTAGTACCTGGATATGGGGAGCCTGGTGCAGGGCACAGAATAAGCGGCCATGCTGTAGTACCTGGATATGGGGAGCCTGGTGCAGGGCACAGAATAAGCGGCCATGCTGTAGTACCTGGATATAGGAAGCCTGGTGCTGGGCACAGAATAAGCGGCCATGCTGTAGTACCTGTACAGTATATGGGAAGCCTGGTGCCGAGCACAGAATAAGCGACCATGCTGTAGTACCTGGATATGGGGAGCCTGGTGCAGGGCACAGAATAAGCGGACATGCTGTAGTACCTTGATATGGGAAGCCTGGTGCCGGGCACAGAATAAGCAGCAATGCTGTAGTACCTGGATATGGGGAGCCTGGTGCCGGGCACAGAATAAGCAGCCATGCTGTAGTACCTGGATATGGGAAGCCTGGTGCAGGGAACAGAATAAGCGGCCATGCTGTAGTACCTGGATATGGGAAGCCTGGTGCCGGGCACAGAGTAAGCGGCCATGCTGTAGTACCTGGATATGGGAAGCCTGGTGCTGGGCACAGAATAAGCAGCAATGCTGTAGTACCTGGATATGGGGAGCCTGGTGCCGGGCACAGAATAAGCAGCCATGCTGTAGTACCTGGATATGGGAAGCCTGGTGCAGGGAACAGAATAAGCAGCCATGCTGTAGTACCTGGATATGGGAAGCCTGGTGCCGGGCACAGAATAAGCAGCCATGCTGTAGTACCTGGATATGGGAAGCCTGGTGCTGGGCACAGAATAAGCAGCCATGCTGTAGTACCTGGATATGGGAAGCCTGGTGCAGGGAACAGAATAAGCAGCCATGCTGTAGTACCTGGATATGGGAAGCCTGGTGCTGGGCACAGAATAAGCAGCCATGCTGTAGTACCTGGATATGGGGAGCCTGGTGCTGGGCACAGAATAAGCGGCCATGCTTTAGTACCTGGATATGGGAAGCCTGGTGCCGGGCACAGAGTAAGCGGCCATGCTGTAGTACCTGGATATGGGGATCCTGGTGCTGGGCACAGAATAAGCAGCCATGCTGTAGTACCTGGATATGGGGAGCCTGGTGCTGGGCACAGAATAAGTGGCCATGCTGTAGTACCTGGATATGGGAAGCCTGGTGCTGGGCACAGAATAAGCGGCCATGCTGTAGTACCTGTATATGGGGAGCCTGGTGCAGGGCACAGAATAAGCGGCCATGCTGTAGTACCTGGATATGGGAAGCCTGGTGCCTGGCACAGAATAAGCTGCCATGCTGTAGTACCTGGATATGGGAGCCTGGTGCTGGGCGCAGAATAAGCGGCCATGCTGTAGTACCTGGATATGGGGAGCCTGGTGCCGGGCACAGAATAAGCGACCATGCTGTAGTACCTGGATATGGGAAGCCTGGTGCTGGGCACAGAATAAGCGGCCATGCTGTAGTACCTGGATATGGGGAGCCTGGTGCCGGGCACAGAACAAGCGACCATGCTGTAGTACCTGGATATGGGAAGCCTGGTGCTGGGCACAGAATAAGCGGCCATGCTGTAGTACCTGGATATGGGAAGCCTGGTGCAGGGCACAGAATAAGCGGCCATGCTGTAGTACCTGGATATGGGAAGCCTGGTGCAGGGCACAGAATAAGCGGCCATGCTGTAGTACCTGGATATGGGGAGCCTGGTGCAGGGCACAGAATAAGCGGCCATGCTGTAGTACCTGGATATGGGAAGCCTGGTGCAGGGCACAGAATAAGCGGCCATGCTGTAGTACCTGGATATGGGAAGCCTGGTGCAGGGCACAGAATAAGCGGCCATGCTGTAGTACCTGGATATGGGAAGCCTGGTGCTGGGCACAGAATAAGCGGCCATGCTGTAGTACCTGGATATGGGGAGCCTGGTGCTGGGCACAGAATAAACAGCCATGCTGTAGTACCTGGATATGGGGAGCCTGGTGCAGGGCACAGAATAAACGGCCATGCTGTAGTACCTGGATATGGGAAGCCTGGTGCCGGGCACAGAGTAAGCGGCCATGCTGTAGTACCTGGATATGGGGAGCCTGGTGCTGGGCACAGAATAAGCGGTCATGCTGTAGTACCTGGATATGGGAAGCCTGGTGCCGGACACAGAATAAGCGGCCATGCTGTGGTACCTGAATATGGGGAGCCTGGTGCAGGGCACAGAATAAGCGGCCATGCTGTAGTACCTGGATATGGGAAGCCTGGTGCAGGGCACAGAATAAGCGGCCATGCTGTAGTACCTGGATATGGGGAGCCTGGTGCAGGGCACAGAATAAACGGCCATGCTGTAGTACCTGGATATGGGAAGCCTGGTGCCGGGCACAGAGTAAGCGGCCATGCTGTAGTACCTGGATATGGGGAGCCTGGTGCTGGGCACAAAATAAGCGGCCATGCTGTAGTACCTGGATATGGGAAGCCTGGTGCTGGACACAGAATAAACGGCCATGCTGTAGTACCTGGATATGGGGAGCCTGGTGCTGGGCACAGAATAAGCGGTCATGCTGTAGTACCTGGATATGGGAAGCCTGGTGCCGGGCACAGAATAAGCGGCCATGCTGTAGTACCTGGATATGGGGAGCCTGGTGCCGGGCACAGAATAAGCGGCCATGCTGTAGTACCTGGATATGGGAAGCCTGGTGCCGGACACAGAATAAGCGGCCATGCTGTAGTACCTGGATATGGGGAGCCTGGTGCCGGGCACAGAATTAGCGGCCATGCTGTAGTACCTGGATATGGGAAGCCTGGTGCTGGGCACAGAATAAGAAGCCATGCTGTAGTACCTGGATATGGGGAGCCTGGTGCAGGGCACAAAATAAGCGGCCATGCTGTAGTACCTGGATATGGGGAGCCTGGTGCAGGGCACAGAATAAGCGGCCATGCTGTAGTACCTGGATATGGGGAGCCTGGTGCTGGGCACAGAGTGAGTGGCCATGCTGTAGTACCTGGATATGGGAAGCCTGGTGCTGGGCACAGAGTGAGCGGCCATGCTGTAGTACCTGGATATGGGAAGCCTGGTGCTGGGCACAGAATAAGCGGCCATGCTGTAGTACCTGGATATGGGAAGCCTGGTGCAGGGCGCAGAATAAGCGGCCATGCTGTAGTACCTGGATATGGGGAGCATGGTGCCGGGAACAGAATACGCGGCAATGCTGTAGTACCTGGATATGGGAAGCCTGGTGCCGGGCACAGAATAAGCGGCCATGCTGTAGTACCTGGATATGGGAAGCCTGGTGCTGGGCACAGAATAAGCAGCCATGCTGTAGTACCTGGATATGGGAAGCCTGGTGCTGGGCACAGAATAAGCGGACATGCTGTAGTACCTGGATATGGGAAGCCTGGTGCTGGGCACAGAATAAGCGGCCATGCTGTAGTACCTGGATATGGGGAGCCTGGTGCAGGGCACAGAATAAGCGGCCATGCTGTAATACCTGGATATGGGAAGCCTGGTGCTGGGCACAGAATAAGCGGCCATGCTGTAGTACCTGGATATGGGAAGCCTGGTTCTGGGCACAGAATAAGCGGCCATGCTGTAGTACCTGGATATGGGGAGCCTGGTGCAGGGCACAAAATAAGCGGCCATGCTGTAGTACCTGGATATGGGGAGCCTGGTGCAGGGCACAGAATAAGCGGCCATGCTGTAGTACCTGGATATGGGGAGCCTGGTGCTGGGCACAGAGTGAGTGGCCATGCTGTAGTACCTGGATATGGGAAGCCTGGTGCTGGGCACAGAGTGAGCGGCCATGCTGTAGTACCTGGATTTGGGAAGCCTGGTGCTGGGCACAGAATAAGCGGCCATGCTGTAGTACCTGGATATGGGGAGCCTGGTGCTGGGCACAGAGTAAGTGGCCATGCTGTAGTACCTGGATATGGGGAGCATGGTGCCGGGAACAGAATACGCGGCAATGCTGTAGTACCTGGATATGGGAAGCCTGGTGCCGGGCACAGAATAAGCGGCCATGCTGTAGTACCTGGATATGGGAAGCCTGGTGCTGGGCACAGAATAAGCGGCCATGCTGTAGTACCTGGATATGGGAAGCCTGGTGCAGGGCACAGAATAAGCAGCCATGCTGTAGTACCTGGATATGGGGAGCCTGGTGCAGGGCACAGAATAAACGGCCATGCTGTAGTACCTGGATATGGGAAGCCTGGTGCAGGGCACAGAATAAGCGGCCATGCTGTAGTACCTGGATATGGGGGGCCTGGTGCTGGGCACAGAATAAGCGGCCATGCTGTAGTACCTGGATATGGGGAGCCTGGTGCTGGGCACAGAATAAACAGCCATGCTGTAGTACCTGGATATGGGGAGCCTGGTGCAGGGCACAGAATAAACGGCCATGCTGTAGTACCTGGATATGGAAAGCCTGGTGCCGGGCACAGAGTAAGCGGCCATGCTGTAGTACCTAGATATGGGGAGCCTGGTGCTGGGCACAGAATAAGCGGTCATGCTGTAGTACCTGGATATGGGAAGCCTGGTGCCGGACACAGAATAAGCGGCCATGCTGTGGTACCTGAATATGGGGAGCCTGGTGCAGGGCACAGAATAAGCAGCCATGCTGTAGTACCTGGATATGAGAAGCCTGGTGCTGGGCACAGAATAAGCAGCCATGCTGTAGTACCTGGATATGGGGAGCCTGGTGCTGGGCACAGAATAAGCGGCCATGCTGTAGTACCTGGATATGGGAAGCCTGGTGCAGGGCACAGAATAAGCGGCCATGCTGTAGTACCTGGATATGGGGAGCCTGGTGCTGGGCACAGAATAAGCGGCCATGCTGTAGTACCTGGATACGGGAAGCCTGGTGCTGGGCACAGAATAAGCGGCCATGCTGTAGTACCTGGATATGGGGAGCCTGGTGCGGGGCACAGAATAAGCGGCCATGCTGTAGAACCTGGATATGGGAAGCCTGGTGCTGGGCACAGAGTAAGCGGCCATGCTGTAGTACCTAGATATGGGGAGCCTGGTGCTGGGCACAGAATAAGCGGTCATGCTGTAGTACCTGGATATGGGAAGCCTGGTGCCGGACACAGAATAAGCGGCCATGCTGTAGTACCTGGATATGGGAAGCCTGGTGCAGGGCACAGAATAAGCGGCCATGCTGTAGTACCTGGATATGGGGAGCCTGGTGCAGGGCACAGAATAAACGGCCATGCTGTAGTACCTGGATATGGGAAGCCTGGTGCAGGGCACAGAATAAGTGGCCATGCTGTAGTACCTGAATATGGGGAGCCTGGTGCTGGGCACAGAATAAACAGCCATGTTGTAGTACCTGGATATGGGGAGCCTGGTGCAGGGCACAGAATAAACGGCCATGCTGTAGTACCTGGATATGGAAAGCCTGGTGCCGGGCACAGAGTAAGCGGCCATGCTGTAGTACCTGGATATGGGGAGCCTGGTGCTGGGCACAGAATAAGCGGTCATGCTGTAGTACCTGGATATGGGAAGCCTGGTGCCGGACACAGAATAAGCGGCCATGCTGTAGTACCTGGATATGGGGAGCCTGGTGCTGGGCACAGAATAAGCGGCCATGCTGTAGTACCTGGATATGGGAAGCCTGGTGCCGGACACAGAATAAGCGGCCATGCTGTAGTACCTGAATATGGGGAGCCTGGTGCTGGGCACAGAATAAACAGCCATGCTGTAGTACCTGGATATGGGGAGCCTGGTGCAGGGCACAGAATAAACGGCCATGCTGTAGTACCTGGATATGGAAAGCCTGGTGCCGGGCACAGAGTAAGCGGCCATGCTGTAGTACCTGGATATGGGGAGCCTGGTGCTGGGCACAGAATAAGCGGTCATGCTGTAGTACCTGGATATGGGAAGCCTGGTGCCGGACACAGAATAAGCGGCCATGCTGTAGTACCTGGATATGGGGAGCCTGGTGCTGGGCACAGAATAAGCGGCCATGCTGTAGTACCTGGATATGGGAAGCCTGGTGCCGGACACAGAATAAGCGGCCATGCTGTAGTACCTGGATATGGGGAGCCTGGTGCCGGGCACAGAATAAGCGGCCATGCTGTAGTACCTGGATATGGGAAGCCTGGTGCTGGGCACAGAATAAGAAGCCATGCTGTAGTACCTGGATATGGGGAGCCTGGTGCAGGGCACAAAATAAGCGGCCATGCTGTAGTACCTGGATATGGGGAGCCTGGTGCAGGGCACAGAATAAGCGGCCATGCTGTAGTACCTGGATATGGGGAGCCTGGTGCTGGGCACAGAGTGAGTGGCCATGCTGTAGTACCTGGATATGGGAAGCCTGGTGCTGGGCACAGAGTGAGCGGCCATGCTGTAGTACCTGGATATGGGAAGCCTGGTGCTGGGCACAGAATAAGCGGCCATGCTGTAGTACCTGGATATGGGAAGCCTGGTGCAGGGCGCAGAATAAGCGGCCATGCTGTAGTACCTGGATATAGGAAGCCTGGTGCCGGGCACAGAATAAGCGGCCATGCTGTAGTACCTGGATATGGGAAGCCTGGTGCAGGGCACAGAATAAGCGGCCATGCTGTAGTACCTGGATATGGGGAGCCTGGTGCTGGGCACAGAATAAGCGGCCATGCTGTAGTACCTGGATATGGGGAGCCTGGTGCTGGGCACAGAATAAGCGGCCATGCTGTAGTACCTGGATATGGGGAGCCTGGTGCAGGGCACAGAATAAGCAGCCATGCTGTAGTACCTGGATATGGGGAGCCTGGTGCTGGGCACAGAATAAGGGGCCATGCTGTAGTACCTGGATATGGGAAGCCTGGTGCAGGGCACAGAATAAGCAGCCATGCTGTAGTACCTGGATATGGGGAGCCTGGTGCTGGGCACAGAATAAGCAGACATACTGTAGTACCTGGATATGGGGAGGCTGGTGCTGGGCACAGAATAAGCGGCCATGCTGTAGTACCTGGATATGGGAGCCTGGTGCTGGGCACAGAGTAAGTGGCCATGCTGTAGTACCTGGATATGGGAAGCCTGGTGCAGGGCAGAGAGTGAGTGGCCATGCTGTAGTACCTGGATATGGGAGCCTGGTGCTGGGCACAGAGTAAGTGGCCATGCTGTAGTACCTGGATATGGGAAGCCTGGTGCCGGGCACAGAATAAGCGGCCATGCTGTAGTACCTGGATATGGGAAGCCTGGTGCTGGGCGCAGAGTGAGTGGCCATGCTGTAGTACCTGGATATAGGAAGCCTGGTGCTGGGCACAGAGTGGCCATGCTGTAGTACCAGGATATGGGAAGCCTGATGCTGGGCACAGAATAAGCGGCCATGCTGTAGTACCTGGATATGGGAAGCCTGGTGCCGGGCACAGAATAAGCGGCCATGCTGTAGTGCCTGGATATGGGGAGCCTGGTGCTGAGCACAGAGTGAGTGGCCATGCTGTAGTACCTGGATATGGGAAGCCTGGTGCTGGGCACAGAGTGAGTGGCCATGCTGTAGTACCTGGATATGGGGAGCCTGGTGCAGGTTACAGAATAAGCAGCCATGCTGTAGTACCTGGATATGGGGAGCCTGGTGCTGGGCACAGAGTGAGTGGCCATGCTGTAGTACCTGGATATGGGGAGCCTGGTGCTGGGCGCAGAATAAGCGGCCATGCTGTAGTACCTGGATATGGGAAGCCTGGTGCTTTGTACAGAATAAGCGGCCATGCTGTGGTACCTGTATATGGGAAGCCTGGTGCAGGGCAGAGAGTGAGTGGCCATGCTGTAGTACCTGGATATGGGAAGCCTGGTGCTGGGCACAGAGTGAGTGGCCATGCTGTAGTACCTGGATATAGGAAGCCTGGTGCTGGGCACAGAGTGAGTGGCCATGCTGTAGTACCTGGATATGGGGAGCCTGGTGCTGGGCACAGAGTGAGTGGCCATGCTGTAGTACCTGGATATGGGAAGCCTGGTGCCGGACACAGAATAAGCGGCCATGCTGTAGTACCTGGATATGGGAAGCCTGGTGCCGGGCACAGAATAAGCGGCCATGCTGTAGTACCTGGATATGGGAAGCCTGGTGCTGGACACAGAGTAAGCGGCCATGCTGTAGTACCTGTATATGGGGAGCCTGGTGCTGGGCACAGAATAAGCGGCCATGCTGTAGTACCTGGATATGGGAAGCCTGGTGCAGGACACAGAATAAGCGGACATGCTGTAGTACCTGAATATGGGGAGCCTGGTGCTGGGCACAGAGTAAGCGGCCATGCTGTAGTACCTGGATATGGGAAGCCTGGTGCAGGGCACAGAATAAGCAGCCATGCTGTAGTACCTGGATATGGGAAGCCTGGTGCTGTGCACAGAGTGAGTGGCCATGCTGTAGTACCTGGATATGGGGAGCCTGGTGCAGGGCGCAGAATAAGTGGCCATGCTGTAGTACCTGGATATAGGAAGCCTGGTGCTGGGCACAGAGTAAGCGGCCATGCTGTAGTACCTGGATATGGGAAGCCTGGTGCAGGGCACAGAATAAGCAGCCATGCTGTAGTACCTGGATATGGGAAGCCTGGTGCTGTGCACAGAGTGAGTGGCCATGCTGTAGTACCTGGATATGGGGAGCCTGATGCTGGGCACAGAGTGAGTGGCCATGCTGTAGTACCTGGATATAGGAAGCCTGGTGCTGGGCACAGAGTGAGTGGCCATGCTGTAGTACCTGTATATGGGAAGCCTGGTGCTGGGCACAGAATAAGCAGCCATGCTGTAGTACCTGGATATGGGGAGCCTGGTGCTGGGCACAGAGTAAGCGGCCATGCTGTAGTACCTGGATATGGGGAGCCTGGTGCCGGGCACAGAATAAGCGGCCATGCTGTAGTACCTGGATATAGGGAGCCTGGTGCTGGGCACAGAATAAGCGGCCATGCTGTAGTACCTGGATATGGGGAGCCTGGTGCTGGGCACAGAATAAGCAGCCATGCTGTAGTACCTGGATATGGTAAGCCTGGTGCTGGGCACAGAATAAACGGCCATGCTGTAGTACCTGGATATGGGAAGCCTGGTGCTGGGCACAGAATAAGCGGCCATGCTGTAGTACCTGGATATGGGAAGCCTGGTGCTGGGCATAGAATAAGCAGCCATGCTGTAGTACCTGGATATGGGAAGCCTGGTGCTGGGCACAGAATAAGCGGCCATGCTGTAGTACCTGGATATGGGAAGCCTGGTGCTGGGCACAGAATAAGCGGCCATGCTGTAGTACCTGGATATGGGAAGCCTGGTGCTGGGCACAGAATAAGCGGCCATGCTGTAGTACCTGGATATGGGGAGCCTGGTGCTGGGCACAGAGTGAGTGGCCATGCTGTAGTACCTGGATATAGGAAGCCTGGTGCTGGGCACAGAATAAGCGGCCATGCTGTAGTACCTGGATATGGGAAGCCTGGTGCTGGGCACAGAATAAGCGGCCATGCTGTAGTACCTGGATATGGGAAGCCTGGTGCTGGGCACAGAATAAGCGGCCATGCTGTAGTACCTGGATATGGGGAGCCTGGTGCTGGGCACAGAGTGAGTGGCCATGCTGTAGTACCTGGATATAGGAAGCCTGGTGCTGGGCACAGAATAAGCGGCCATGCTGTAGTACCTGGATATGGTAAGCCTGGTGCTGGGCACAGAATAAGCAGCAATGCTGTAGTACCTGGATATGGTAAGCCTGGTGCTGGACACAGAATAAGCGGCCATGCTGTAGTACATGGATATGGGGAGCCTGGTGCTGGGCACAGAATAAGCGGCCATGCTGTAGTACCTGGATATGGGGAGCCTGGTGCTGGGCACAGAATAAGCGGACATGCTGTAGTACCTGGATATGGGAAGCCTGGTGCTGGGCACAGAGTGAGTGGCCATGCTGTAGTACCTGGATATGGGGAGCCTGGTGCTGGGCACAGAGTGAGTGGCCATGCTGTAGTACCTGGATATGGGAAGCCTGGTGCTGGGCACAGAGTGAGTGGCCATGCTGTAGTACCTGGATATGGGGAGCCTGGTGCTGGGCACAGAGTGAGTGGCCATGCTGTAGTACCTGGATATGGGAAGCCTGGTGCTGGGTACAGAGTGAGTGGCCATGCTGTAGTACCTGTATATGGGAAGCCTGGTGCTGGGCACAGAGTGAGTGGCCATGCTGTAGTACCTGGATATAGGAAGCCTGGTGCCGGGCACAGAATAAGCGGCCATGCTGTAGTACCTGGATATGGGGAGCCTGGTGCTGGGCACAGAATAAGCGGCCATGCTGTAGTACCTGGATATGTGGAGCCTGGTGCTGGGCACAGAATAAGCGGCCATGCTGTAGTACCTGGATATGGGGAGCCTGGTGCTGGGCACAGAATAAGCGGCCATGCTGTAGTACCTGGATATGGGGAGCCTGGTGCTGGGCACAGAATAAGCGGCCATGCTGTAGTACCTGGATATGGGGAGCCTGGTGCTGGGCACAGAGTGAGCGGCCATGCTGTAGTACCTGGATATGGGAAGCCTGGTGCTGGGCACAGAATAAGCGGCCATGCTGTAGTACCTGGATATGGGAAGCCTGGTGCAGGGCGCAGAATAAGCGGCCATGCTGTAGTACCTGGATATAGGAAGCCTGGTGCCGGGCACAGAATAAGCGGCCATGCTGTAGTACCTGGATATGGGAAGCCTGGTGCAGGGCACAGAATAAGCGGCCATGCTGTAGTACCTGGATATGGGGAGCCTGGTGCTGGGCACAGAATAAGCGGCCATGCTGTAGTACCTGGATATGGGGAGCCTGGTGCTGGGCACAGAATAAGCGGCCATGCTGTAGTACCTGGATATGGGGAGCCTGGTGCAGGGCACAGAATAAGCAGCCATGCTGTAGTACCTGGATATGGGGAGCCTGGTGCTGGGCACAGAATAAGGGGCCATGCTGTAGTACCTGGATATGGGAAGCCTGGTGCAGGGAACAGAATAAGCGGCCATTCTGTAGTACCTGGATATGTGAAGCCTGGTGCAGGGCACAGAATAAGCAGCCATGCTGTAGTACCTGGATATGGGGAGCCTGGTGCTGGGCACAGAATAAGCAGACATACTGTAGTACCTGGATATGGGGAGGCTGGTGCTGGGCACAGAATAAGCGGCCATGCTGTAGTACCTGGATATGGGAGCCTGGTGCTGGGCACAGAGTAAGTGGCCATGCTGTAGTACCTGGATATGGGAAGCCTGGTGCAGGGCAGAGAGTGAGTGGCCATGCTGTAGTACCTGGATATGGGAGCCTGGTGCTGGGCACAGAGTAAGTGGCCATGCTGTAGTACCTGGATATGGGAAGCCTGGTGCCGGGCACAGAATAAGCGGCCATGCTGTAGTACCTGGATATGGGAAGCCTGGTGCTGGGCGCAGAGTGAGTGGCCATGCTGTAGTACCTGGATATAGGAAGCCTGGTGCTGGGCACAGAGTGGCCATGCTGTAGTACCAGGATATGGGAAGCCTGATGCTGGGCACAGAATAAGCGGCCATGCTGTAGTACCTGGATATGGGAAGCCTGGTGCCGGGCACAGAATAAGCGGCCATGCTGTAGTGCCTGGATATGGGGAGCCTGGTGCTGAGCACAGAGTGAGTGGCCATGCTGTAGTACCTGGATATGGGAAGCCTGGTGCTGGGCACAGAGTGAGTGGCCATGCTGTAGTACCTGGATATGGGGAGCCTGGTGCAGGTTACAGAATAAGCAGCCATGCTGTAGTACCTGGATATGGGGAGCCTGGTGCTGGGCACAGAGTGAGTGGCCATGCTGTAGTACCTGGATATGGGGAGCCTGGTGCTGGGCGCAGAATAAGCGGCCATGCTGTAGTACCTGGATATGGGAAGCCTGGTGCTGGGTACAGAATAAGCGGCCATGCTGTGGTACCTGTATATGGGAAGCCTGGTGCAGGGCAGAGAGTGAGTGGCCATGCTGTAGTACCTGGATATGGGAAGCCTGGTGCTGGGCACAGAGTGAGTGGCCATGCTGTAGTACCTGGATATAGGAAGCCTGGTGCTGGGCACAGAGTGAGTGGCCATGCTGTAGTACCTGGATATGGGGAGCCTGGTGCTGGGCACAGAGTGAGTGGCCATGCTGTAGTACCTGGATATGGGAAGCCTGGTGCCGGACACAGAATAAGCGGCCATGCTGTAGTACCTGGATATGGGAAGCCTGGTGCCGGGCACAGAATAAGCGGCCATGCTGTAGTACCTGGATATGGGAAGCCTGGTGCTGGACACAGAGTAAGCGGCCATGCTGTAGTACCTGTATATGGGGAGCCTGGTGCTGGGCACAGAATAAGCGGCCATGCTGTAGTACCTGGATATGGGAAGCCTGGTGCAGGACACAGAATAAGCGGACATGCTGTAGTACCTGAATATGGGGAGCCTGGTGCTGGGCACAGAGTAAGCGGCCATGCTGTAGTACCTGGATATGGGAAGCCTGGTGCAGGGCACAGAATAAGCAGCCATGCTGTAGTACCTGGATATGGGAAGCCTGGTGCTGTGCACAGAGTGAGTGGCCATGCTGTAGTACCTGGATATGGGGAGCCTGGTGCAGGGCGCAGAATAAGTGGCCATGCTGTAGTACCTGGATATAGGAAGCCTGGTGCTGGGCACAGAGTAAGCGGCCATGCTGTAGTACCTGGATATGGGAAGCCTGGTGCAGGGCACAGAATAAGCAGCCATGCTGTAGTACCTGGATATGGGAAGCCTGGTGCTGTGCACAGAGTGAGTGGCCATGCTGTAGTACCTGGATATGGGGAGCCTGATGCTGGGCACAGAGTGAGTGGCCATGCTGTAGTACCTGGATATAGGAAGCCTGGTGCTGGGCACAGAGTGAGTGGCCATGCTGTAGTACCTGTATATGGGAAGCCTGGTGCTGGGCACAGAATAAGCAGCCATGCTGTAGTACCTGGATATGGGGAGCCTGGTGCTGGGCACAGAGTAAGCGGCCATGCTGTAGTACCTGGATATGGGGAGCCTGGTGCCGGGCACAGAATAAGCGGCCATGCTGTAGTACCTGGATATAGGGAGCCTGGTGCTGGGCACAGAATAAGCGGCCATGCTGTAGTACCTGGATATGGGGAGCCTGGTGCTGGGCACAGAATAAGCAGCCATGCTGTAGTACCTGGATATGGTAAGCCTGGTGCTGGGCACAGAATAAGCGGCCATGCTGTAGTACCTGGATATGGGAAGCCTGGTGCTGGGCACAGAATAAGCGGCCATGCTGTAGTACCTGGATATGGGAAGCCTGGTGCTGGGCATAGAATAAGCAGCCATGCTGTAGTACCTGGATATGGGAAGCCTGGTGCTGGGCACAGAATAAGCGGCCATGCTGTAGTACCTGGATATGGGAAGCCTGGTGCTGGGCACAGAATAAGCGGCCATGCTGTAGTACCTGGATATGGGAAGCCTGGTGCTGGGCACAGAATAAGCGGCCATGCTGTAGTACCTGGATATGGGGAGCCTGGTGCTGGGCACAGAGTGAGTGGCCATGCTGTAGTACCTGGATATAGGAAGCCTGGTGCTGGGCACAGAATAAGCGGCCATGCTGTAGTACCTGGATATGGGAAGCCTGGTGCTGGGCACAGAATAAGCGGCCATGCTGTAGTACCTGGATATGGGAAGCCTGGTGCTGGGCACAGAATAAGCGGCCATGCTGTAGTACCTGGATATGGGGAGCCTGGTGCTGGGCACAGAGTGAGTGGCCATGCTGTAGTACGTGGATATAGGAAGCCTGGTGCTGGGCACAGAATAAGCGGCCATGCTGTAGTACCTGGATATGGTAAGCCTGGTGCTGGGCACAGAATAAGCAGCAATGCTGTAGTACCTGGATATGGTAAGCCTGGTGCTGGACACAGAATAAGCGGCCATGCTGTAGTACATGGATATGGGGAGCCTGGTGCTGGGCACAGAATAAGCGGCCATGCTGTAGTACCTGGATATGGGGAGCCTGGTGCTGGGCACAGAATAAGCGGACATGCTGTAGTACCTGGATATGGGAAGCCTGGTGCTGGGCACAGAGTGAGTGGCCATGCTGTAGTACCTGGATATGGGGAGCCTGGTGCTGGGCACAGAGTGAGTGGCCATGCTGTAGTACCTGGATATGGGAAGCCTGGTGCTGGGCACAGAGTGAGTGGCCATGCTGTAGTACCTGGATATGGGGAGCCTGGTGCTGGGCACAGAGTGAGTGGCCATGCTGTAGTACCTGGATATGGGAAGCCTGGTGCTGGGTACAGAGTGAGTGGCCATGCTGTAGTACCTGTATATGGGAAGCCTGGTGCTGGGCACAGAGTGAGTGGCCATGCTGTAGTACCTGGATATAGGAAGCCTGGTGCCGGGCACAGAATAAGCGGCCATGCTGTAGTACCTGGATATGGGGAGCCTGGTGCTGGGCACAGAATAAGCGGCCATGCTGTAGTACCTGGATATGTGGAGCCTGGTGCTGGGCACAGAATAAGCGGCCATGCTGTAGTACCTGGATATGGGGAGCCTGGTGCTGGGCACAGAATAAGCGGCCATGCTGTAGTACCTGGATATGGGGAGCCTGGTGCTGGGCACAGAATAAGCGGCCATGCTGTAGTACCTGGATATGGGGAGCCTGGTGCTGGGAACAGAGTGAGTGGCCATGCTGTAGTACCTGGATATGGGGAGCCTGGTGCTGGGCACAGAATAAGCGGCCATGCTGTAGTACCTGGATATGGGGAGCCTGGTGCTGGGCACAGAATAAGCGGCCATGCTGTAGTACCTGGATATGGGGAGCCTGGTGCTGGGCACAGAATAAGCGGCCATGCTGTAGTACCTGGATATGGGGAGCCTGGTGCTGGGCACAGAATAAGCGGCCATGCTGTAGTACCTGGATATGGGGAGCCTGGTGCTGGGCACAGAATAAGCGGCCATGCTGTAGTACCTGGATATGGGAAGCCTGGTGCTGGGCACAGAATAAGCGGCCATGCTGTAGTACCTGGATATGGGAAGCCTGGTGCTGGGCACAGAATAAGCAGCCATGCTGTAGTACCTGGATATGGTAAGCCTGGTGCTGGGCACAGAATAAGCGGCCATGCTGTAGTACCTGGATATGGGGAGCCTGGTGCTGGGCACAGAATAAGCGGCCATGCTGTAGTACCTGGATATGGGAAGCCTGGTGCTGGGCACAGAATAAGCAGCCATGCTGTAGTACCTGGATATGGTAAGCCTGGTGCTGGGCACAGAATAAGCGGCCATGCTGTAGTACCTGGATATGGGGAGCCTGGTGCTGGGCACAGAATAAGCAGCCATGCTGTAGTACCTGGATATGGTAAGCCTGGTGCTGGGCACAGAATAAGCGGCCATGCTGTAGTACCTGGATATGGGAAGCCTGGTGCTGGGCACAGAGTGAGTGGCCATGCTGTAGTACCTGGATATAGGAAGCCTGGTGCTGGGCACAGAGTGAGTGGCCATGCTGTAGTACCTGAATATGGGGAGCCTGGTGCTGGGCGCAGAATAAGGGCCATGCTGTAGTACCTGGATATAGGAAGCCTGGTGCTGGGCACAGAGTGAGTGGCCATGCTGTAGTACCTGAATATGGGGAGCCTGGTGCTGGGCACAGAATAAGCGGCCATGCTGTAGTACCTGTATATGGGGAGCCTGGTGCCGGGCACAGAATAAGCGGCCATGCTGTAGTACCTGGATATGGGAAGCCTGGTGCAGGGCACAGAATAAGCGGCCATGCTGTAGTACCTGGATATGGGAAGCCTGGTGCCGGGCACAGAATAAGCGGCCATGCTGTAGTACCTGGATATGGGAAGCCTGGTGCTGGGCACAGAATAAGCGGCCATGCTGTAGTACCTGTATATGGGGAGCCTGGTGCAGGGCACAGAATAAGCGGCCATGCTGTAGTACCTGGATATGGGAAGCCTGGTGCAGGGCACAGAATAAGCGGCCATGCTGTAGTACCTGGATATGGGAAGCCTGGTGCCGGGCACAGAATAAGCGGCCATGCTGTAGTACCTGGATATGGGAAGCCTGGTGCAGGGCACAGAATAAGCGGCCATGCTGTAGTACCTGGATATGGGGAGCCTGGTGCTGGGCACAGAATAAGTGGCCATGCTGTAGTACCTGGATATGGGAAGCCTGGAGCTGGGCACAGAGTGAGTGGCCATGCTGTAGTACCTGTATATGGGGAGCCTGGTGCAGGGCACAGAATAAGCGGCCATGCTGTAGTACCTGGATATGGGAAGCCTGGTGCAGGGCACAGAATAAGCGGCCATGCTGTAGTACCTGGATATGGGAAGCCTGGTGCGGGGCACAGAATAAGCGGCCATGCTGTAGTACCTGGATATGGGAAGCCTGGTGCAGGGCACAGAATAAGCGGCCATGCTGTAGTACCTGGATATGAGAAGCCTGGTGCTGGGCACAGAATAAGCAGCCATGCTGTAGTACCTGGATATGGGAAGCCTGATGCCGGGCACAGAATAAGCGGCCATGCTGTAGTACCTGGATATGGGAAGCCTGGTGCGGGGCACAGAATAAGCGGCCATGCTGTAGTACCTGGATATGGGAAGCCTGGTGCAGGGCACAGAATAAGCGGCCATGCTGTAGTACCTGGATATGAGAAGCCTGATGCCGGGCACAGAATAAGCGGCCATGCTGTAGTACCTGGATATGGGAAGCCTGGTGCTGGGCACAGAATAAGCGGCCATGCTGTAGTACCTGGATATGGGAAGCCTGGTGCCGGGCACAGAATAAGCGGCCATGCTGTAGTACCTGGATATGGGAAGCCTGGTGCCGGGCACAGAATAAGCGGCCATGCTGTAGTACCTGGATATGGGAAGCCTGATGCTGGGCACAGAGTGAGTGGCCATGCTGTAGTACCTGGATATGGGAAGCCTGGTGCAGGGCAGAGAGTGAGTGGCCATGCTGTAGTACCTGGATATGGGAAGCCTGGTGCTGGGCACAGAGTGAGTGGCCATGCTGTAGTACCTGGATATGGGGAGCCTGGTGCTGGGCACAGAGTGAGTGGCCATGCTGTAGTACCTGGATATAGGAAGCCTGGTGCTGGGCACAGAGTGAGTGGCCATGCTGTAGTACCTGGATATGGGAAGCCTGGTGCTGGGCACAGAGTGAGCGGCCATGCTGTAGTACCTGTATATGGGGAGCCTGGTGCTGGGCACAGAATAAGCGGCCATGCTGTAGTACCTGGATATGGGAAGCCTGGTGCTGGGCACAGAGTGAGCGGCCATGCTGTAGTACCTGTATATGGGGAGCCTGGTGCTGGGCACAGAATAAGCGGCCATGCTGTAGTACCTGGATATGGGAAGCCTGGTGCAGGGCACAGAATAAGCAGCCATGCTGTAGTACCTGGATATAGGAAGCCTGGTGCTGGGCACAGAGTGAGTGGCCATGCTGTAGTACCTGGATATGGGGAGCCTGGTGCTGGGCACAGAATAAGCGGCCATGCTGTAGTACCTGGATATGGGAAGCCTGGTGCTGGGCACAGAGTAAGTGGCCATGCTGTAGTACCTGGATATGGGAAGCCTGGTGCTGTGCACAGAGTGAGTGGCCATGCTGTAGTACCTGGATATGGGAAGCCTGGTGCTGGGCACAGAGTGAGTGGCCATGCTGTAGTACCTGGATATAGGAAGCCTGGTGCTGGGCACAGAGTGAGCGGCCATGCTGTAGTACCTGGATATGGGAAGCCTGGTGCTGGACACAGAATAAGCGGCCATGCTGTAGTACCTGGATATGGGGAGCCTGGTGCTGGGCACAGAGTGAGTGGCCATGCTGTAGTACCTGGATATGGGAAGCCTGGTGCTGGGCACAGAGTGAGTGGCCATGCTGTAGTACCTGGATATGGGAAGCCATACAGAATAAGCGGCCATGCTGTAGTACCTGTATATGGGGAGCCTGGTGCTGGGCACAGAATAAGCGGCCATGCTGTAGTACCTGGATATGGGGAGCCTGGTGCTGGGCACAGAATAAGCGGCCATGCTGTAGTACCTGGATATGGGGAGCCTGGTGCTGGGAACAGAGTGAGTGGCCATGCTGTAGTACCTGGATATGGGAAGCCTGGTGCTGGGCACAGAATAAGCAGCCATGCTGTAGTACCTGAATATGGGAAACCTGGTGCTGGGCATAGAATAAGCAGCCATGCTGTAGTACCTGGATATAGGAAGCCTGGTGCCGGGCACAGAATAAGCGGCCATGCTGTAGTACCTGGATATGGGGAGCCTGGTGCTGGACACAGAATAAGCAGCCATGCTGTAGTACCTGGATATGGGGAGCCTGGTGCTGGGCACAGAATAAGCGGCCATGCTGTAGTACCTGGATATGGGGAGCCTGGTGCTGGGAACAGAGTGAGTGGCCATGCTGTAGTACCTGGATATGGGAAGCCTGGTGCTGGGCACAGAATAAGCAGCCATGCTGTAGTACCTGAATATGGGAAACCTGGTGCTGGGCATAGAATAAGCAGCCATGCTGTAGTACCTGGATATAGGAAGCCTGGTGCCGGGCACAGAATAAGCGGCCATGCTGTAGTACCTGGATATGGGGAGCCTGGTGCTGGGCACAGAGTGAGTGGCCATGCTGTAGTACCTGGATATAGGGAGCCTGGTGCTGGGCACAGAATAAGCGGCCATGCTGTAGTACCTGGATATGGGGAGCCTGGTGCTGGACACAGAATAAGTGGCCATGCTGTAGTACCTGGATATGGGAAGCCTGGTGCTGGGCACAGAATAAGCAGCCATGCTGTAGTACCTGGATATGGTAAGCCTGGTGCTGGGCACAGAATAAGCGGCCATGCTGTAGTACCTGGATATGGGGAGCCTGATGCTGGGCACAGAATAAGCAGCCATGCTGTAGTACCTGGATATGGGGAGCCTGGTGCTGGGCACAGAGTGAGTGGCCATGCTGTAGTACCTGGATATAGGAAGCCTGGTGCTGGGCACAGAGTGAGTGGCCATACTGTAGTACCTGGATATGGGGAGCTTGGTGCTGGGCACAGAGTGAGTGGCCATGCTGTAGTACCTGGATATAGGAAGCCTGGTGCTGGGCACAGAGTGAGTGGCCATGCTGTAGTACCTGGATATGGGGAGCCTGGTGCTGGGCACAGAGTGAGTGGCCATGCTGTAGTACCTGGATATGGGGAGCCTGGTGCTGGGCACAGAGTGAGTGGCCATGCTGTAGTACCTGGATATGGGAAGCCTGGTGCTGGGCACAGAATGAGCGGACATGCTGTAGTACCTGGATATGGTAAGCCTGGTGCTGGGCACAGAATAAGCGGCCATGCTGTAGTACCTGGATATGGGGAGCCTGGTGCTGGGCACAGAGTAAGCAGCCATGCTGTAGTACCTGTATATGGGGAGCCTGGTGCTGGGCACAGAGTGAGTGGCCATGCTGTAGTACCTGGATATGGGGAGCCTGGTGCTGGGCACAGAATAAGCGGCCATGCTGTAGTACCTGGATATGGGGAGCCTGGTGCTGGGAACAAAGTGAGTGGCCATGCTGTAGTACCTGGATATGGGAAGCCTGGTGCTGGGCACAGAATAAGCGGCCATGCTGTAGTACCTGGATATAGGAAGCCTGGTGCTGGGCACAGAGTGAGTGGCCATGCTGTAGTACCTGGATATGGGGAGCCTGGTGCTGGGCACAGAGTGAGTGGCCATGCTGTAGTACCTGGATATGGGGAGCCTGGTGCTGGGCACAGAATAAGCGGCCATGCTGTAGTACCTGGATATGGGGAGCCTGGTGCTGGGCACAGAATAAGCGGACATGCTGTAGTACCTGGATATGGGAAGCCTGGTGCTGGGCACAGAATAAGTGGCCATGCTGTAGTACCTGGATATAGGAAGCCTGGTGCTGGGCACAGAGTGAGTGGCCATGCTGTAGTACCTGGATATGGGGAGCCTGGTGCTGGGCGCAGAATAAGGGCCATGCTGTAGTACCTGGATATGGGAAGCCTGGTGCTGGGCACAGAGTGAGTGGCCATGCTGTAGTACCTGGATATGGGGAGCCTGGTGCTGGGCGCAGAATAAGCGGCCATGCTGTAGTACCTGGATATAGGAAGCCTGGTGCCGGGCACAGAATATGCGGCCATGCTGTAGTACCTGGATATGGGAAGCCTGGTGCTGGACACAGAATAAGCGGCCATGCTGTAGTACCTGGATATGGGAAGCCTGGTGCTGGGCACAGAATAAGCGGCCATGCTGTAGTACCTGGATATGGGGAGCCTGGTGCTGGGCACAGAATAAGCGGCCATGCTGTAGTACCTGGATATGGGGAGCCTGGTGCTGGGCACAGAATAAGCGGCCATGCTGTAGTACCTGGATATGGGGAGCCTGGTGCTGGGCACAGAATAAGCGGCCATGCTGTAGTACCTGGATATGGGGAGCCTGGTGCTGGGCACAGAGTGGCCATGCTGTAGTACCTGGATATGGGAAGCCTGGTGCTGGGCACAGAATAAGCAGCCATGCTGTAGTACCTGGATATGGGGAGCCTGGTGCTGGGCACAGAATAAGCGGCCATGCTGTAGTACCTGGATATGGGGAGCCTGGTGCTGGGCACAGAATAAGCAGCCATGCTGTAGTACCTGGATATGGTAAGCCTGGTGCTGGGCACAGAATAAGCGGCCATGCTGTAGTACCTGGATATGGGAAGCCTGGTGCTGGGCACAGAATAAGCGGCCATGCTGTAGTACCTGGATATGGGAAGCCTGGTGCTAGGCACAGAATAAGCGGCCATGCTGTAGTACCTGGATACGGGGAGCCTGGTGCTGGGCACAGAATAAGCGGCCATGCTGTAGTACCTGGATATGGTAAGCCTGGTGCTGGGCACAGAATAAGCGGCCATGCTGTAGTACCTGGATATGGGGAGCCTGATGCTGGGCACAGAGTGAGTGGCCATGCTGTAGTACCTGGATATGGGAAGCCTGGTGCCGGGCACAGAATAAGCAGCCATGCTGTAGTACCTGGATATGGGAAGCCTGGTGCAGGGCGCAGAATAAGGGCCATGCTGTAGTACCTGGATATGGGAAGCCTGGTGCTGGGCACAGAGTGAGTGGCCATGCTGTAGTACCTGGATATGGGGAGCCTGATGCTGGGCACAGAGTGAGTGGCCATGCTGTAGTACCTGGATATGGGAAGCCTGGTGCTGGGCACAGAATAAGCGGCCATGCTGTAGTACCTGGATATGGGGAGCCTGGTGCTGGGCACAGAGTAAGCAGCCATGCTGTAGTACCTGTATATGGGGAGCCTGGTGCTGGGCACAGAGTGAGTGGCCATGCTGTAGTACCTGGATATGGGGAGCCTGGTGCTGGGCACAGAATAAGCGGCCATGCTGTAGTACCTGGATATGGGGAGCCTGGTGCTGGGAACAAAGTGAGTGGCCATGCTGTAGTACCTGGATATGGGAAGCCTGGTGCTGGGCACAGAATAAGCGGCCATGCTGTAGTACCTGGATATAGGAAGCCTGGTGCTGGGCACAGAGTGAGTGGCCATGCTGTAGTACCTGGATATGGGGAGCCTGGTGCTGGGCACAGAGTGAGTGGCCATGCTGTAGTACCTGGATATGGGGAGCCTGGTGCTGGGCACAGAATAAGCGGCCATGCTGTAGTACCTGGATATGGGGAGCCTGGTGCTGGGCACAGAATAAGCGGACATGCTGTAGTACCTGGATATGGGAAGCCTGGTGCTGGGCACAGAATAAGTGGCCATGCTGTAGTACCTGGATATAGGAAGCCTGGTGCTGGGCACAGAGTGAGTGGCCATGCTGTAGTACCTGGATATGGGGAGCCTGGTGCTGGGCGCAGAATAAGCGGCCATGCTGTAGTACCTGGATATAGGAAGCCTGGTGCCAGGCACAGAATATGCGGCCATGCTGTAGTACCTGGATATGGGAAGCCTGGTGCTGGACACAGAATAAGCGGCCATGCTGTAGTACCTGGATATGGGAAGCCTGGTGCTGGGCACAGAATAAGCGGCCATGCTGTAGTACCTGGATATGGGGAGCCTGGTGCTGGGCACAGAATAAGCGGCCATGCTGTAGTACCTGGATATGGGGAGCCTGGTGCTGGGCACAGAATAAGCGGCCATGCTGTAGTACCTGGATATGGGGAGCCTGGTGCTGGGCACAGAATAAGCGGCCATGCTGTAGTACCTGGATATGGGAAGCCTGGTGCTGGACACAGAATAAGCAGCCATGCTGTAGTACCTGGATATGGGGAGCCTGGTGCTGGGCACAGAATAAGCGGCCATGCTGTAGTACCTGGATATGGGGAGCCTGGTGCTGGGAACAGAGTGAGTGGCCATGCTGTAGTACCTGGATATGGGAAGCCTGGTGCTGGGCACAGAATAAGCAGCCATGCTGTAGTACCTGAATATGGGAAACCTGGTGCTGGGCATAGAATAAGCAGCCATGCTGTAGTACCTGGATATAGGAAGCCTGGTGCCGGGCACAGAATAAGCGGCCATGCTGTAGTACCTGGATATGGGGAGCCTGGTGCTGGGCACAGAGTAAGTGGCCATGCTGTAGTACCTGGATATAGGGAGCCTGGTGCTGGGCACAGAATAAGCGGCCATGCTGTAGTACCTGGATATGGGGAGCCTGGTGCTGGACACAGAATAAGTGGCCATGCTGTAGTACCTGGATATGGGAAGCCTGGTGCTGGGCACAGAATAAGCAGCCATGCTGTAGTACCTGGATATGGTAAGCCTGGTGCTGGGCACAGAATAAGCGGCCATGCTGTAGTACCTGGATATGGGGAGCCTGATGCTGGGCACAGAATAAGCAGCCATGCTGTAGTACCTGTGTGAAGGAATTGCATTGGCGATAAGTGAATTGTGACATCCTCTACTCCACAGTAATTAATGTACATTTTAGCCCTATTGTTCCCTATGTATGTCTGTATTTCCCAGGACTTTATTCATGTAAGCCCCAATTGCGTATTACTTAAATATTGTAACTGTGTATGTGGAGACAAATGGTCCGGCTAGAAGCGACCAAATGCTTAGATTAGAATCTGTTCAGTTTGTGTATAGTTTTTGGTTCAGGGATCAAAGGACCTCTTTATAGGCTGTTTAGTAACAGAGACAGATAGTGGCAGAGACATACACTTCCCCCCCCAAATAACAAGAGGCTAAGGATGGATAACACCAGGGTCAGTCTCCAGAGAAGAGATCTGTTTACATGAAGGTGTGAAATCCCTCACATACACAAGCTTCAAAGCCAGATGAAGGGAGTGAGTTAATCAGCCCCTGGACAGGTAATAGGAGACCCTGTTATATTCATACAACTGCACCCAGCATAGGAAGGGTTAAGAATTCCTGAGGGAGGGGGAGAGGGGTGCCTTTGGGATGTAAGTTGGTGTTTGCAGGAAGAGAGGGGAGAGATGTGAATGAGAGCTGAAGGAGAAGAGAGGAGGAAGGAGGTTAGTCGCAGTCTTAAGGTTCAGAGGTATGCTCTACCTGTGTCTTGTGGAACGCCTCATCCTCGCTTCTGTGGAGTTGCCAGTGTTTTGTGGACTTATACAGTTTTCTGCTATCACAGCTGTGTGGACAAGTGATAGTTTGCCCTGTGGAACTGATCTGGGACTGTGACTATACAAGGACTGTCTGTTTGGGCCTGCTACCTGAATATCTTTCTACTCTGCAATTTACCTTTGCCACTGTTTATTGTCTATTTGTGCGTGCTGTGGAAAATAAACCATTCTTCTGGTTTCATCTGCTCGGTGTCTGAGTGATTGAGGAACTCGTACCCTCACATTTGGCGGCAGCAGCGGGATCACTCAGACACCAACCTTCGAGCAACGAGTCATAAACACCTCAGGGAATGGATCCAGCACCACTATGCTACCGATACAGCAAAAAGGATCAACTGCAGGATCTGTGCCGTACGAGGCAGATTGAGTTTGAGGCATTGGACACCAGAGCAGCATTAATGGCAAAGCTGGCACAATGGGACCAAGAACACCCTGGACAGGAGGACGATGAGGACCCCGTCCTAGAGCGGAACGAGGTGCAGGGGGCCAACAGGACAAATGCTTCAGGGGCTGCGCTGCCTGTTGGAAATGCAGATCAGTTGCAGGACTTGCTGGCAGCTCTGGGACAAGGAGCCTCAGTTTTGGGAGCTGCATTGGGGTTGCAGTCCTCTATACCCACTACGGCAGCATCAGTAAGCCAGGTGGCCAGGCTGAGATATAATGACATCCCACCTTTTGATGATGCCGGTTCGGATATTGATACCCATTTGCAGATGTTTGAATCTGTTATGACTTTGCATGGAATTGAGGCAGCAGAGTGGCCTCGATTTCTGTTCCCCAGTCTGAGAGGAAGGGCTCTGGAAGCATTCCATGCCCTGAGCCCAGAGCAGGTGCTGGTATATGAGGAGGTACGAAGTGTCCTGCTTGCTAGATATGCGGTGACTGCTGAATCATACCGTGTGAAGTTTCGCACCATAACCCGAAAAGGCGATTCTTCATTTACAGAGTTTAATAACCTGTTGCGGAGGAACTGTGATAAGTGGCTGTCCGTGAAGCAGGCCCTTACTGTAAAAGATATTAAAAATGCTTTTATCTTGGAGCAGCTGCTGAACAAGATGCCTCTTGAGATCAGAGAATGGGTAGCAGATCGGACCCCTACCACCCCCGAGAAAGCGGCACAACTAGCGGACGAGTTCACAGCTAACAGGCCTCGGTGGAGAGGGGCCAACATCGAGGAAAAGACTAATCTCCGACGGGCCCAGCCAGATCGGGATCTACCGGCGGCCCCCCAACGCCCAGCTCCACAGCCCCCCAACCCCCGGCCTTGGGGACCCGAGCTACCAGGAGCCCGTCGCTGCTACAACTGTGACAAGGTGGGTCATGTCCGCCGAGATTGCCCCCGGGGAAGAGGACCATTTCCAGGTGCCCGACATGCCTTGCCTCGAGTAGCTGTGTGCCAGGAACCATCATTTGGGGGAGGGGGAGGGGAGTACTGTCCTGATGCGCCAGAGGCGGAGGAAGTAGTATACCAGGTGGAGGTGGTAGCAGCTATTGGAAAAGCCACCCCGGATAACATGAAGCCACATCTACAGCCTGTAAAAGTTAATGGGAAGGAACTGCAGGGGTTAAGAGATTCGGGTGCCTCCATCACCCTTATCCGCCCAGAATTAATCCCCCCCTGCCAACTACTGAAGCAACGGAAAATTAAGATCTCCATGGCAGGGGGGCAGATCACTGTCATCCCCATGGCCCGGGTACACTTGGATTGGGGTCAGGACTCTGGGGAAGTGAACGTGGGACTTCTGGAAGGGCTCCCCACCCATGTTATTCTAGGAAATGATTTGGGTGGTGGATTGGCCAGTTGTTTCGTGGGAGCTATCACCCGGAGCCAGTCACAGGCTGGAGAGATAGCACCTGAGGGCCCTCTCCCGCCAGCACCAGGAATTACTGCTACAGCCCCTGAGCCACCGCCGGTGAGTAACATGGTACCAGACTTGCTTGACTGTGACGTGAATCTGGGGGAGGTAGATAGAGTGGAATTTAGGGAAGCCCAACAAACAGATCCGTCCCTAGCTAGCCTCCGCAGGGCAGCAGGACGGAGTGATTGGGGAACTCAGGAGGATCGCATTCAGTGGGAGGAGGGGAGACTGTACAGGGTGCCAGCAAAAGCAGACCCATTAGAGCCCGAAGTCCCTAGGAAACAGTTAATTGTTCCCCAGCAGTACCGTACGCGATTGCTAGCACTTGCCCATGACATCCCCTCAGCAGGCCATTTAGGGATTCGTAAAACCCGGGCCCGACTGCTGCGGCACTTCTTCTGGCCAGGAATAAACCAGGAGGTAAGACAGTATAGAGAGTCATGTGGGGTCTGTCAACGCCTCGGGGGACCCCCACGTCGTGTCCCCCTACAACCCATGCCTGTGATCAGTGAGCCATTCAGGAGAGTGGCCATGGACATTGTTGGGCCTTTTAAGAAACCGAGCAGAACAGGAAAGAAATACATACTGACTGTGGTTGACTATGCGACTAGGTACCCAGAGGCGGTGGCGCTGGCATCCATAGATGCTGAGCATATTGCCCAGGCTCTCATGGATATCTTTAGTCGTGTGGGATTTCCCGAAGAAGTGGTCACCGACCAAGGTGCGCAATTTCAAGGGGACTTACTGCAGACCATATGGGCCAAATTTGGGGTCCATCCCTTTCGCACTACTGCCTATCACCCCCAAACAAACGGATTGTGTGAGCGATTTAATGCGACCCTTAAGCAGTTGCTACGGGCATATGCTGAATCAGAGGGGGGAGACTGGGAGAAATCCTTGCAACAGCTTCTATTCGCATACCGCGAAGTAAGGCAAGATTCTACCGGGTTCTCCCCTTTTGAGTTACTATATGCCAGAAGGGTCCGAGGTCCTCTCGACTTAGTCAGGGAAAGCTGGGAAGGATCATTCCAGGAACCGGAGGTTCCGGTCTTAGAATATGTGGCCCAAATGAGGGAGAGACTGCAAAGGCTAATGCAGCTTGCGCATGACCATATGCTGGAGGCACAGGGAAGGCAGTGCAAGTATTACAACCAGCATGCACGTGAACGGGAGTTGGAAGTGGGTCAGAAAGTGATGGTACTGGTACCTGTACGAAAGCACAAGTTACAGGCGACCTGGGCAGGGCCATATACTGTAGTGGACCGACAGGGGCAGGTAGATTATATCATTGCCCTAGATCAAACCGGGAAGCGGGTGGGCACCTACCACATAAATAGATTAAAAAAATATGTCACCAGGGAAATAGGGGCTGTGGCAATCTGCTGCCCACCAATGGATGACCCAGAGACTGACCCCATCCCTGACATTCTGGCAGCAACCAAGAAGGATGTGGGGGTGGAGGCCGTGCCCATAGGCACACAGTTAACTGAAACCCAGACCCGACAAATGAGGGAGGTTTTGGAGCTAGTGGGGCCTCAGTTCACTAGCAGGCCAGGACGCACTCATGTAGCAGCCCATCATGTCGACACCGGAGCAACTCGGCCCATTAGGCAACCAGCATATCGGCTGAATCCCGAGGTGCTCAATATGATGAAAAAAGAGGTAGACGAAATGCTGGCGCTTGGGGTCATTGTGCCATCAAATAGTCCCTGGGCCTCCAGCGTGGTCTTAGTGCCCAAGAAGGATGGGAGTACACGCTTCTGCGTGGACTATAGGAAGCTGAATGAGGTGACAGTGACAGACGCATACCCCATGCCCCGGGTAGATGAGCTGTTAGACAGGTTGGGGATGGCTCGCTATGTGTCCACCCTGGACCTTAGCAAGGGGTACTGGCAGATACCCCTTACCAGAGAGGCACAGGAGAGGTCAGCGTTCAATACCCCATTTGGGCTTTTTGAATTTACTGACATGCCCTTCGGGATGAAGAATGCCCCTGCCACCTTCCAGCGTACAGTAGATCGCATACTGACAGGGTGTCAGGAGTTTGCCCAGGCCTACCTGGATGATATAGCAATTTTTAGTGAGACCTGGGAGGATCATCTGCAGCATGTAGCCCAGGTTTTAGCAGAGATTAGCCAGGCAGGGTTGACAATCAGACCGGATAAGTGTCAGATGGGGATGGCAGAGGTGCTGTACCTTGGCCACAGGGTTGGGGGAGGCCGTATTCGTCCAGAACCAGCAAAAATTGAGGCCATTCTGAAGTGGCCTCACCCCACTAACCAAAAACAGGTACGTGCCTTCCTGGGCACAGCGGGGTACTATCGTAAATTTGTTCCTCAGTACAGCACCATTGCCAAACCACTGACTGACCTAACGACCAAAAAGTACACCCGAAACATTGACTGGACCCCTGACTGCGAGCAGGCTTTCTCCCAGCTTAAGGACATCTTGTCCCGGTCCCCAGTGTTAGCCGCCCCTGACTTCCGCCGGCGGTTCATTGTGCAAACAGATGCTTCAGCTTGTGGAATAGGAGCTGTGCTAAGTCAAATAGGGGAGGATGGGTGTGAGCACCCAGTTGCCTTTATTTCCCGAAAACTAGTTGCCCGCGAGATAGCCTACGCCACCATTGAAAAGGAGTGCCTAGCCATCGTCTGGGCACTAAAGAAGTTGCAGCCCTATGTGTATGGGCGTGAGTTTTCAGTGGTAACAGATCATAACCCCCTTAGTTTTCTACAACGTACAGCTGGAGACAATGGACGGTTACTGAGGTGGAGCTTAGCCCTACAACTGTACAACTTCTCTATTTCTCACAAAAAGGGTAAAGATCATGGAAACGCGGATGGTCTATCCCGTCAGCAGGAACCAGACCCAGTGCCACCTAACACCAGGAGACCAGCCCTTGCCATTACCCAGGACACCAGGAACATGGACTAAAATGTGGGGGAGGAAATGTGAAGGAATTGCATTGGCGATAAGTGAATTGTGACATCCTCTACTCCACAGTAATTAATGTACATTTTAGCCCTATTGTTCCCTATGTATGTCTGTATTTCCCAGGACTTTATTCATGTAAGCCCCAATTGCGTATTACTTAAATATTGTAACTGTGTATGTGGAGACAAATGGTCCGGCTAGAAGCGACCAAATGCTTAGATTAGAATCTGTTCAGTTTGTGTATAGTTTTTGGTTCAGGGATCAAAGGACCTCTTTATAGGCTGTTTAGTAACAGAGACAGATAGTGGCAGAGACATACACTTCCCCCCCCAAATAACAAGAGGCTAAGGATGGATAACACCAGGGTCAGTCTCCAGAGAAGAGATCTGTTTACATGAAGGTGTGAAATCCCTCACATACACAAGCTTCAAAGCCAGATGAAGGGAGTGAGTTAATCAGCCCCTGGACAGGTAATAGGAGACCCTGTTATATTCATACAACTGCACCCAGCATAGGAAGGGTTAAGAATTCCTGAGGGAGGGGGAGAGGGGTGCCTTTGGGATGTAAGTTGGTGTTTGCAGGAAGAGAGGGGAGAGATGTGAATGAGAGCTGAAGGAGAAGAGAGGAGGAAGGAGGTTAGTCGCAGTCTTAAGGTTCAGAGGTATGCTCTACCTGTGTCTTGTGGAACGCCTCATCCTCGCTTCTGTGGAGTTGCCAGTGTTTTGTGGACTTATACAGTTTTCTGCTATCACAGCTGTGTGGACAAGTGATAGTTTGCCCTGTGGAACTGATCTGGGACTGTGACTATACAAGGACTGTCTGTTTGGGCCTGCTACCTGAATATCTTTCTACTCTGCAATTTACCTTTGCCACTGTTTATTGTCTATTTGTGCGTGCTGTGGAAAATAAACCATTCTTCTGGTTTCATCTGCTCGGTGTCTGAGTGATTGAGGAACTCGTACCCTCACAACCTGGATATGGGGAGCCTGGTGCTGGGCACAGAGTGAGTGGCCATGCTGTAGTACCTGGATATAGGAAGCCTGGTGCTGGGCACAGAGTGAGTGGCCATACTGTAGTACCTGGATATGGGGAGCTTGGTGCTGGGCACAGAGTGAGTGGCCATGCTGTAGTACCTGGATATAGGAAGCCTGGTGCTGGGCACAGAGTGAGTGGCCATGCTGTAGTACCTGGATATGGGGAGCCTGGTGCTGGGCACAGAGTGAGTGGCCATGCTGTAGTACCTGGATATGGGGAGCCTGGTGCTGGGCACAGAGTGAGTGGCCATGCTGTAGTACCTGGATATGGGAAGCCTGGTGCTGGGCACAGAATGAGCGGACATGCTGTAGTACCTGGATATGGTAAGCCTGGTGCTGGGCACAGAATAAGCGGCCATGCTGTAGTACCTGGATATGGGGAGCCTGGTGCTGGGCACAGAGTAAGCAGCCATGCTGTAGTACCTGTATATGGGGAGCCTGGTGCTGGGCACAGAGTGAGTGGCCATGCTGTAGTACCTGGATATGGGGAGCCTGGTGCTGGGCACAGAATAAGCGGCCATGCTGTAGTACCTGGATATGGGGAGCCTGGTGCTGGGAACAAAGTGAGTGGCCATGCTGTAGTACCTGGATATGGGAAGCCTGGTGCTGGGCACAGAATAAGCGGCCATGCTGTAGTACCTGGATATAGGAAGCCTGGTGCTGGGCACAGAGTGAGTGGCCATGCTGTAGTACCTGGATATGGGGAGCCTGGTGCTGGGCACAGAGTGAGTGGCCATGCTGTAGTACCTGGATATGGGGAGCCTGGTGCTGGGCACAGAATAAGCGGCCATGCTGTAGTACCTGGATATGGGGAGCCTGGTGCTGGGCACAGAATAAGCGGACATGCTGTAGTACCTGGATATGGGAAGCCTGGTGCTGGGCACAGAATAAGTGGCCATGCTGTAGTACCTGGATATAGGAAGCCTGGTGCTGGGCACAGAGTGAGTGGCCATGCTGTAGTACCTGGATATGGGGAGCCTGGTGCTGGGCGCAGAATAAGGGCCATGCTGTAGTACCTGGATATGGGAAGCGTGGTGCTGGGCACAGAGTGAGTGGCCATGCTGTAGTACCTGGATATGGGGAGCCTGGTGCTGGGCGCAGAATAAGCGGCCATGCTGTAGTACCTGGATATAGGAAGCCTGGTGCCGGGCACAGAATATGCGGCCATGCTGTAGTACCTGGATATGGGAAGCCTGGTGCTGGACACAGAATAAGCGGCCATGCTGTAGTACCTGGATATGGGAAGCCTGGTGCTGGGCACAGAATAAGCGGCCATGCTGTAGTACCTGGATATGGGGAGCCTGGTGCTGGGCACAGAATAAGCGGCCATGCTGTAGTACCTGGATATGGGGAGCCTGGTGCTGGGCACAGAATAAGCGGCCATGCTGTAGTACCTGGATATGGGGAGCCTGGTGCTGGGCACAGAATAAGCGGCCATGCTGTAGTACCTGGATATGGGGAGCCTGGTGCTGGGCACAGAGTGGCCATGCTGTAGTACCTGGATATGGGAAGCCTGGTGCTGGGCACAGAATAAGCAGCCATGCTGTAGTACCTGGATATGGGGAGCCTGGTGCTGGGCACAGAATAAGCGGCCATGCTGTAGTACCTGGATATGGGGAGCCTGGTGCTGGGCACAGAATAAGCAGCCATGCTGTAGTACCTGGATATGGTAAGCCTGGTGCTGGGCACAGAATAAGCGGCCATGCTGTAGTACCTGGATATGGGAAGCCTGGTGCTGGGCACAGAATAAGCGGCCATGCTGTAGTACCTGGATATGGGAAGCCTGGTGCTAGGCACAGAATAAGCGGCCATGCTGTAGTACCTGGATACGGGGAGCCTGGTGCTGGGCACAGAATAAGCGGCCATGCTGTAGTACCTGGATATGGTAAGCCTGGTGCTGGGCACAGAATAAGCGGCCATGCTGTAGTACCTGGATATGGGGAGCCTGATGCTGGGCACAGAGTGAGTGGCCATGCTGTAGTACCTGGATATGGGAAGCCTGGTGCCGGGCACAGAATAAGCAGCCATGCTGTAGTACCTGGATATGGGAAGCCTGGTGCAGGGCGCAGAATAAGGGCCATGCTGTAGTACCTGGATATGGGAAGCCTGGTGCTGGGCACAGAGTGAGTGGCCATGCTGTAGTACCTGGATATGGGGAGCCTGATGCTGGGCACAGAGTGAGTGGCCATGCTGTAGTACCTGGATATGGGAAGCCTGGTGCTGGGCACAGAATAAGCGGCCATGCTGTAGTACCTGGATATGGGGAGCCTGGTGCTGGGCACAGAGTAAGCAGCCATGCTGTAGTACCTGTATATGGGGAGCCTGGTGCTGGGCACAGAGTGAGTGGCCATGCTGTAGTACCTGGATATGGGGAGCCTGGTGCTGGGCACAGAATAAGCGGCCATGCTGTAGTACCTGGATATGGGGAGCCTGGTGCTGGGAACAAAGTGAGTGGCCATGCTGTAGTACCTGGATATGGGAAGCCTGGTGCTGGGCACAGAATAAGCGGCCATGCTGTAGTACCTGGATATAGGAAGCCTGGTGCTGGGCACAGAGTGAGTGGCCATGCTGTAGTACCTGGATATGGGGAGCCTGGTGCTGGGCACAGAGTGAGTGGCCATGCTGTAGTACCTGGATATGGGGAGCCTGGTGCTGGGCACAGAATAAGCGGCCATGCTGTAGTACCTGGATATGGGGAGCCTGGTGCTGGGCACAGAATAAGCGGACATGCTGTAGTACCTGGATATGGGAAGCCTGGTGCTGGGCACAGAATAAGTGGCCATGCTGTAGTACCTGGATATAGGAAGCCTGGTGCCAGGCACAGAATATGCGGCCATGCTGTAGTACCTGGATATGGGAAGCCTGGTGCTGGACACAGAATAAGCGGCCATGCTGTAGTACCTGGATATGGGAAGCCTGGTGCTGGGCACAGAATAAGCGGCCATGCTGTAGTACCTGGATATGGGGAGCCTGGTGCTGGGCACAGAATAAGCGGCCATGCTGTAGTACCTGGATATGGGGAGCCTGGTGCTGGGCACAGAATAAGCGGCCATGCTGTAGTACCTGGATATGGGGAGCCTGGTGCTGGGCACAGAATAAGCGGCCATGCTGTAGTACCTGGATATGGGGAGCCTGGTGCTGGGCACAGAGTGGCCATGCTGTAGTACCTGGATATGGGAAGCCTGGTGCTGGGCACAGAATAAGCGGCCATGCTGTAGTACCTGGATATGGGGAGCCTGGTGCTGGGCACAGAATAAGCGGCCATGCTGTAGTACCTGGATATGGGGAGCCTGGTGCTGGGCACAGAATAAGCAGCCATGCTGTAGTACCTGGATATGGTAAGCCTGGTGCTGGGCACAGAATAAGCGGCCATGCTGTAGTACCTGGATATGGGAAGCCTGGTGCTGGGCACAGAATAAGCAGCCATGCTGTAGTACCTGGATATGGGAAGCCTGGTGCTGGGCACAGAATAAGCAGCCATGCTGTAGTACCTGGATATGGGAAGCCTGGTGCTGGGCACAGAATAAGTGGCCATGCTGTAGTACCTGGATATGGGAAGCCTGGTGCTGGGCACAGAATAAGCGGCCATGCTGTAGTACCTGGATACGGGGAGCCTGGTGCTGGGCACAGAATAAGCGGCCATGCTGTAGTACCTGGATATGGGGAGCCTGGTGCAGGGCAGAGAGTGAGTGGCCATGCTGTAGTACCTGGATATGGGGAGCCTGATGCTGGGCACAGAGTGAGTGGCCATGCTGTAGTACCTGGATATGGGAAGCCTGGTGCCGGGCACAGAATAAGCAGCCATGCTGTAGTACCTGGATATGGGAAGCCTGGTGCTGGACACAGAATAAGCAGCCATGCTGTAGTACCTGGATATGGGGGGCCTGGTGCAGAGCACAGAATAAGCGGCCATGCTGTAGTACCTGGATATGGTAAGCCTGGTGCCGGGCACAGAGTAAGCGGCCATGCTGTAGTACCTGGATATGGGAAGCCTGGTGCTGGGCACAGAATATGCGGCCATGCTGTAGTACCTGGATATGGTAAGCCTGGTGCTGGGCACAGAATAAGTGGCCATGCTGTGGTACCTGGATATGGGAAGCCTGGTGCTGGGCACAGAGTGAGTGGCCATGCTGTAGTACCTGGATATGGGGAGCCTGGTGCCGGGCACAGAATAAGCGGCCATGCTGTAGTACCTGGATATGGGAAGCCTGGTGCTGGGCACAGAGTGAGTGGCCATGCTGTAGTACCTGGATATGGGAAGCCTGGTGCTGGGCACAGAGTGAGTGGCCATGCTGTAGTACCTGGATATGGGGAGCCTGGTGCTGGGCACAGAGTAAGCGGCCATGCTGTAGTACCTGGATATGGGAAGCCTGGTGCTGGGCACAGAGTGAGTGGCCATGCTGTAGTACCTGGATATGGGAAGCCTGGTGCTGGGCACAGAGTGAGTGGCCATGCTGTAGTACCTGGATATGGGAAGCCTGGTGCTGGGCACAGAGTGAGTGGCCATGCTGTAGTACCTGGATATGGGGAGCCTGGTGCTGGGCACAGAGTAAGCGGCCATGCTGTAGTACCTGGATATGGGGAGCCTGGTGCTGGGCACAGAGTGAGTGGCCATGCTGTAGTACCTGGATATGGGGAGCCTGGTGCTGGGCACAGAGTGAGTAGCCATGCTGTAGTACCTGGATATGGGGAGCCTGGTGCTGGGCACAGAATAAGCGGCCATGCTGTAGTACCTGGATATGGGGAGCCTGGTGCTGGGCACAGAGTAAGCGGCCATGCTGTAGTACCTGGATATAGGAAGCCTGGTGCCGGGCACAGAGTAAGCGGCCATGCTGTAGTACCTGGATATGGGAAGCCTGGTGCTGGGCACAGAGTAAGCGGCCATGCTGTAGTACCTGGATATGGGAAGCCTGGTGCCGGGCACAGAATAAGCAGCCATGCTGTAGTACCTGGATATGGGAAGCCTGGTGCTGGGCACAGAGTAAGCGGCCATGCTGTAGTACCTGGATATGGGAAGCCTGGTGCCGGGCACAGAATAAGCAGCCATGCTGTAGTACCTGTATATGGGAAGCCTGGTGCTGGGCACAGAGTAAGCGGCCATGCTGTAGTACCTGGATATAGGAAACCTGGTGCTGGGCACAGAGTGAGTGGCCATGCTGTAGTACCTGGATATGGGGAGCCTGGTGCTGGGCACAGAATAAGCGGCCATGCTGTAGTACCTGGATATGGGGAGCCTGGTGCTGGGCACAGAATAAGCGGCCATGCTGTAGTACCTGGATATGGGGAGCCTGGTGCTGGGCACAGAATAAGCGGCCATGCTGTAGTACCTGGATATGGGGAGCCTGGTGCTGGGCACAGAGTGGCCATGCTGTAGTACCTGGATATGGGAAGCCTGGTGCTGGGCACAGAATAAGCGGCCATGCTGTAGTACCTGGATATGGGGAGCCTGGTGCTGGGCACAGAATAAGCGGCCATGCTGTAGTACCTGGATATGGGGAGCCTGGTGCTGGGAACAGAGTGAGTGGCCATGCTGTAGTACCTGGATATGGGAAGCCTGGTGCTGGGCACAGAATAAGCAGCCATGCTGTAGTACCTGAATATGGGAAACCTGGTGCTGGGCATAGAATAAGCAGCCATGCTGTAGTACCTGGATATAGGAAGCCTGGTGCCGGGCACAGAATAAGCGGCCATGCTGTAGTACCTGGATATGGGGAGCCTGGTGCTGGGCACAGAGTGAGTGGCCATGCTGTAGTACCTGGATATAGGGAGCCTGGTGCTGGGCACAGAATAAGCGGCCATGCTGTAGTACCTGGATATGGGGAGCCTGGTGCTGGACACAGAATAAGTGGCCATGCTGTAGTACCTGGATATGGGAAGCCTGGTGCTGGGCACAGAATAAGCAGCCATGCTGTAGTACCTGGATATGGTAAGCCTGGTGCTGGGCACAGAATAAGCGGCCATGCTGTAGTACCTGGATATGGGGAGCCTGATGCTGGGCACAGAATAAGCAGCCATGCTGTAGTACCTGGATATGGGGAGCCTGGTGCTGGGCACAGAGTGAGTGGCCATGCTGTAGTACCTGGATATAGGAAGCCTGGTGCTGGGCACAGAGTGAGTGGCCATACTGTAGTACCTGGATATGGGGAGCTTGGTGCTGGGCACAGAGTGAGTGGCCATGCTGTAGTACTTGGATATAGGAAGCCTGGTGCTGGGCACAGAGTGAGTGGCCATGCTGTAGTACCTGGATATGGGGAGCCTGGTGCTGGGCACAGAGTGAGTGGCCATGCTGTAGTACCTGGATATGGGGAGCCTGGTGCTGGGCACAGAGTGAGTGGCCATGCTGTAGTACCTGGATATGGGAAGCCTGGTGCTGGGCACAGAATGAGCGGACATGCTGTAGTACCTGGATATGGTAAGCCTGGTGCTGGGCACAGAATAAGCGGCCATGCTGTAGTACCTGGATATGAGGAGCCTGGTGCTGGGCACAGAGTAAGCAGCCATGCTGTAGTACCTGTATATGGGGAGCCTGGTGCTGGGCACAGAGTGAGTGGCCATGCTGTAGTACCTGGATATGGGGAGCCTGGTGCTGGGCACAGAATAAGCGGCCATGCTGTAGTACCTGGATATGGGGAGCCTGGTGCTGGGAACAAAGTGAGTGGCCATGCTGTAGTACCTGGATATGGGAAGCCTGGTGCTGGGCACAGAATAAGCGGCCATGCTGTAGTACCTGGATATAGGAAGCCTGGTGCTGGGCACAGAGTGAGTGGCCATGCTGTAGTACCTGGATATGGGGAGCCTGGTGCTGGGCACAGAGTGAGTGGCCATGCTGTAGTACCTGGATATGGGGAGCCTGGTGCTGGGCACAGAATAAGCGGCCATGCTGTAGTACCTGGATATGGGGAGCCTGGTGCTGGGCACAGAATAAGCGGACATGCTGTAGTACCTGGATATGGGAAGCCTGGTGCTGGGCACAGAATAAGTGGCCATGCTGTAGTACCTGGATATAGGAAGCCTGGTGCTGGGCACAGAGTGAGTGGCCATGCTGTAGTACCTGGATATGGGGAGCCTGGTGCTGGGCGCAGAATAAGGGCCATGCTGTAGTACCTGGATATGGGAAGCCTGGTGCTGGGCACAGAGTGAGTGGCCATGCTGTAGTACCTGGATATGGGAAGCCTGGTGCCGAGCACAGAATAAGTGGCCATGCTGTAGTACCTGTATATGGGAAGCCTGGTGCTGTGCACAGAATAAGCGGCCATGCTGTAGTACCTGGATACGGGGAGCCTGGTGCCGGGCACAGAATATGCAGCTATGCTGTAGTACCTGGATATGGGGAGCCTGGTGCTGGGCACAGAGTGAGTGGCCATGCTGTAGTACCTGGATATGGGGAGCCTGGTGCTGGGCACAGAGTGAGTGGCCATGCTGTAGTACCTGGATATGGGGAGCCTGGTGCTGGGCACAGAGTGAGTGGCCATGCTGTAGTACCTGGATATGGGGAGCCTGGTGCTGAGCACAGAGTGAGTGGCCATGCTGTAGTACCTGGATATGGGAAGCCTGTTGCTGGGCACAGAGTGAGTGGCCATGCTGTAGTACCTGGATATGGGGAGCCTGGTGCTGGGCACAGAGTGAATGGCCATGCTGTAGTACCTGGATATAGGAAGCCTGGTGCTGGGCACAGAATAAGTGGCCATGCTGTAGTACCTGGATATGGGGAGCCTGGTGCTGGGCACAGAGTGAGTGGCCATGCTGTAGTACCTGGATATAGGAAGCCTGGTGCTGGGCACAGAATAAGTGGCCATGCTGTAGTACCTGGATATAGGAAGCCTGGTGCTGGGCACAGAATAAGTGGCCATGCTGTAGTACCTGGATATGGGGAGCCTGGTGCTGGGCACAGAGTGAGAGGCCATGCTGTAGTACCTGGATATGGGAAGCCTGGTGCTGGGCACAGAGTGAGTGGCCATGCTGTAGTACCTGGATATGGGGAGCCTGGTGCAGGGCACAGAATAAGCAGCCATGCTGTAGTACCTGGATATGGGAAGCCTGATGCTGGGCACAGAATAAGCGGCCATACTGTAGTACCTGGATATGGGAAGCCTGGTGCCGGGCACAGAATAAGCTGCCATGCTGTAGTACCTGGATATGGGGAGCCTGGTGCAGGGCACAGAATAAGCGGTAATGCTGTAGTACCTGGATATGGGAAGCCTGATGCTGGGCACAGAATAAGCGGCCATGCTGTAGTACCTGGATATGGGAAGCCTGATGCTGGGCACAGAATAAGCGGCCATGCTGTAGTACCTGCATATGGGGAGCCTGGTGCTGGGCACAGAATAAGCAGCCATGCTGTAGTACCTGGATATGGGGAGCCTGATGCTGGGCACAGAATAAGCGGCCATGCTGTAGTACCTGGATATGGGAAGCCTGGTGCTGGGCACAGAGTGAGTGGCCATGCTGTAGTACCTGGATATGGGAAGCCTGGTGCAGGGCACAGAATAAACAGCCATGCTGTAGTACCTGGATATGGGGAGCCTGGTGCTGGGCACAGAATAAGCGGTAAAGCTGTAGTACCTGGATATGGGAAGCCTGGTGCCGGGCACAGAATAAGCGGACATGCTGTAGTACCTGAATATGGGGAGCCTGGTGCAGGGCACAGAATAAGCAGCCATGCTGTAGTACCTGGATATGGGAAGCCTGGTGCTGTGCACAGAGTGAGTGGCCATGCTGTAGCACCTGGATATGGGGAGCCTGGTGCTGGGCACAGAGTGAGCGGCCATGCTGTAGTACCTGGATATAGGGAGCCTGGTGCTGGGCACAGAGTGAGTGGCCATGCTGTAGTACCTGGATATGGGGAGCCTGGTGCCGGGCACAGAATAAACGGCCATGCTGTAGTACCTGGATATGGGGGGCCTGGTGCCGGGCACAGAATAAGCGACCATGCTGTAGTACCTGTATATGGGAAGCCTGGTGCTGGGCACAGAGTAAGCGGCCATGCTGTGGTACCTGGATATGGGAAGCCTGGTGCTGGGCACAGAATAAGCGGCCATGCTGTAGTACCTGGATATGGGAAGCCTGGTGCTGGGCACAGAGTGAGTGGCCATGCTGTAGTACCTGGATATGGGCAGCCTGGTGCTGGGCACAGAGTGAGTGGCCATGCTGTAGTACCTGGATATGGGAAGCCTGGTGCTGGGCACAGAGTGAGCGGCCATGCTGTAGTACCTGGATATGGGAAGCCTGGTGCTGGGCACAGAATAAGCAGCCATGCTGTAGTACCTGGATATGGGGAGCCTGGTGCTGGGCACAGAATAAGCGGACATGCTGTAGTACCTGGATATGGGAAGCCTGGTGCTGGGCACAGAATAAGCGGCCATGCTGTAGTACCTGGATATGGGGAGCCTGGTGCTGGGCACAGAGTGAGTGGCCATGCTGTAGTACCTGGATATGGGCAGCCTGGTGCTGGGCACAGAGTGAGTGGCCATGCTGTAGTACCTGGATATGGGAAGCCTGGTGCTGGGCACAGAGTGAGCGGCCATGCTGTAGTACCTGGATATGGGGAGCCTGGTGCTGGGCACAGAATAAGAGGACATGCTGTAGTACCTGGATATGGGAAGCCTGGTGCCGGGAACAGAATAAGCGGCCATGCTGTAGTACCTGGATATGGGAAGCCTGGTGCTGGGCACAGAGTGAGTGGCCATGCTGTAGTACCTGGATATGGGCAGCCTGGTGCTGGGCACAGAGTGAGTGGCCATGCTGTAGTACCTGGATATGGGAAGCCTGGTGCCGGGCACAGAATAAGCGGCCATGCTGTAGTACCTGGACATGGGGAGCCTGGTGCAGGGCACAGAATAAGCGGCCATGCTGTAGTACCTGGATATGGGAAGCCTGGTGCTGGACACAGAGTAAGCGGCCATGCTGTAGTACCTGGATATGGGGAGCCTGGTGCAGGGAACAGAATAAGCGGTAATGCTGTAGTACCTGTATATGGGAAGCCTGGTGCAGGGCACAGAATAAGTGGCCATGCTGTAGTACCTGGATATGGGGAGCCTGGTGCTGGGCACAGAATAAGCGGCCATGCTGTAGTACCTGGATATGGGAAGCCTGGTGCTGGGCGCAGAATAAGTGGCCATGCTGTAGTACCTGGATATGGGAAGCCTGGTGCAGGGCACAGAATAAGCAGCCATGCTGTAGTACCTGGATATGGGGAGCCTGGTGCTGGGCACAGAGTGGCCATGCTGTAGTACCTGGATATGGGAAGCCTGGTGCTGGGCACAGAATAAGCGGCCATGCTGTAGTACCTGGATATAGGAAGCCTGGTGCTGGACACAGAATAAGCGGCCATGCTGTAGTACCTGGATATGGGGAGCCTGGTGCTGGGCACAGAGTAGCCATGCTGTAGTACCTGGATATGGGAAGCCTGGTGCTGGGCACAGAATAAGCAGCCATGCTGTAGTACCTGGATATGGGGAGCCTGGTGCTGGGCACAGAATATGCGGCCATGCTGTAGTACCTGGATATAGGAAGCCTGGTGCTGGACACAGAATAAGCGGCCATGCTGTAGTACCTGGATATGGGAAGCCTGGTGCTGGGCACAGAATAAGCGGCCATGCTGTAGTACCTGGATATGGGGAGCCTGGTGCAGGTTACAGAATAAGCGGCCATGCTGTAGTACCTGGATATGGGAAGCCTGGTGCAGGTCACAGAATAAGCAGCCATGCTGTAGTACCTGGATATGGGAAGCCTGGTGCCGGGCACAGAATAAGCGGCCATGCTGTAGTACCTGGATATGGGAAGCCTGGTGCTGGGCACAGAGTGAGTGGCCATGCTGTAGTACCTGGATATGGGGAGCCTGGTGCTGGGCACAGAGTGAGTGGCCATGCTGTAGTACCTGGATATGGGGGGCCTGGTGCCGGACACAGAATAAGCGGTAATGCTGTAGTACCTGGATATGGGAAGCCTGGTGCTGAGCACAGAGTGAGTGGCCATGCTGTAGTACCTGGATATGGGGAGCCTGGTGCTGGACACAGAGTGAGTGGCCATGCTGTAGTACCTGGATATAGGAAGCCTGGTGCTGGGCACAGAGTGAGTGGCCATGCTGTAGTACCTGGATATGGGGAGCCTGGTGCTGGGCACAGAGTGAGTGGCCATGCTGTAGTACCTGGATATGGGAAGCCTGGTGCTGAGCACAGAGTGAGTGGCCAGGGTGTAGTACCTGGATATGGGGAGCCTGGTGCTGGGCACAGAATAAGCGGCCATGCTGTAGTACCTGGATATGGGAAGCCTGGTGCAGGGCACAGAATAAGCAGCCATGCTGTAGTACCTGTATATGGGGAGCCTGGTGCTGGGCACAGAATAAGCGGCCATGCTGTAGTACCTGGATATGGGGAGCCTGGTGCAGGGCACAGAATAAACAGCCATGCTGTAGTACCTGGATATGGGGAGCCTGGTGCTGGGCACAGAATAAGCGGCCATGCTGTAGTACCTGGATATGGGGAGCCTGGTGCCGGGCACAGAATAAGCAGCCATGCTGTAGTACCTGGATATGGGAAGCCTGGTGCAGGGCGCAGAATAAGCGGCCATGCTGTAGTACCTGGATATGGGAAGCCTGGTGCTGGGCACAGAATAAGCGGCCATGCTGTAGTACCTGGATATGGGAGTCTGGTGCAGGGCACAGAATAAGCGGCCATGCTGTAGTACCTGGATATGGGAGTCTGGTGCAGGGCACAGAATAAACAGCCATGCTGTAGTACCTGGATATGGGGAGCCTGGTGCTGGGCACAGAGTGAGTGGCCATGCTGTAGTACCTGGATATGGGGAGCCTGGTGCTGGGCACAGAATAAGCGGTAATGCTGTAGCACCTGGATATGGGAAGCCTGGTGCTGGGCACAGAGTGAGTGGCCATGCTGTAGTACCTGGATATGGGGAGCCTGGTGCAGGGCACAGAATAAGCGGTAATGCTGTAGTACCTGGATATGGGAAGCCTGGTGCTGGGCACAGAATAAACAGCCATGCTGTAGTACCTGGATATGGGGAGCCTGGTGCTGGGCACAGAGTGAGTGGCCATGCTGTAGTACCTGGATATAGGAAGCCTGGTGCTGGGCACAGAGTGAGTGGCCATGCTGTAGTACCTGGATATAGGAAGCCTGGTGCTGGGCACAGAGTGAGTGGCCAGGGTGTAGTACCTGGATATGGGGAGCCTGGTGCAGGGCACAGAATAAGCAGCCATGCTGTAGTACCTGGATATGGGAGCCTGGTGCAGGGCACAGAATAAACAGCCATGCTGTAGTACCTGGATATGGGGAGCCTGGTGCTGGGCACAGAATAAGCGGTAATGCTGTAGTACCTGGATATGGGAAGCCTGGTGCTGGGCACAGAGTGAGTGGCCATGCTGTAGTACCTGGATATGGGGAGCCTGGTGCAGGGCACAGAATAAGCGGTAATGCTGTAGTACCTGGATATGGGAAGCCTGGTGCTGGGCACAGAATAAACAGCCATGCTGTAGTACCTGGATATGGGGAGCCTGGTGCTGGGCACAGAGTGAGTGGCCATGCTGTAGTACCTGGATATAGGAAGCCTGGTGCTGGGCACAGAGTGAGTGGCCATGCTGTAGTACCTGGATATGGGGAGCCTGGTGCAGGGAACAGAATAAGCGGTAATGCTGTAGTACCTGGATATAGGAAGCCTGGTGCTGGGCACAGAATAAGCGGCCATGCTGTAGTACCTGGATATGGGAAGCCTGGTGCCGGGCACAGAATAAGCGGCCATGCTGTAGTACCTGGATATGGGAAGCCTGGTGCTGGGCACAGAGTGAGTGGCCATGCTGTAGTACCTGGATATGGGAAGCCTGGTGCTGGGCACAGAGTAAGTGGCCATGCTGTAGTACCTGGATATGGGAAGTCTGGTGCTGGGCACAGAGTAAGTGGCCATGCTGTAGTACCTGGATATGGGAAGCCTGGTGCTGGGCACAGAGTGAGTGGCCAGGGTGTAGTACCTGGATATGGGGAGCCTGGTGCAGGGCACAGAATAAGCAGCCATGCTGTAGTACCTGGATATGGGAGCCTGGTGCTGGGCACAGAATAAGCAGCCATGCTGTAGTACCTGGATATAGGAAGCCTGGTGCTGGGCACAGAATAAGCAGCCATGCTGTAGTACCTGGATATGGGAAGCCTGGTGCTGGGCACAGAATAAGCGGCCATGCTGTAGTACCTGGATAAAGGAAGCCTGGTGCCGGGCACAGAATAAGCGGCCATGCTGTAGTACCTGGATATGGGAAGCCTGGTGCTGGGCACAGAATAAGCGGCCATGCTGTAGTACCTGGATATGGGAAGCCTGGTGCTGGGCACAGAGTGAGTGGCCATGCTGTAGTACCTGGATATGGGAAGCCTGATGCTGGGCACAGAATAAGCGGCCATGCTGTAGTACCTGGATATGGGAAGCCTGGTGCTGGGCACAGAGTAAGTGGCCATGCTGTAGTACCTGGATATGGGGAGCCTGGTGCCGGGCACAGAATAAGCGGCCATGCTGTAGTACCTGGATATGGGAAGCCTGATGCTGGGCACAGAATAAGCGGCCATGCTGTAGTACCTGGATATGGGAAGCCTGGTGCTGGGCACAGAGTAAGTGGCCATGCTGTAGTACCTGGATATGGGGAGCCTGGTGCCGGGCACAGAATAAGCGGCCATGCTGTAGTACCTGGATATGGGAAGCCTGATGCTGGGCACAGAATAAGCGGCCATGCTGTAGTACCTGGATATGGGGAGCCTGATGCTGGGCACAGAGTGAGTGGCCATGCTGTAGTACCTGTATATGGGAAGCCTGGTGCTGGACACAGAATAAGCGGCCATGCTGTAGTACCTGGATATGGGAAGCCTGGTGCAGGACACAGAATAAGCGGACATGCTGTAGTACCTGAATATGGGGAGCCTGGTGCTGGGCACAGAGTAAGCGGCCATGCTGTAGTACCTGGATATGGGAAGCCTGGTGCAGGGCACAGAATAAGCAGCCATGCTGTGGTACCTGGATATGGGGAGCCTGGTGCTGGGCACAGAGTGAGTGGCCATGCTGTAGTACCTGGATATGGGGAGCCTGGTGCTGGGCACAGAATAAGCGGCCATGCTGTAGTACCTGGATATGGGAAGCCTGGTGCTGGACACAGAATAAGCGGCCATGCTGTAGTACCTGGATATGGGGAGCCTGGTGCTGGGCACAGAATAAGCAGCCATGCTGTAGTACCTGGATATGGGAAGCCTGGTGCTGTGCACAGAATAAGTGGCCATGCTGTAGTACCTGGATATAGGAAGCCTGGTGCTGGGCACAGAATAAGCGGCCATGCTGCAGTACCTGTATATGGGAAGCCTGGTGCTGTGCACAGAAAAAGCAGCCATGCTGTATTACATGGATATGGGAAGCCTGGTGCTGGGCACAGAATAAGCAGCCATGCTGTAGTACCTGGATATAGGAAGCCTGGTGCCGAGCACAGAATAAGTGGCCATGCTGTAGTACCTGTATATGGGAAGCCTGGTGCTGTGCACAGAATAAGCGGCCATGCTGTAGTACCTGGATATGGGAAGCCTGGTGCCGAGCACAGAATAAGTGGCCATGCTGTAGTACCTGTATATGGGAAGCCTGGTGCTGTGCACAGAATAAGCGGCCATGCTGTAGTACCTGGATACGGGGAGCCTGGTGCCGGGCACAGAATATGCAGCTATGCTGTAGTACCTGGATATGGGGAGCCTGGTGCTGGGCACAGAGTGAGTGGCCATGCTGTAGTACCTGGATATGGGGAGCCTGGTGCTGGGCACAGAGTGAGTGGCCATGCTGTAGTACCTGGATATGGGGAGCCTGGTGCTGGGCACAGAGTGAGTGGCCATGCTGTAGTACCTGGATATGGGGAGCCTGGTGCTGAGCACAGAGTGAGTGGCCATGCTGTAGTACCTGGATATGGGAAGCCTGGTGCTGGGCACAGAGTGAGTGGCCATGCTGTAGTACCTGGATATGGGGAGCCTGGTGCTGGGCACAGAGTGAATGGCCATGCTGTAGTACCTGGATATGGGATCCTCTGAAGTCACCAATACCCTTTTACATCCAAATCGTAGATCCGACCCGGCATTTGGAACACTGATCCAAGCCAGGTCGGATCCGGGATTTGCACCGTTTACAATGCGGTGCCTACCCGCAGTGTCCATGTCGACAGTGTCAACATTTGGGCAAAAAACTGTGAAAAACCCTATGTTGACCTAGACCCATGTTGACCTATTGCTTGTCGACAATATGATCCATAACCCTTTTGTGTCTGTACTAATTGTGACAGTGTAATCGTGTGCATGTATGTGACTGTGTGAATAGGTGTGTGACACAGTGTGAATAGGTGTGTGACAGTATGTGTATATACAGTATGTGTGACTATATACCGTATTCATGTGCACAGGTGTGTGACAGTATGTGTATATACAGTATGTGTGACTATATACAGTATTCATGTGCACAGGTGTGTGACAGTATGTGTATATACAGTATGTGTGACTATATACAGTATTCATGTGCACAGGTGTGTGACAGTATATGTATATACAGTATGTGTGACTATATACAGTATTCATGTGCACAGGTGTGTGACAGTATGTGTATATACAGTATGTGTGACTATATACAGTATTCATGTGCACAGGTGTGTAACAGTATTATTCATGTGCACAGGTGTGTAACAGTATGTGTATATACAGTATGTGTGACTATATACAGTATTCATGTGCACAGGTGTGTGACAGTATGTGTATATACAGTATGTGTGACTATATACAGTATTCATGTGCACAGGTGTGTGACAGTATGTGTATATACAGTATGTGTTACTATATACAGTATTCATGTGCACAGGTGTGTGACAGTATGTGTATATACAGTATGTGTGACTATATTCAGTATTCATGTGCACAGGTGTGTGACAGTATGTGTATATACAGTATGTGTGACTATATACAGTATTCATGTGCACAGGTGTGTGACAGTATGTGTATATACAGTTTGTGTGACTATATACAGTATTCATGTGCACAGGTGTGTGACAGTATGTGTATATACAGTATGTGTGACAATATACAGTATTCATGTGCACAGGTGTGTGACAGTATGCGTATATACAGTATGTGTGACTATATACAGTATTCATGTGCACAGGTGTGTGACAGTATGTGTGACTATATACAGTATTCATGTGCACAGGTGTGTGACAGTATGTGTATATACAGTATGTGTGACTATATACAGTATTCATGTGCACAGGTGTGTGACAGTATGTGTATATACAGTATTCATGTGCACAGGTGTGTGACAGTATGTGTATATACAGTATGTGTGACTATATACAGTATTCATGTGCACAGGTGTGTGACAGTATGTGTATATACAATATGTGTGACTATATACAGTATTCATGTGCACAGGTGTGTGACAGTATGCGTATATACAGTATGTGTGACTATATACAGTATTCATGTGCACAGGTGTGTGACAGTATGTGTATATACAGTATTCATGTGCACAGGTGTGTGACAGTATGTGTATATACAGTATGTGTGACTATATACAGTATTCATGTGCACAGGTGTGTGACAGTATGTGTATATACAGTATGTGTGACTATATACAGTATTCATGTGCACAGGTGTGTGACAGTATGTGTATATACAGTATGTGTGACTATATACAGTATTCATGTGAACAGGTGTGTGACAGTATGTGTATATACAGTATGTGTGACTATATACAGTATTCATGTGCACAGGTGTGTGACAGTATGTGCATATACAGTATGTGTGACTATATACAGTATTCATGTGCACAGGTGTGTGACAGTATGTGTATATACAGTATGTGTGACTATATACAGTAATCATGTGCACAGGTGTGTGACAGTATGTGTATATACAGTATGTGTGACTATATACAGTATTCATGTGCACAGGTGTGTGACAGTATGTGTATATACATTATGTGTGACTATATACAGTATTCATGTGCACAGGTGTGTGACAGTATGTGTATATACATTATGTGTGACTATATACAGTATTCATGTGCACAGGTGTGTGACAGTATGTGTATATACAGTATGTGTGACTATATACACAGTATTCATGTGCACAGGTGTGTGACAGTATGTGTATATACAGTATGTGTGACTATATACAGTATTCATGTGCACAGGTGTGTGACAGTATGTGTATATACAGTATGTGTGACTATATACAGTATCCATGTGCACAGGTGTGTGACAGTATGTGTATATACAGTATGTGTGACTATATACACAGTAATCATGTGCACAGGTGTGTGACAGTATGTGTATATACAGTATGTATGACTATATACAGTATTCATGTGCACAGGTGTGTGACAGTATGTGTGACTATATACAGTATTCATGTGCACAGGTGTGTGACAGTATGTGCATATACAGTATGTGTGACTATATACAGTATTCATGTGCACAGGTGTGTGACAGTATGTATATATACAGTATGTGTGACTATATACAGTATTCATGTGCACAGGTGTGTGATTTTATGTGTATATACAGTATGTGTGACTATATACAGTATTCATGTGCACAGGTGTGTGACAGTATGTGTATATACAGTATTCATGTGCACAGGTGTGTGACAGTATGTGTATATACAGTATTCATGTGCACAGGTGTGTGACAGTATGTGTATATACAGTATGTGCGACTATATACAGTATTCATGTGCACAGGTGTGTGTATATACAGTGTGTGACTATATACGGTATTCATGTGCACAGGTGTGTGATTATGTGTATATACAGTATGTGTGACTATATACAGTATTCATGTGCACAGGTGTGTGACAGTATGTGTAACTAGATACAGTATTCATGTGCACAGGTGTGTGACAGTATGTGTATATACAGTATGTGTGACTATATACAGTATTCATGTGCACAGGTGTGTGACAGTATGTGTATATACAGTATGTGTGACTACATACAGTATGTGTGACAGGTGTGTGACAGTATGTGTATATACAGTATGTGTGACTATATACGGTATTCATGTGCACAGGTGTGTGACAGTATGTGTATATACAGTATGTGTGACTATATACACAGTAATCATGTGCACAGGTGTGTGACAGTATGTGTATATACAGTATGTGTGACTATATACAGTATTCATGTGCACAGGTGTGTGACAGTATGTGTATATACAGTATGTGTGACTATATACGGTATTCATGTGCACAGGTGTGTGACAGTATGTGTATATACAGTATGTGTGACTATATACGGTATTCATGTGCACAGGTGTGTGACAGTATGTGTATATACAGTATGTGTGACTATATACACAGTAATCATGTGCACAGGTGTGTGACAGTATGTGTATATACAGTATGTGTGACTATATACAGTATTCATGTGCACAGGTGTGTGACAGTATGTGTATATACAATATGTGTGACTATATACAGTATTCAAGTGCACAGGTGTGTGATGTTATGTGTATATACAGCATGTGTGACTATATACAGTATTCATGTGCACAGGTGTGTGACAGTATGTGTATATACAGTATGTGTGACTATATACAGTATGTGTGACAGGTGTGTGACAGTATGTGTATATACAGTATGTGCGACTATATACAGTATTCATGTGCACAGGTGTGTGACAGTATGTGTATATACAGTATGTGTGACTATATACAGTATTCATGTGCACAGGTGTGTGACAGTATGTGTATATACAGTATGTGTGACTATATACACAGTAATCATGTGCACAGGTGTGTGACAGTATGTGTATATACAGTATGTGTGACTATATACAGTATTCATGTGCACAGGTGTGTGACAGTATGTGCATATACAGTATGTGTGACTATATACAGTATTCATGTGCACAGGTGTGTGACAGTATGTGTATATACAGTATGTGTGACTATATACAGTATTCATGTGCACAGGTGTGTGACAGTATGTGTATATACAGTATGTGTGACTATATACAGTATTCATGTGCACAGGTGTGTGACAGTATGTGTATATACAGTATGTGTGACTATATACAGTATTCATGTGCACAGGTGTGTGACAGTATGTGTCTATACAGTATTCGGTACTTATGTAATATCTGGGCTCCCGTTTTTCTTATGAGACCGCGTCCGCTTGCCACGCTTCGGGCACGGTGGCTCGCTGCGCTCGCCACACTATATAAAATCAACTCCATGCGTAGTTGGATAGTAGGGGTATGAAAAAATGGGGTGCATTAAACATGGGAGCCCAGATAATACATAAGTACCCAGTATTCATGTGCACAGGTGTGTGACAGTATGTGTATATACAGTATGTGTGACTATATACAGTATTCATGTGCACAGGTGTGTGACAGTATGTGTATATACAGTATGTGTGACTATATACAGTATTCATGTGCACAGGTGTGTGACAGTATGTGTCTATACAGTATTCATGTGCACAGGTGTGTGACAGTATGTGTATATACAGTATGTGTGACTATATACAGTATTCATGTGCACAGGTGTGTGACAGTATGTGTATATACAGTATTCATGTGCACAGGTGTGTGGCAGTATGTGTATATACAGTATTCATGTGCACAGGTGTGTGACAGTATGTGTATATACAGTATGTGTGACTATATACAGTATTCAAGTGCACAGGTGTGTGACTATATACAGTATTCATGTGCACAGGTGTGTGACAGTATGTGTATATACAGTATGTGTGACTATATACAGTATGTGTGACAGGTGTGTGACAGTATGTGTATATACAGTATGTGCGACTATATACAGTATTCATGTGCACAGGTGTGTGACAGTATGTGTATATACAGTATGTGTGACTATATACGGTATTCATGTGCACAGGTGTGTGACAGTATGTGTATATACAGTATGTGTGACTATATACACAGTAATCATGTGCACAGGTGTGTGACAGTATGTGTATATACAGTATGTGTGACTATATACAGTATTCATGTGCACAGGTGTGTGACAGTATGTGTATATACAATATGTGTGACTATATACAGTATTCATGTGCACAGGTGTGTGATTTTATGTGTATATACAGCATGTATGACTATATACAGTATTCATGTGCACAGGTGTGTGACAGTATGTGTATATACAGTATGTGTGACTATATACAGTATGTGTGACAGGTGTGTGACAGGTGTGTGACAGTATGTGTATATACAGTATGTGCGACTATATACAGTATTCATGTGCACAGGTGTGTGACAGTATGTGTATATACAGTATGTGTGACTATATACAGTATTCATGTGCACAGGTGTGTGACAGTATGTGTATATACAGTATGTGTGACTATATACACAGTAATCATGTGCACAGGTGTGTGACAGTATGTGTATATACAGTATGTGTGACTATATACAGTATTCATGTGCACAGGTGTGTGACAGTATGTGTATATACAGTATGTGTGACTATATACAGTATTCATGTGCACAGGTGTGTGACAGTATGTGTATATACAGTATGTGTGACTATATACAGTATTCATGTGCACAGGTGTGTGACAGTATGTGTATATACAGTATGTGTGACTATATACAGTATTCATGTGCACAGGTGTGTGACAGTATGTGTCTATACAGTATTCATGTGCACAGGTGTGTGACAGTATGTGTATATACAGTATGTGTGACTATATACAGTATTCATGTGCACAGGTGTGTGACAGTATGTGTATATACAGTATTCATGTGCACAGGTGTGTGACAGTATGTGTATATACAGTATGTGTGACTATATACAGTATTCATGTGCACAGGTGTGTGACAGTATGTGTATATACAGTATGTGTGACTATATACAGTATTCATGTGCACAGGTGTGTGACAGTATGTGTATATACAGTATGTGTGACTATATACAGTATTCATGTGCACAGGTGTGTGACAGTATGTGTCTATACAGTATTCATGTGCACAGGTGTGTGACAGTATTTGTATATACAGTATGTGTGACTATATACAGTATTCATGTGCACAGGTGTGTGACAATATGTGTATATACAGTATTCATGTGCACAGGTGTGTGGCAGTATGTGTATATACAGTATTCATGTGCACAGGTGTGTGGCAGTATGTGTATATACAGTATGTGTGACTATATACAGTATTCATGTGCACAGGTGTGTGACAGTATGTGTATATACAGTATTCATGTGCACAGGTGTGTGGCAGTATGTGTATATACAGTATTCATGTGCACAGGTGTGTGACAGTATGTGTATATACAGTATGTGTGACTATATACAGTATTCATGTGCACAGGTGTGTGGCAGTATGTGTATATACAGTATTCATGTGCACAGGTGTGTGACAGTATGTGTATATACAGTATGTGTGACTATATACAGTATTCATGTGCACAGGTGTGTGACAGTATGTGTATATACAGTATGTGTGACTATATACAGTATGTGTGACAGTATGTGTATATACAGTATGTGTGACTATATACGGTATTCATGTGCACAGGTGTGTGACAGTATGTGTATATACAGTATGTGTTACTATATACAGTATTCATGTGCACAGGTGTGTGACAGTATGTGTATATACGGTATTCATGTGCACAGGTGTGTGACAGTATGTGTATATACAGTATGTGTATATACAGTATTCATGTGCACAGGTGTGTGACAGTATGTGTATATACAGTATGTGTGACTATATACAGTATTCATGTGCACAGGTGTGTGACAGTATGTGTATATACAGTATGTGTGACTATATAAAGTATTCATGTGCACAGGTGTGTGACAGTATGTGTATATACAGTATTCATGTGCACAGGTGTGTGGCAGTATGTGTATATACAGTATTCATGTGCACAGGTGTGTGGCAGTATGTGTATATACAGTATGTGTGACTATATACAGTATTCATGTGCACAGGTGTGTGACCGTATGTGTATATACAGTATTCATGTGCACAGGTGTGTGGCAGTATGTGTATATACAGTATTCATGTGCACAGGTGTGTGACAGTATGTGTATATACAGTATGTGTGACTATATACAGTATTCATGTGCACAGATGTGTGGCAGTATGTGTATATACAGTATTCATGTGCACAGGTGTGTGACAGTATGTGTATATACAGTATGTGTGACTATATACAGTATTCATGTGCACAGGTGTGTGACAGTATGTGTATATACAGTATGTGTGACTATATACAGTATGTGTGACAGTATGTGTATATACAGTATGTGTGACTATATACGGTATTCATGTGCACAGGTGTGTGACAGTATGTGTATATACAGTATGTGTTACTATATACAGTATTCATGTGCACAGGTGTGTGACAGTATGTGTATATACGGTATTCATGTGCACAGGTGTGTGACAGTATGTGTATATACAGTATTCATGTGCACAGGTGTGTGACAGTATGTGTATATACAGCAGTGGTAGCCAACCCTAGCCCTCGAGAGCTACCAACAGTGCACATCTTCCAGACAACCTAGCTGCTGCACAGCTGCACTCATTAATCACTGACACATTTTAAAAGATACACAGATGGAGCTAATTAGCTCACTTGTGATTCTGTGAGGAGACCTGCAAAACATGCACTGTTGGTAGCTCTCGAGGACTAGGGTTGGCTACCCCAGTTATACAGTATGTGTGACTATATACAGTATTCATGTGCACAGGTGTGTGACAGTATGTGTATATACAGTATGTGTGACTATATACAGTATTCATGTGCACAGGTGTGTGACAGTATGTGTATATACAGTATGTGTGACTATATACAGTATTCATGTGCACAGGTGTGTGATTTTATGTATGTATTGTTTACTTTTATTGTTAAACTGCTGTCCATAAATGTAGGAATATATTTAGCCAACCAAGGTGACAGGAACCCTAGTTTCTGCCCTGCCCTAGGTCACCTTTCTGTGTCCCTGTAGTGGGCATAAGTTACCTCACACCCACACACACTGTACCCTCTGTTCAGCAGGTGAGCGGCAGCGATTATGCGGGTGCCCTGTACACACTGGGCTTACACATACAAGTCGTCCAGGGTATATGGGCCTTAAGAGGATCAGTGCTCTGACTGCAGGACAGACTGGGGGTACCTAGGGTCTAGTGTCCGTATGTTGGGAAGCACAGTCAGTCACTCATTCTGAGCAGCCATTCTTATATGGATAATATTCTCTATGTAATGTGAGGGTCTGGGGTCAAGGAGCGGAAGGACCAGAAATATCAGTGTATACCCGATTACTCTGCCCTCCACCAAGGTCCTGTCCGTGTTCTACCCTGGTCAGGACCTGGGTAGAATTCCTGTGTAAAGGGACACGGGTTAACCCCTTTTACACCGCCATGGACCTGGGTCCACAAGGGAAAAATCCGGGTTATTGCGGCAGTGTAAAAGGGGTATAATTAAGGTTGCGGTTTGTTCCTCATATTTCTTATTTGAAGTGCAATTTAATGAGGCAGAATGATGAATGTTGTGGACTCACACTTTGGGTCTGGATCAGAACTGAAAGCTGCAGTTGTCTGCTGGTACATAGCAGCTTCCCAGACAGAAAGAGAAAACTGCGAATTAATACTCTATCCACCCGTAAATCCATACCCAAACCATCAAGAGGTTTTTCCAGTCTGTGCAAATAAGAGTAAGGGGGTTATTCTAGTTCACTCTCTCTGACAAAATCCTTCTTAGATGGACAAAACCATGTGCACTGCAGGTGGGGCAGATGTTACTTGTGCTGAGAGAATTAGATTTGGGTGGGGTTTTACTTCAAAGTGAAATCTATATTGCAGTGTAAAAATAAAGCAGTCAGTATTTACCCTGCACAGAAACAAAATAACTCACCCAAATCTAATTCTCTCTGCACATGTTACATCTGCCCCCCTGCAGTGCACATGGTTTTGTCCATCTAAGAAGGATTTTGTCAGAAAGAGTGAACTAGAATAACCCCCTAAGTCTGACCCTTCTCCAATTCTGCGACTGATACAGGCTAATGAAGGCCAGCACTGACATCACAGACCCTCCCCTGTGCATGACTGGGTGTTTGTGTGTGTCCTCTGACCCGGGCCCCCTGATAGGCCCGAGCCCAGGTAAAATGTACCCAACCCCCTCCCCTCTCGGCGGCCCTGGCGACTGATACAGGCTAATGAAGGCCAGCACTGACATCACAGACCCTCCCCTGTGCATGACTGGGTGTTTGTTTGTGTCCTCTGACCCGGGCCTCCTGATAGGCCCGAGCCCAGGTAAAATGTACCCAACCCCCTCCCCTCTCGGCGGCCCTGGCGACTGATACAGGCTAATGAAGGCCAGCACTGACATCACAGACCCTCCCCTGTGCATGACTGGGTGTTTGTGTGTGTCCTCTGACCCGGGCCCCCTGATAGGCCCGAGCCCAGGTAAAATGTACCCAACCCCCTCCCCTCTCGGCGGCCCTGGCGACTGATACAGGCTAATGAAGGCCAGCACTGACATCACAGACCCTCCCGTGTGCATGACTGGGTGTTTGTGTGTGTCCTCTGACCCGGGCCCCCTGATAGGCCCGAGCCCAGGTAAAATGTACCCAACCCCCTCCCCTCTCGGCGGCCCTGGCGACTGATACAGGCTAATGAAGGCCAGCACTGACATCACAGACCCTCCCCTGTGCATGACTGGGTGTTTGTGTGTGTCCTCTGACCCGGGCCCCCTGATAGGCCCGAGCCCAGGTAAAATGTACCCGCCCCCCTCCCCTCTCGGCGGCCCTGGCGACTGATACAGGCTAATGAAGGCCAGCACTGACATCACAGACCCTCCCCTGTGCATGACTGGGTGTTTGTGTGTGTCCTCTGACCCGGGCCCCCTGATAGGCCCGAGCCCAGGTAAAATGTACCCGCCCCCCTCCCCTCTCGGCGGCCCTGGCGACTGATACAGGCTAATGAAGGCCAGCACTGACATCACAGACCCTCCCCTGTGCATGACTGGGTGTTTGTGTGTGTCCTCGGACCCGGGCCCCCTGATAGGCCCGAGCCCAGGTAAAATGTACCCAACCCCCTCCCCTCTCGGCGGCCCTGGCGACTGATACAGGCTAATGAAGGCCAGCACTGACATCACAGACCCTCCCATGTGCATGACTGGGTGTTTGTGTGTGTCCTCTGACCCGGGCCTCCTGATAGGCCCGAGCCCAGGTAAAATGTACCCAACCCCCTCCCCTCTCGGCGGCCCTGGCGACTGATACAGGCTAATGAAGGCCAGCACTGACATCACAGACCCTCCCCTGTGCATGACTGGGTGTTTGTGTGTGTCCTCTGACCCGGGCCCCCTGATAGGCCCGAGCCCAGGTAAAATGTACCCAACCCCCTCCCCTCTCGGCGGCCCTGGCGACGGATACAGGCTAATGAAGGCCAGCACTGACATCACAGACCCTCCCCTGTGCATGACTGGGTGTTTGTGTGTGTCCTCTGACCCGGGCCCCCTGATAGGCCCGAGCCCAGGTAAAATGTACCCAACCCCCTCCCCTCTCGGCGGCCCTGGCGACTGATACAGGCTAATGAAGGCCAGCACTGACATCACAGACCCTCCCCTGTGCATGACTGGGTGTTTGTGTGTGTCCTCGGACCCGGGCCCCCTGATAGGCCCGAGCCCAGGTAAAATGTACCCAACCCCCTCCCCTCTCGGCGGCCCTGGCGACTGATACAGGCTAATGAAGGCCAGCACTGACATCACAGACCCTCCCATGTGCATGACTGTATTTTCTGATAAGCCTGAGAGAAAAATGTGAAATGATATCGTAGATACTTATGCTGGTTAATGGGGGTGTTATCTAAGCTTTTCCTTGATGGTGCTTCTTTTATTTCCGCTCAACTAATTGTGGTACAGTATGTAAAGAAACAGAGATGTGATTTCTTATTACTCTTTAAGGATAAGGATGTAACTTCTTAGAATGAAAGTCCTGGTTGTCTACAAATATTGTTGCCTTCTTAATGACATATCTCACTTACATGTTAGAAAAGCGAGTCGAAGCATATCAAGGTTTCGTTGGATGCATAAATAGCTGCCAATAGTTTGTACCTTACAATTTTCGGCTCATCACTACAAAAAGGACATTATAGAACTGCAAAAAGTCCAGAGAAGGGCAACCAATCTTATAACCAACCAAGTCCAGAGAAGGGCAACCAATCTTATAACCAACCAAGTCCAGAGAAGGGCAACCAATCTTATAACCAACCAAGTCCAGAGAAGGGCAACCAATCTTATAACCAACCAAGTCCAGAGAAGGGCAAACAATCTTATAACCAACCAAGTCCAGAGAAGGGCAACCAATCTTATAACCAACCAAGTCCAGAGAAGGGCAAACAATCTTATAACCAACCAAGTCCAGAGAAGGGCAACCAATCTTATAACCAACCAAGTCCAGAGAAGGGCAAACAATCTTATAACCAACCAAGTCCAGAGAAGGGCAACCAATCATATAACCAACCAAGTCCAGAGAAGGGCAACCAATCATATAACCAACCAAGTCCAGAGAAGGGCAACCAATCTTATAACCAACCAAGTCCAGAGAAGGGCAACCAATCATATAACCAACCAAGTCCAGAGAAGGGCAACCAATCTTATAACCAACCAAGTCCAGAGAAGGGCAACCAATCTTATAACCAACCAAGTCCAGAGAAGGGCAACCAATCTTATAACCAACCAAGTCCAGAGAAGGGCAACCAATCTTATAACCAACCAAGTCCAGAGAAGGGCAACCAATCATATAACCAACCAAGTCCAGAAAAGGGCAACCAATCTTATAACCAACCAAGTCCAGAGAAGGGCAACCAATCAATATGGGTTGGAGAAATGAAGCTACTGTATGAGGACTGATTAGCCGAATTAGGAATGTTTACGATGGTAAATAGGCATTTACAGGAAGACAAATACAGATATATCAGGGGACAATATAACGAACTGTCAGTCACCCTATTTACTGTGAGGTCGGAGACTAGAACATGTGGGCATTTGCTTAGGCTGAAGGATAGAAGATTTCAAACCCTCCAAAGGAAAGGTTTTTTTATGGTCAAGCAGTAAAAGTACGGAACTCTCCTGAAGAGGTGGCGTCGGCAGGCAAATTAAGGCTGGATAAGCATTTATTGGACATTATTAGCCCAAAGTGGAATCAAATTAAAAAATGGCTTTAAAATCCAGACAACACCCTCTAAGGGTCCTGTAAAAGGTTGAACATGGTGGACGCCAGTCTTTTTTCAACCTAAACTACTAAGTTAATATGCAATATAAACACATCAAGGTATCTTTGATTTGCATGCATACCAGTGCTCACACGATCAACTATAGCAACGTTCTCATAAAGGTTTCTTTAAAACCATCACGTGTCTCTTTTAAAAGAGTTCATTCTGTATACAATACAATGTAAAACCAATACTAAAATATAAAAGTGTGTGCAATGGGGTAATCACAGCTACTGTACCTCTGAGGATCGCCAGTCCCATAAACAGTGCAATAAAATCCAGTATGATAGCACTGATGACTTGAAATAAAATTGGGTGGTACCTTTCCTCAGCGGTCCTGTGATAGTGGCGTTCCCTTCTGTTGACAACAATTTCTCCTGCCAATGTGTTTGAAGAATATCTCTCTTCATCCAGCCACATTGTGATTACGATCCATAAGCATTTTCTGTCACTATTCGGGCTCGCACATGCAGGATACGATTTGTACACATTCGTAGTCATTCGATCTGTGAATTTGCTGATCAGCGATCAACTCTGAATCAGGCCCTCAATATCATCACAATAGCAAAGGGAGGAAGACATACACTAGATGATACCTCCATGTTGTACAAGCTAGACTGTCCAATGCCTCTGTGTCTGGTGGTTCTGCAGAGAAACCAGGTGGTCTATCTGTGGCCTGCCGCACTGGCTGACATTTCTGTACTTCTACTGGTAACGTAATATAAACCAGGAATATAATACATGAAGCAGGCATTGTACACTCACCTAAGTCTGACTCCATTAGATGGCCACTGGTGGGACCCAGACTGTCGCTCCAATTGACCAGGTAAAGCATTATGGTTGTCTAGACAATAGAAGGAGACAGAAGAACAAAATGTAACAAAAAGGATTATTTGGTCAATTTACAGCCTCCTGATGTGAAAAAAAATGAAAATATGGAAATTTCACCATTTAAAAAGCTTCTGAGAAACACTATGCTATAAATTATCAATCACATAAAAGTCTAGTTAGACAGACACACACCACTTACCACTTAAAGCAATTCTCTGCGGTATCTCTACACCTTGTCCCTGAGCAGACAGTTTCTGTCCGCGCCCTGCAAAGGATGAAAGAATTCTTCTGAAATACTACATACACATATATATATATATGCACACCATAACGTCACATAGTACATGTCACTGAAATGTCCCAGTACAACCCAGTGTTATAGAACTGTTACATGCTACAATTTTGCCAACCTACATGTACACACATTTGTTTACAGCTATTCCAATTATCCTCCTATTGGCCTCTCCCCCATGCCCCAATTACAGACTCGTCACCACCTCTTCCCTCCCAACCCACATCTACTTCCCAGTCATACCCTCCCCCCCATGCCACAATTACTGTCCCATCACCAACTCTTCCTTCCCAACCCCCATCTACTTCCCAGACACACCCTCCCCCCCATGCCACAATTACTGTCCCATCACCAACTCTTCCCTACCAACCCCCATCTACTTCCCAGTCACACCCTCCCCCCCATGCCACAATTACTGTCCCATCACCAACTCTTCCCTACCAACCCCCATCTACTTCCCAGTCACACCCTCCCCCCCATGCCACAATTACTGTCCCATCACCAACTCTTCCCTACCAACCCACATCTACTTCCCAGTCACACCCTCCCCCCCCATTCCACAATTACTGCCCCATCACCATCTCTTTCCTCCCAACCCAGATACTCTTCCCAGTCACATCCTCTCCCCCATGCCACAATTACTGCCCCATCACCACCTCTTTACTGCCAAACTCTCCCCCATGCCACAATTACTCCCTCGTCACCACCTCTTCCCTCACAACCCGCATCTACTTCCCAGTCACACCCTCTCCCCCATGCCACAATTACTGCCCCATCACCACCTCTTCTCTCCCAACCCCCATCTACTTCCCAGTTACACCCTCTCCTCCATGCCATTTACTGCCCCATCATCAAATTTTCCCTCCCTCTCACCTCCATTCCCCAATCACAGCCATTCTTCCCTCCCATTAGTCCAAGTTGTACCCACCCCAGCTGTGTTGCGGTGTGGGTTCCTCTATCATCTGGACATTATAAGCTACAGACTGTGCTGGAGAACTTAAAATGGGCAACAGTTTGTCCCCATGCATCATCAGATCCTCAGCATTACACATCATGTCCAAAGGTTCCTGGGGTACGGATTCCTGAGAGACAATAGCTTCTGGGGTCTGTTTGGGTTTGTCTACAGCACAAACACACAGTGTGGCATTAGGTGTAAGTCCCAGTTCCTGAAGAGTACGTGGCAAGTCCTCCTCAGTGAAATGTCTAGTGGGGAAGGTCTGCAACAAGCTGCAGGTTGAAAGAGAGGACTGCAGACTGCTAATATGGTTATAGACACATTGCAAAGAGGTGTCTGCAGGAAACTCCAAACGCAGAGAATGTCCAGAAGGAAGACGAATCTGCAACAGAATGTAGAATGTGTGAGTGGTGGCAGAGGGCGGGTTATACTGTATTATGAGAGATAAATGTATTATCAATAGTGTGACAACAGCTATATATTATATATGACAAGGAATCACATACACTGGATAAGATGTAGCAGATAAACAGCACAGGCAAAGATGGTTACAGCATTGCAGCATACACTTGTCACAGCATAGTCCAAACTCCTCAGTATTTCAGAGTCGTCAATACTGTAGCCCACACCCCCAGAATATCACCTGGGCAGCTATCACCATCAGGACTAATGTCATCCTACCCTGGAAACACCTATATCAGAAAGCCACAGGTGCTGCTAATCAGCCCAACCCTGATCAAACTTCGACCGGATCTAATTTTACTGCTGCTGGTGCTACAATTTCTAATGTATATTTTCAACTGGATCATTATCACACTTATATTTTTCCGTACCGTCCGGAATAAATCTCAGGGGCCGTGAGATGGCACCTACTGTTATTGCATTGGATCATTTGGGCATGAAATGAAAATCACTGGCTGAACATAATATCTACAATAAACTAAGAGTCACAGTTATATCAGTTGTCTGCTTCTGCTCTAGGGCACTAAATGTTAAAGAGTCTGTAGAATATGTGATGTCACTTTCTGCTGTCAACTGTGGACTGTAGAATTGAATGTTCTTATTGTCATATTTTAGAGTAATGTTCCCAGGGGTATCCGGTCATTCAGGCCGGTCGGTTTTGTTGCAGTAAACCGATGTATCCATCTTGTTTCAAGTCTTAGTAGATTTCCTCCTCTGTCAACTCCTCGGATCGATTCCGGGACATGGTCTATGGCCATGTGCTTGAGGTCCCTTAGTTTGTGCTTCGACGATACAAAGTGTTTGGCCACTGGCTGTTCATGGTCCTTGCCTTCCAGTGCTGCCTTTATTGCGGACCTGTGCATGGCCATCCTCTCCCTCATGGTTCTGACCATCTTTCCCACAAATATTTTGTTGCAAGGACATTGTATTACGTAAACTATATGAGTCGACCTGCAAGTCAGTATGTGTCTGGGGGCGTGGCTACGGAGAGCAGGGAGTGAGACGTGTTGCACGAGTCTCTCCTGCTCCACGAGACACCTGTAATCCTGACTTACTTTCCCCAGGAATGAGCGGCTTCTAGTGGGAAGAGGAGGAGGAGGAGGCCGCCCACCTACTTACAAAAGACGCGAGTCTGTACACCTGCAGTAAAGCTTTGTGACGGCTGAGGGGGTGAAGCACTGACGGTGATACCGCATCCGGAAGTGAGGTGTGCCTGGCAGTGTCTCCTGGGTGAGACGGAGCTTCCGCTAGGTCTGTAAAGGAGACGCGAGAGCCCAAGCGTGGAGCTGAGGACGCGGACTGCAGAGAGGCGCAGGGAGTGCGATACCTGGGCTGTGGAAACAGGTGGGAGACGGAGCCGTGAGGTCGGGCACCTGATCGCGAATCCGGGTGAGAGACGGAGACGCGGGTGCCAGAAGCTGTTGCTGCCGGCCCGGACGGGTGCAGGCAAGGAGAAAAAACTAACCTGTTAATCCGCAAGCGAGACACGTGAGCGTAACCCACTGACCGCGAATCCGGGTGAGAGACGGAGACGCGGGTGTAAGAAGCTGTTGCTGCCGGCCCGGACGGGCGCAGGCAAGGAGAAAAAAAAAAAAACTAATCTGTTTAACCCACAAGCAAGAGGAGTAAGGCGTGGGCTGCCGGGTTGGTGGAAGCAGCCGCGAGAAGGAACTGCCGAGACGGGCACTGGACGGCGACTCCGGGTGAGGGACGGAGCCGTGGATGCCAGAAAACCACTGCTGCTGATTACCGCTGGCCACCTGTTTATTCACGCTGTATACTTGGAGAGGAGAGTTGTATGATCCCGGGCAACTGGGTTGAATACCACAATTAAACGGCGGACTGACTGCCCCCTCTTAGGGCAACTGAAGTGAATAACTCCTCCAAAAAGCCGTATTGGGCATCCTTCCTAAAAACAGCTAAGTTGAACACCATGTACCCTAAATCAAGAGGGGCGACGCGTCAAACTGTGAGTAATTTGATATTACGTTTAAAAGCCGCATAAACTCTGAGCAGCAGCAGGGATATACATACAAAGCCCCACTTAAAACAATTGCTCACTGAGCTCCCACGCCACTCCATCCCACTTCATCGCTAAAATACTGAAGAATTAGCTGCAGCTTCCTCGTGTATAAAGACTTACTAGCCCAGAACCACTGGAAATTAAGTCACTATCTTTCCCCTGCATTAATCCCCCGCTTAACCACACAGCACCCTTGCAACTAAAATGCCAAAAAACCAGAACACAACAGCGGCCAATAAACTGTCAAAATATGCCAGGCAACCAAGCACCCCAACACCTATTACAAGGTCGGAGACCACCCCTCCTGTTACCCCCCCCCCAGAGGCAGAACAGAGTGAATCTTCCATTCAAAAAGTATTGGACGCTCTCGCGGCCAGTGAAGGGCGGTTAGCAAACAAAATAGAAAAAGTCCAAGAAGATCTGGACGTAATGAGACAAGCAGTACAAAGGGTTAAGGAACGTGTCAAGGAGGTAGAAACCCGTACATCTACACTGGAAGATATGGTTTCCCCCTTGACAGGAAAAATAGAGAACTTAACTGCTCAGTTGAAGCTAATTAACTCTAAGGTCACAGATTTGGAGGGTCGCTCCCGGAGAAGTAACTTGAGATTTGTTGGACTACCTGAAAAAATAGAGGGGACAAACACAGAAGCATTTTTGGAAAGTTGGTTGATTAAAACATATGGTCGAGAGGCCTTTTCCAAATTCTTTTCAGTTGAAAGGGCCCACCGGGTCCCTCTGAGAGCCCCCCCCTCCAGGAGCCCCAGCACGAACAATTATAGCAAAAATGCTGCACCATTCAGACCGGGACATTGTATTGAAACTAACTAGAGCCCAGGGCCCCCTACTTTGGGACAATTCAAGAATATCGGTGTTTCCTGATTATGCCACTGGAGTACAGAGGGAAAGGGCACAATTATTTTAAGTAAAAAAACGACTAAGGGACTTGGAAATTCAGTATGCAATCCTGTTTCCCGCTAAGCTTCGGGTGGTGTGTGAAGGGGAAGCAAAATTTTTCCTTACACCTAAAGATGCAACAGACTGGCTGGACATTAAGTTTCCAGGCAAACGTTCACTGGCGACTAACTAATTTGGAGACTGGCGGTCTTTAAAACAACACAGTTTAGAAAAAATGCATATGTCCTCCTGCCTCCTCTTCTTTTTTTTTTTTTTTTTCTCCCTCTCTCTCCTCTCGTGTAGTTTATTTAAGGTACTGGTATCACTCTTTGTATCAAAGCTAAGACATGTATGAAATATTGGTACTTATGTAGTAACTGGGCTGCCGATTTCTAAATCGGGTCGGATCGGGAGATCGCATCGCATCGCATGCGACCATGCGATTCGATGCGATGCGATGCGATGCGATGACCCGATTTTTCCATAGGAATCAATGTTAAAATGGACTGAGTCCATTTTAACATGGAATTCAATGGGAAAAATGGGTCCTTTTCATACCCCTACTATCCAAGTGGGCATGGAGTTGGATATAAACCTGTGGCGAGCGTAGCGAGCCACCGAGCCCGAAGCGTGGCGAGCGAAGCGAGCCCCGCGAGGGGACGAATACCGTCCCCTCGCGGGGCTCGCTTCGCTCGCCACGCTTCGGGCTCGGTGGCTCGCTACGCTCGCCACAGGTTTATATCCAACTCCATGCCCACTTGGATAGTAGGGGTATGAAAAGGACCCATTTTTCCATAGGAATCATTTTAACATTGATTCCTATGGAAAAATCGGGTCATCGCATCCGATATCGGATGCGATGCGATGCGATGCGATATCGCATCGCATCGCATCTGATTGTATGCCTTAACTTAAGGCATACAATCAAAAAATCGGCAGCCCAGTTACTACATAAGTACCGAAATATTTGTTTAAAGAGGAAGTAGTATTGCATGTGAAAAACAACACTTTGATATTAGGTTTAAACGGTAATGGTTTACGTACAGTATTAAATTTAAACCCATGTGATAACACCCCTCTGAGGGGAGGGAGGTATTGAAAGAGTATGAGTAATCAGCATTTAGTAGGCACTCTTAGCCACAATAACAACTTGATGCGTATGCCGACCTTCCCCTTTACCTTGTGCACTTTATTTAAAGTACCGGTATCATTCTCTACACTAAAGATAAATCATATCTGAAACGCTTGCTTAAAGAGGAGATAGCATGGAATTTTAAAAAAAGCAAGATTCTGATAATAGGTCTAAAGGGGAAGGGGTTTTTCCTTTTTTTTTTTTTGCGGAAGCTGCTCACTGGGGATCGTATGATAATGGCTGGTGGCCATTATATCTATTGCCCTAAAAAATACCTGTAATCGGCATGTCCGATAGAATAGTGAGTGTAAGATGTGTGGGGGGGAGGGGCAGGAAGCATGTCAAAGGGAGAAGAAAGGTAGGGCATGCAGGGTGGGGGGAGGGAGGGAGGGGAAAAGATAGGGTAACTAGGTTAACAATATGGAACAAAGGGAAACGATATTATTTAGAACGCTCCAGCTCTGGTGGAATATATTTGGAATGGGGACTCCCCCCGGATTTATGGTCACCATGAAGTATAGCCTCCTCACATGGAATGTGAGGGGGATTAACGATAAAATAAAAAGATCTCTGGTTATGCGGCAGATCCGACAACATGCCTCCGACATAATATGCCTGCAGGAGACACATTTAGTGGGGAATAAGGTTTTTGCCCTTAAGAAGCCATGGATAGGATGGGCATACCATTCTACCTTTACCAATGTATCAAGAGGAACCTCAATACTGATTCGTAAGGGCATACCGTTTGTTCCAATAGAAGTCCATATTGATCCAGATGGGAGATATGTATTTATAAAGTGCAAGATAGGCTCATTAGGATTTTTAATTATGACAGTATATATTCCACCTCCCTTTAATTTCGAGGTACTAAAAAAGGCAGCAGAGTTTATGGCTCTGCACCCAAAAACCCCGACCATGATCTTAGGGGATTTCAATAATATACTCGACCCTATACTAGACAGGGAAGGTAAGGGAAAGCCTAGGGGAAATGGATTTGCAAACTTGGTAAGGGAAATGGGGCTATTAGACGCTTGGAGGGCAAGATTCCCCACGGAACAGAAATATTCTTGTTTCTCAAATACACATTTCTCCTTCTCTAGGATAGATTTGGCACTGGTCACTAGGGAATGCATGCCCAGAATACGCACGGTACAATATCTCACTAGAGGTATATCGGACCACTCCCCATTAGAACTAAGCATGGACCTGGGAGAAGATAGGGGATATTCTTTATGGAAAATGAATGCTAAGTGGCTCACTCATTTCAAAGTCGGGGAGGACTCGGAACCCCAGTGGCAAGAATTTTTTGACCTAAACCAGGGCTCAGCCTCGGCAGAAGTCACCTGGGATGCCTTTAAAGCAAATCTCAGGGGTTTATTTATAAAAGAAGTAGCCATGAAAAAAACTAGTCATAAGAAGGAAGAACAGCGACTTGAAATAGACTGCTCCCGGTTAGAACAACAATACCTCCAGGGGAAGACGCAGGAGAATAAAGAGGCCTGGATGAGTGCCCAAGAGGCTTGGCGCAAGTGCCTCTCTGATAAAGCAAGGTATAGGGAGCTTTTCGCTGGGCATACTAGATATGCTGAGGGGGACAGGCCGGGGAGCTTTTTAGCCGGGCTTGTAAAAGCAGAACACTCGCAAAATACCATAACAGCATTAAGGGACCCAACGGGATCAATATTGACACAAACCCCAGATATAGTTAAGAGGTTTATGCAGTTTTATAGAGAGCTTTATACATCCCAGGAAATTTATACCTGAGAGGAAATCAGAGAGTACCTGGGGAAAATAGAACACCCTGTGATGATGGCTGAATCGAGAGACATGTTGGATAGTCCAATAACTTTAAACGAAATAGAAGAAGCTATAAAAGATATCCCCGGAGGTAAATCACCCGGTATGGACGGCATTCCACACGAACTATATAAAAGACATAATAAATTCTTCTCCCAAAAGTTTTTAGAACTGATCACAGAACTCTATGCTGGAAAGACTATATCCGCCTCTATGACAGAAGCGCTAATTGTTGTAATCCCAAAAAAAGACAAGGATCCCAGCCTGGTAGAATCATATCGACCGATCTCGCTGTTGACAAATGACATCAAGATAATAGCCAAGATACTGTCTAAGAGACTAAACAAGGTCATAGATAGGATATGCATATCCTTGAAAAAGCTGCCCCTAGAGGCAGTGAAACACGTTGGAAGCTGCTCCCTCTCAAAGCCCCTCACTGCTATCGCTATCTTGCATGCACCAGGATCCAACCAGCCGTCTACATTTCCCATTTCTGGAAAATTATTTGTCCGGGACACTGTCACTTTGTTTTTCCACATCCATCGTGATTCCTACTCAGGAGGAAATTTCATCTACCTCCTCCCTGCAAACGGAGAATACAGCTCGCTACAGCAGTCCTACATGGATACAAATCTCCAAAGGGACACACAGTGGTAACTATACCTATCATATATTGTGTACGATCGAATCCAGTGGAAAACCCTTTACATCCCCAGTCCAAAAGGACTCCATTGTTCCATTCGGGACTGTATACAGGCGGCATAAATAGGAGCGGATCCTATCCATCTTTTCAAAAAATCTACTGGCACTTAGAGAGGGCCATTTGAGAGGTTTTATTTTCCCCCCATATTTTATGGTACCATTTTATTGTTCTAATGTGTTTATGAAATTTTGTCTATTACATATGCAATTAAATGTTTTTTACTTTGATTATCCCTCATTGGTAAGCGCTACTTTATTTCTCCATTTGTCTTCACTTTTTAGGGACCTACTCAGTCCCTTTAAGTAGCAGCTTTTTTGACACTCAGTACTTTCTTGTTTCTACATAGCAGAGTAAGCCTACATTCCTCTCTGCTTTCCACCACTTCCAGAAATAGACTGTTTCCCAAAAGGGAGTACTTTGCAAAAACAAAAAAGGAGGCACCAAAGGAACTGTGCTCACTGTAAACTTGATGCTTTGAAAAGTTAATGTAAGTTCTTTCCCCCATTAGTCTCTCAGAAAATCTTGTAAAACTCACCAGAAGCTCCCCTCCATGAGAGGATAGTAGGGGCCCTAATTCAGACGTACTGCTGTGACATCACTAGTCCTGTACCCCTCCATGTGTGGTAGTAGGGGCCCTGAATCAGACGTACTGCTGTGGCATCACCAGTCCTGCACCCCTCCATGCGTGGTAGTAGGGACCTGAATCAGACGTACTGCTGTGACATCACCAGTCCTGTACCCCTCCATGTGTGGTAGTAGAGGCCCTGAATGAGACGTACTGCTGTGGCATCTCCAGTCCTGTACCCCTCCATGTGTGGCAGTATGGTCCCAGAATCAGACGTACTGCTGTGGCATCACCAGTCCTGTACCCCTCCATGTGTGGTAGTAGGGGACCTGAATCAGACGTACTGCTGTGGCATCTCCAGTCCTGTACTCCTCCATGTGTGGTAGTAGGGGCCCTGAATCAGACGTACTGCTGTGGCATCACCAGTCCTGTACCCCTCCATGTGTGGCAGTAGGGTCCCAGAATCAGACGTACTGCTGTGACATCACCAGTCCTGTACCCCTCCATGTGTGGTAGTAGGGGCCCAGAATCAGACGTACTGCTGTGGCATCACCAGTCCTGTACCCCTCCATGTGTGGTAGTAGGGGCCCTGAATGAGACGTACTGCTGTGGCATCACCAGTCCTGCACCCCTCCATGTGTGGTAGTAGGGGCCCTGAATGAGACGTACTGCTGTGGCATCACCAGTCCTGTACCCCTCCATGTGTGGTAGTAGGGGCCCTGAATGAGACGTACTGCTGTGGCATCACCAGTCCTGTACCCCTCCATGTGTGGTAGTAGGGGCCCTGAATCAGACGTACTGCTGTGGCATCACCAGTCCTGTACCCCTCCATGTGTGGTAGTAGGGGCCCAGAATCAGACGTACTGCTGTGACATCACCAGTCCTGTACCCCTCCATGTGTGGTAGTAGGGGCCCAGAATCAGACGTACTGCTGTGACATCACCAGTCCTGTACCCCTCCATGTGTGGTAGTAGGGGCCCTGAATGAGACGTACTGCTGTGGCATCACCAGTCCTGTACCCTCCATGTGTGGCAGTAGGGGCCCTGAATGAGACGTACTGCTGTGACATCACTAGTCCTGTACTCCTCCATGTGTGGTAGTAGGGGCCCTGAATCAGATGTACTGCTGTGGCATCACCAGTCCTGTACCCTCCATGTGTGGTAGTAGGGGCCCTGAATCAGACGTTCTGCTGTGGCATCACCAGTCCTGTACCCCTCCATGTGTGGCAGTAGGGGCCCTGAATGAGACGTACTGCTGTGACATTACTAGTCCTGTACCCCTCCATGTGTGGTAGTAGGGGCCCTGAATCAGACGTACTGCTGTGGCATCACCAGTCCTGTACCCTCCATGTGTGGTAGTAGGGGCCCTGAATCAGACGTACTGCTGTGACATCACCAGTCCTGTACCCCTCCATGTGTGGTAGTAGGGGCCCTGAATCAGACGTACTGCTGTGGCATCACCAGTCCTGTACCCTCCATGTGTGGCAGTAGGGGCCCTGAATGAGACGTACTGCTGTGACATCACTAGTCCTGTACCCCTCCATGTGTGGTAGTAGGGGCCCAGAATCAGACGTACTGCTGTGACATCACCAGTCCTGTACCCATCCATGTGTGGCAGTAGGGGCCCTGAATCAGACGTACTGCTGTGACATCACCAGTCCTGTACCCCTCCATGTGTGGTAGTAGGGGCCCTGAATCAGACGTACTGCTGTGACATCACCAGTCCTGTACCCCTCCATGTGTGGTAGTAGGGGCCCTGAATCAGACGTACTGCTGTGACATCACCAGTCCTGTACCCCTCCATGTGTGGTAGTAGGGGCCCTGAATCAGACGTACTGCTGTGACATCACCAGTCCTGTACCCCTCCATGTGTGGTAGTAGGGGCCCTGAATCAGACGTACTGCTGTGGCATCACCAGTCCTGTACCCCTCCATGTGTGGTAGTAGGGGCCCTGAATCAGACGTACTGCTGTGGCATCACCAGTCCTGTACCCCTCCATGTGTGGTAGTAGGGGCCCTGAATGAGACGTACTGCTGTGGCATCACCAGTCCTGTACCCCTCCATGTGTGGTAGTAGGGGCCCTGAATGAGACGTACTGCTGTGACCTCACCAGTCCTGTACCCTCCATGTGTGGTAGTAGGGGCCCTGAATCAGATGTACTGCTGTGGCATCACCAGTCCTGTACCCCTCCATGTGTGGTAGTAGGGGCCCTGAATCAGATGTACTGCTGTGGCATCACCAGTCCTGTACCCCTCCATGTGTGGTAGTAGGGGCCCTGAATGAGACGTACTGCTGTGGCATCATCAGTCCTGTACCCCTCCATGTGTGGTAGTAGGGGCCCTGAATCAGATGTACTGCTGTGGCATCACCAGTCCTGTACCCCTCCATGTGTGGTAGTAGGGGCCCTGAATCAGATGTACTGCTGTGGCATCATCAGTCCTGTACCCGTCCATGTGTGGCAGTAGGGGCCCTGAATCAGACGTACTGCTGTGACATCACCAGTCCTGTACCCTCTATGTGTGGCAGTAGGGGCCCTGAATGAGACGTACTGCTGTGGCATCATCAGTCCTGTACTCCTCCATGTGTGGCAGTAGGGGCCCTGAATGAGACGTACTGCTGTGGCATCATCAGTCCTGTACTCCTCCATGTGTGGTAGCAGGGGCCCTGAATCAGACGTACTGCTGTGGCATCACCAGTCCTGTACCCCTCCATGTGTGGTAGTAGGGTCCCTGAATGAGACGTACTGCTGTGACATCACCAGTCCTGTACCCATCCATGTGTGGTAGTAGGGGCCCTGAATCAGACTTACTGCTGTGACATCACCAGTCCTGTACCCCTCCATGTGTGGTAGTAGGGGCCCTGAATGAGACGTACTGCTGTGGCATCACCAGTCCTGTACCCATCCATGTGTGGTAGTAGGGGCCCTGAATCAGACTTACTGCTGTGACATCACCAGTCCTGTACCCCTCCATGTGTGGTAGTAGGGGCCCTGAATCAGACGTACTGCTGTGGCATCTCCAGTCCTGTACTCCTCCATGTGTGGTAGTAGGGGCCCTGAATCAGACGTACTGCTGTGGCATCTCCAGTCCTGTACTCCTCCATGTGTGGTAGTAAGGGTCCTGAATCAGACGTACTGCTGTGACATCACCAGTCCTGTACCCCTCCATGTGTGGTAGTAGGGGCCCTGAATGAGACGTACTGCTGTGGCATCTCCAGTCCTGTACCCCTCCATGTGTGGTAGTAGGGGTCCTGAATCAGACTTACTGCTGTGGCATCATCAGTCCTGTACCCCTCCATGTGTGGCAGTAGGGGCCCTGAATGAGAAGTACTGCTGTGGCATCACCAGTCCTGCACCCCTCCATGTGTGGTAGTAGGGGCCCTGAATCAGACGTACTGCTGTGGCATCACCAGTCCTGTACCCCTCCATGTGTGGCAGTAGGGGCCCTGAATGAGAAGTACTGCTGTGGCATCACCAGTCCTGCACCCCTCCATGTGTGGTAGTAGGGGCCCTGAATCAGACGTACTGCTGTGGCATCACCAGTCCTGTACCACTCCATGTGTGGCAGTAGGGGCCCTGAATGAGAAGTACTGCTGTGGCATCACCAGTCCTGCACCCCTCCATGTGTGGTAGTAGGGGCCCTGAATCAGACGTACTGCTGTGGCATCACCAGTCCTGTACCACTCCATGTGTGGTAGTAGGGGCCCTGAATCAGACGTACTGCTGTGGCATCACCAGTCCTGTACTCCTCCATGTGTGGCAGTAGGGGCCCTGAATCAGACTTACTGCTGTGGCATCACCAGTCCTGCACCCCTCCATGTGTGGTAGTAGGGGCCCTGAATCAGACGTACTGCTGTGACATCACCAGTCCTGTACCCCTCCATGTGTGGTAGTAGGGGCCCTGAATCAGACGTACTGCTGTGGCATCACCAGTCCTGTACTCCTCCATGTGTGGCAGTAGGGGCCCTGAATCAGACTTACTGCTGTGGCATCACCAGTCCTGCACCCCTCCATGTGTGGTAGTAGGGGCCCTGAATCAGACGTACTGCTGTGGCATCACCAGTCCTGTACCCATCCATGTGTGGTAGTAGGGGCCCTGAATCAGACTTACTGCTGTGACATCACCAGTCCTGTACCCCTCCATGTGTGGTAGTAGGGGCCCTGAATCAGACGTACTGCTGTGGCATCTCCAGTCCTGTACTCCTCCATGTGTGGTAGTAGGGGCCCTGAATCAGACGTACTGCTGTGGCATCTCCAGTCCTGTACTCCTCCATGTGTGGTAGTAAGGGTCCTGAATCAGACGTACTGCTGTGACATCACCAGTCCTGTACCCCTCCATGTGTGGTAGTAGGGGCCCTGAATGAGACGTACTGCTGTGGCATCTCCAGTCCTGTACCCCTCCATGTGTGGTAGTAGGGGTCCTGAATCAGACTTACTGCTGTGGCATCATCAGTCCTGTACCCCTCCATGTGTGGCAGTAGGGGCCCTGAATGAGAAGTACTGCTGTGGCATCACCAGTCCTGCACCCCTCCATGTGTGGTAGTAGGGGCCCTGAATCAGACGTACTGCTGTGGCATCACCAGTCCTGTACCCCTCCATGTGTGGCAGTAGGGGCCCTGAATGAGAAGTACTGCTGTGGCATCACCAGTCCTGCACCCCTCCATGTGTGGTAGTAGGGGCCCTGAATCAGACGTACTGCTGTGGCATCACCAGTCCTGTACCACTCCATGTGTGGCAGTAGGGGCCCTGAATGAGAAGTACTGCTGTGGCATCACCAGTCCTGCACCCCTCCATGTGTGGTAGTAGGGGCCCTGAATCAGACGTACTGCTGTGGCATCACCAGTCCTGTACCACTCCATGTGTGGTAGTAGGGGCCCTGAATCAGACGTACTGCTGTGGCATCACCAGTCCTGTACTCCTCCATGTGTGGCAGTAGGGGCCCTGAATCAGACTTACTGCTGTGGCATCACCAGTCCTGCACCCCTCCATGTGTGGTAGTAGGGGCCCTGAATCAGACGTACTGCTGTGACATCACCAGTCCTGTACCCCTCCATGTGTGGTAGTAGGGGCCCTGAATCAGACGTACTGCTGTGGCATCACCAGTCCTGTACTCCTCCATGTGTGGCAGTAGGGGCCCTGAATCAGACTTACTGCTGTGGCATCACCAGTCCTGCACACCTCCATGTGTGGTAGTAGGGGCCCTGAATCAGACGTACTGCTGTGGCATCACCAGTCCTGTACCCCTCCATGTGTGGTAGTAGGGGCCCTGAATTAGACGTTCTGCTGTGGCATCACCAGTCCTGTACCCCCCCATGTGTGGTAGTAAGGGTCCTGAATCAGACGTACTGCTGTGGCATCACCAGTCCTGTACCCCTCCATGTGTGGTAGTAGGGGCCCTGAATTAGACGTTCTGCTGTGGCATCACCAGTCCTGTACCCCCCCATGTGTGGTAGTAAGGGTCCTGAATCAGACGTACTGCTGTGGCATCACCAGTCCTGCACCCCTCCAAGTGTGGTAGTAGGGGCCCTGAATCAGACGTACTGCTGTGGCATCACCAGTCCTGTACCACTCCATGTGTGGTAGTAGGGGCCCTGAATCAGACGTACTGCTGTGGCATCACCAGTCCTGTACCCCTCCATGTGTGGCAGTAGGGGCCCTGAATCAGACGTACTGCTGTGGCATCACCAGTCCTGTACCCCTCCATGTGTGGTAGTAGGGGCCCTGAATCAGACGTACTGCTGTGGCATCACCAGTCCTGTACCCCTCCATGTGTGGTAGTAGGGGCCCTGAATCAGACATACTGCTGTGGCATCACCAGTCCTGTACCCTCCATGTGTGGCAGTAGGGGCCCTGAATGAGACATACTGCTGTGGCATCACCAGTCCTGTACCCCTCCATGTGTGGCAGTAGGGGCCCTGAATCAGACTTACTGCTGTGGCATCACCAGTCCTGTACCCCTCCATGTGTGGCAGTAGGGGCCCTGAATCAGATGTACTGCTGTGGCATCACCAGTCCTGTACCACTCCATGTGTGGTAGTAGGGGCCCTGAATGAGACGTACTGCTGTGGCATCTCCAGTCCTGTACCCCTCCATGTGTGGTAGTAGGGGCCCTTAATCAGACGTACTGCTGTGGCATCACCAGTCCTGTACCACTCCATGTGTGGTAGTAGGGGCCCTGAATGAGACGTACTGCTGTGGCATCACCAGTCCTGTACCCCTCCATGTGTGGCAGTAGGGGCCCTGAATCAGACTTACTGCTGTGGCATCACCAGTCCTGCACCCCTCCATGTGTGGTAGTAGGGGCCCTGAATCAGACGTACTGCTGTGGCATCACCAGTCCTGTACCCTCCATGTGTGGCAGTAGGGGCCCTGAATGAGACGTACTGCTGTGGCATCACCAGTCCTGTACTCCTCCATGTGTGGTAGTAGGGGCCCTGAATCAGACGTACTGCTGTGGCATCACCAGTCCTGTACCCCTCCATGTGTGGCAGTAGGGGCCCTGAATGAGACGTACTGCTGTGACATCACCAGTCCTGTACCCCTCCATGTGTGGCAGTAGGGGCCCTGAATCAGACGTACTGCTGTGACATCACCAGTCCTGCACCCCTCCATGTGTGGCAGTAGGGGCCCTGAATCAGACGTACTGCTGTGGCATCACCAGTCGTGTACCCTCTATGTGTGGCAGTAGGGGCCCTGAATGAGACGTACTGCTGTGGCATCTCCAGTCCTGTACCCCTCCATGTGTGGTAATAGGGGTCCTGAATCAGACGTATTGCTGTGGTATCACCAGTACTGTACCCCTCCATGTGTGGTAGTAAGGGTCCTGAATCAGACGTACTGCTGTGGCATCACCAGTCCTGTACCACTCCATGTGTGGCAGTAGGGGCCCTGAATCAGACGTACTGCTGTGGCATCACCAGTCCTGTACTCCTCTATGTGTGGTAGTAGGGGCCCAGAATCAGACGTACTGCTGTGGCATCACCAGTCCTGCACCCCTCCATGTGTGCTAGTAGTGCCCTGAATCAGACGTACTGCTGTGGCATCACCAGTCCTGTACCCCTCCATGTGTGGCAGTAGGGGCCCTGAATCAGACGTACTGCTGTGGCATCACCAATCCTGTACCCCTCCATGTGTGGTAGTAGGGGCCCTGAATCAGACGTACTGCTGTGGCATCACCAGTCCTGTACCCCTCCATGTGTGGAAGTAAGGGACCTGAATCAGACGTACTGCTGTGGCATCACCAGTCCTGCACCCATCCATGTGTGGCAGCAGGGGCCCTGAATCAGACGTACTGCTGTGGCATCACTAGTCCTGTACCCCTCCATGTGTGGCAGTAGGGGCCCTGAATCAGACGTACTGCTGTGGCATCACCAGTCCTGTACCCCTCCATGTGTGGCAGTAAGGGTCCTGAATCAGACGTACTGCTGTGATATCACCAGTCCTGTACCCATCCATGTGTGGCAGTAGGGGCCCTGAATGAGACGTACTGCTGTGGCATCACCAGTCCTGTACCCCTCCATGTGTGGTAGTAAGGGTCCTGAATCAGACGTACTGCTGTGACCTCACCAGTCCTGTACCCTCCATGTGTGGCAGTAGGGACCCTGAATCAGACGTACTGCTGTGGCATCACCAGTCCTGCACCCTTCCATGTGTGGTAGTAGGGGTCCTGAATCAGACGTACTGCTGTGGCATCACCAGTCCTGTACCCCTCCATGTGTGGCAGTAGGGGCCCTGAATCAGACGTACTGCTGTGGCATCACCAGTCCTGTACCCTTTCCATGTGTGGTAGTAGGGGTCCTGAATCAGACGTACTGCTGTGACATCACCAGTCCTGTACCCTCTATGTGTGGCAGTAGGGGCCCTGAATGAGACGTACTGCTGTGGCATCTCCAGTCCTGTACCCTTCCATGTGTGGCAGTAGGGGCCCTGAATGAGACGTACTGCTGTGGCATCACCAGTACTGTACCCCTCCATGTGTGGTAGTTGGGGCCCTGAATCAGACGTACTGCTGTGGCATCACCAGTCCTGTACCCTCCATGTGTGGTAGTAAGGGTCCTGAATCAGACGTACTGCTGTGACATCACCAGTCCTGCACCCCTCCATGTGTGGCAGTAGGGGCCCTGAATCAGACGTACTGCTGTGGCATCACCAGTACTGTACCCCTCCATGTGTGGCAGTAGGGGCCCTGAATCAGACGTACTGCTGTGGCATCACCAGTCCTGTACTCCTCCATGTGTGGCAGTAGGGGCCCTGAATCAGACGTACTGCTGTGGCATCACCAGTACTGTACCCCTCCATGTGTGGCAGTAGGGGCCCTGAATCAGACGTACTGCTGTGGCATCACCAGTACTGTACCCCTCCATGTGTGGCAGTAGGGGCCCTGAATCAGACGTACTGCTGTGGCATCACCAGTACTGTACCCCTCCATGTGTGGTAGTAGGGGCCCTGAATCAGACGTACTGCTGTGGCATCTACAGTCCTGTACCCTTCCATGTGTGGTAGTAGGGGCCCTGAATCAGACGTACTGCTGTGGCATCTACAGTCCTGTACCCTTCCATGTGTGGCAGTAGGGGCCCTGAATCAGACGTACTGCTGTGGCATCACCAGTCCTGTACTCCTCCATGTGTGGCAGTAGGGGCCCTGAATCAGACGTACTGCTGTGGCATCACCAGTCCTGTACCCCTCCATGTGTGGCAGTAGGGGCCCTGAATCAGACGTACTGCTGTGGCATCACCAGTCCTGCACCCCTCCATGTGTGGCAGTAGGGGCCCTGAATCAGACGTACTGCTGTGGCATCACCAGTACTGTACCCCTCCATGTGTGGCAGTAGGGGCCCTGAATCAGACGTACTGCTGTGGCATCTCCAGTCCTGTACCCCTCAATGTGTGGTAGTAAGGGCCCTGAATGAGACGTACTGCTGTGGCATCACCAGTCCTGTACCCCTCCATGTGTGGTAGTAAGGTTCCTGAATCAGACGTACTGCTGTGGCATCACCAGTCCTGCACCCCTCCATGCGTGGTAGTAGGGGCCCTGAATCAGACGTACTGCTGTGGCATCACCAGTCCTGCACCCCTACATGTGTGCTAGTAGTGCCCTGAATCAGACGTACTGCTGTGGCATCACCAGTCCTGTACCCCTCCATGTGTGGCAGTAGGGGCCCTGAATCAGACGTACTGCTGTGGCATCACCAGTCCTCTACCCCTCCATGTGTGGTAGTAGGGGCCCTGAATCAGACGTACTGCTGTGGCATCACCAGTCCTGTACCCCTCCATGTGTGGAAGTAAGGGTCCTGAATCAGACGTACTGCTGTGGCATCACCAGTCCTGTACCCCTCCATGTGTGGCAGTAGGGGCCCTGAATCAGACGTACTGCTGTGGCATCACCAGTCCTGTACCCCTCCATGTGTGGCAGTAGGGGCCCTGAATCAGACGTACTGCTGTGGCATCACCAGTCATGTACCCTACATGTGTGGTAGTAGGGGTCCTGAATCAGACGTACTGCTGTGGCATCACCAGTCCTGCACCCATCCATGTGTGGCAGCAGGGGCCCTGAATCAGACGTACTGCTGTGGCATCACCAGTCCTGTACCCTCCATGTGTGGCAGTAGGGGCCCTGAATCAGACGTACTGCTGTGGCATCTCCAGTCCTGTACCCCTCCATGTGTGGCAGTAGGGGCCCTGAATCAGACGTACTGCTGTGACATCACCAGTCCTGTACCCCTCCATGTGTGGTAGTAGGGGCCCTGAATCAGATGTACTGCTGTGACCTCACCAGTCCTGTACCCCTCCATGTGTAGTAGTAGGGGCCCTGAATCAGATGTACTGCTGTGACCTCACCAGTCCTGTACCCCTCCATGTGTGGTAGTAAGGGTCCTGAATCAGACGTACTGCTGTGGCATCACCAGTCCTGTACCCCTCCATGTGTGGTAGTAGGGGCCCTGAATCAGATGTACTGCTGTGACCTCACCAGTCCTGTACCCTCCATGTGTGGCAGTAGGGGCCCTGAATCAGACGTACTGCTGTGGCATCACCAGTCCTGTACCCCTCCATGTGTGGTAGTAGGGTCCCTGAATCAGACGTACTGCTGTGACATCACCAGTCCTGTACTCCTCCATGTGTGGCAGTAGGGGCCCTGAATGAGACGTACTGCTGTGGCATCATCAGTCCTGTACCCCTCCATGTGTGGTAGTAGGGGCCCTGAATCAGATGTACTGCTGTGGCATCACCAGTCCTGTACCCCTCCATGTGTGGTAGTAGGGGCCCTGAATCAGATGTACTGCTGTGGCATCACCAGTCCTGTACCCCTCCATGTGTGGTAGTAGGGGCCCTGAATCAGACGTACTGCTGTGGCATCACCAGTCCTGTACCCCTCCATGTGTGGTAGTAGGGGCCCTGAATCAGATGTACTGCTGTGGCATCACCAGTCCTGTACCCATCCATGTGTGGTAGTAGGGGCCCTGAATCAGATGTACTGCTGTGGCATCACCAGTACTGTACCCCTCCATGTGTGGTAGTAGGGGCCCTGAATGAGACGTACTGCTGTGGCATCACCAGTCCTGTACCCCTCCATGTGTGGTAGTAGGGGCCCTGAATCAGACGTACTGCTGTGACATCACCAGTCCTGTACCCCTCCATGTGTGGTAGTAAGGACCCTGAATCAGACGTACTGCTGTGACATCACCAGTCCTGTACTCCTCCATGTGTGGCAGTAGGGGCCCTGAATGAGACGTACTGCTGTGGCATCATCAGTCCTGTACCCCTCCATGTGTGGTAGTAGGGGCCCTGAATCAGATGTACTGCTGTGGCATCACCAGTCCTGTACCCCTCCATGTGTGGCAGTAGGGGCCCTGAATGAGACGTACTGCTGTGGCATCACCAGTCCTGTACCCCTCCATGTGTGGTAGTAGGGGCCCTGAATCAGACGTACTGCTGTGACATCACCAGTCCTGTACCCCTCCATGTGTGGTAGTAAGGACCCTGAATCAGACGTACTGCTGTGACATCACCAGTCCTGTACCCTCCATGTGTGGCAGTAGGGGCCCTGAATGAGACGTACTGCTGTGGCATCACCAGTCCTGTACCCTCCATGTGTGGCAGTAGGGGCCCTGAATGAGACGTACTGCTGTGGCATCATCAGTCCTGTACCCCTCCATGTGTGGCAGTAGGGGCCCTGAATGAGACGTACTGCTGTGGCATCATCAGTCCTGTACCCCTCCATGTGTGGCAGTAGGGGCCCTGAATCAGACGTACTGCTGTGGCATCACCAGTCCTGTACCCCTCCATGTGTGGCAGTAGGGGCCCTGAATGAGACGTACTGCTGTGGCATCACCAGTCCTGTACCCCTCCATGTGTGGAAGTAAGGGTCCTGAATCAGACGTACTGCTGTGGCATCACCAGTCCTGTACCCCTCCATGTGTGGTAGTAAGGGTCCTGAATCAGACGTACTGCTGTGGCATCACCAGTCCTGTACCCCTCCATGTGTGGCAGTAGGGGCCCTGAATGAGACGTACTGCTGTGGCATCACCAGTACTGTATGCTGGCAGCTTTTCTGGTACTGTGGCCTTTTTGTTTTAAAAAAGTTTCACAAAAATGAAAGGACCCCAATAACCCAACATTGTAATCCGTCATTACACCTTCCCTCTACTTCATATTACATTAGATAATACATCTCTGGGTATCCCATCTTCTCTGACATGACCCTGGACTGTATAACAAGGACTTACCAGCAGAGCACAGTGGTTGTGTGATGGTATATGATCACGGCTGCCTGACCGCTCACTTTTTGCTGGTGGTAAAATCATCGGCTCCTTGTCATGCTGTAGCTGGCGATCCTCAGCAATACGCCGAAGCACGAGATCCCGATCCTGAGGGGTGAGGAAGCTCATATATTAAGAAAACCAGGACCTCTAGACACATCTCACTGTTTAACCTCACATTCTAATACAAAATTCTTTTACTTACACACAAAGCCATAAACCAAACTACACCAACATACATATCTTCTCTTATCTCAAAGTATCTTCCAACACGACCTCTACGCTCCTCCCAAGATCTGCGTCTCTCATCCACACTCATTACACGCTCCCATTCCCGACTGCAGGACTTTCTTCGGGCTGCACCCACTCTGTGGAATGCCCTCCCAAGCACAATAAGACTCTCCTCCAGTCTCCAAACCTATAAGCGTTCCCTAAAAACTCACATCTTCAGGCAGCTTATCAAATTCCAGAACCAGTCACAGAACCTTTATTCTGGTGGAATCGATGCAATAAAGAATACAGTATCTATCCTTATGTATCAATGCCTATTTCCCTATAGATTGTAAGCTTGCGAGCAGGGCCCTCCTACATTTGTCTGTAAATACCCTGTTTGTTGTATCACTGTCTCCTTTGCAAAGCGCAACGGAATCTGCGGCACTATAGAAGACACTGTTAATAAATAAATAAATAAATAAATTCCACCTCTGGAACTAGTGTGAAGGAAAATACTATGTGATACAGGCAGCGATCAGAGAGGCGGGCTATACATATCACACAGGCAGCAGAGAGGCGGGCTATACATATCACACAGGCAGCGATCAGAGAGGCGGGCTATACATATCACAAAGGCAGCAGAGAGGCGGGCTATACATATCACACAGAAGGCGACCAGAGAGGCGGGCTATACATATCACACAGGCAGCGATCAGAGAGGCAGGCTATACATATCACACAGGCAGCAGAGAGGCGGGCTATATATATCACACAGGCAGCAGAGAGGCAGGCTATACATATCACACGGGCAGAGATCAGAGAGGCGGGCTATACATATCACACAGGCAGCAGAGAGGCAGGCTATACATATCACACAGGCAGCAGAGAGGCGGGCTATACATATCACACAGGCAGCGATCAGAGAGGCGGGCTATACATATCACAAAGGCAGCAGAGAGGCAGGCTATACATATCACACAGAAGGCGACCAGAGAGGCGGGCTATACATATCACACAGGCAGCGATCAGAGAGGCAGGCTATACATATCACACAGGCAGCAGAGAGGCGGGCTATACATATCACACAGGCAGCAGAGAGGCAGGCTATACATATCACACGGGCAGAGATCAGAGAGGCGGGCTATACATATCACACAGGCAGCAGAGAGACGGGCTATACATATCACACAGGCAGCGACAAGAGAGGCGAGCTATACATATCACACAGGCAGCAGAGAGGCAGGCTATATATATATATATATATATCACACAGGCAGCGATCAGAGAGGCGGGCTATACATATCACACAGGCAGATATCAGAGAGGCGGGATATATATATATATATATATATATATATATATATATCACACAGGCAGCAGAGAGGCAGGCTATATATATATATCACACAGGCAGCGATCAGAGAGGAGGGATATATATATATATATATATATATATATCACACAGGCAGCGACCAGTGTGGCGGGCTATACATATCACACAAGCAGCGATCAGAGAGGCGGGCTATACATATCACACAGGCAGCGATCAGAGAGGCGGGCTATACATATCACAAAGGCAGCAGAGAGGCGGGCTATACATATCACACAGAAGGCGACCAGAGAGGCGGGCTATACATATCACACAGGCAGCAGAGAGGCGGGCTATACATATCACACAGGAGCAGAGAGGCGGGCTATACATATCACACAGGCAGCAGAGAGGCGGGCTATACATATCACACAGGCAGCAGAGAGGCGGGCTATACATATCACACAGGCAGCAGAGAGGCGGGCTATACATATCACACAGGCAGCGATCAGAGAGGCGGGCTATACATATCAAACAGGCAGCAGAGAGGCAGGCTATACATATCACACAGGCAACAGAGAGGCAGGCTATACATATCACACAGGCAGCGACAAGAGAGGCGGGCTATACATATCACACAGGCAGCGATCAGAGAGGCGGGATATATATATATATATATATATCACAGGCAGCAGAGAGGCGGGCTATACATATCACACAGGCAGCGAACAGAGAGGAGCGCTATACATATCACACAGGCAGCAGAGAGGCGGGCTATACATATCACACAGGCAGCGACAAGAGAGGCGGGCTATACATATCACACAGGCAGCGATCAGAGAGGCGGGATATATATATATATCACACAGGCAGCAGAGAGGCAGGCTATATATATATCACACAGGCAGCGATCAGAGAGGCGGGCTATACATATTACACAGGCAGCAGAGAGGCGGGCTATACATATCACACAGGCAGCGACAAGAGAGGCGGGCTATACATATCACACAGGCAGCGATCAGAGAGGCGGGATATATATCACACAGGCAGCAGAGAGGCAGGCTATATATATATCACACAGGCAGCGATCAGAGAGGCGGGCTATACATATCACACAGGCAGCGATCAGAGAGGCGGGCTATACATATCACACAGGCAGCAGAGAGGCGGGCTATACATATCACACAGGCAGCGACAAGAGAGGTGGGCTATACATATCACACAGGCAGCGATCAGAGAGGCGGGATATACATATCACACAGGCAGCAGAGAGGCGGGCTATACATATCACACAGGCAGCAGAGAGGCGGGCTATACATATCACACAGGCAGCAGAGAGGCAGGCTATACATATCACACAGGCAGCAGAGAGGCGGGCTATACATATCACACAGGCAGCTAACAGAGAGGCGGGCTATACATATCACACAGGCAGCGAACAGAGAGGCGGGATATATATATATATATCACACAGGCAGGGATCAGAGAGGCGGGCTATATATATCACACAGGCAGCGAACAGAGAGGCGGGCTATACATATCACACAGGCAGCGATCAGAGAGGCGGGCTATACATATCACACAGGCAGCGACCAGAGAGGCGGGCTACACATATCACACAGGCAGCAGAGAGGCGGGCTATACATATCACACAGGCAGCAGAGAGGCGGGCTATACATATCACACAGGCAGCGATCAGAGAGGCAGGCTATATATATCACACAGGCAGCAGAGAGGCGGGCTATACATATCACACAGGCAGCAGAGAGGTGGGCTATACATATCACACAGAAGGCGACCAGAGAGGCGGGCTATACATATCCCACAGGCAGCAGAGAGGCGGGCTATACATATCACACAGGCAGCGACCAGAGAGGCAGGCTATACATATCACACAGGCAGCTATCAGAGAGGCGGGCTATACATATCACACAGGCAGCAGAGAGGCGGGCTATACATATCACACAGGCAGCAGAGAGGCAGGCTATACATATCACACGGGCAGAGATCAGAGAGGCGGGCTATACATATCACACAGGCAGCAGAGAGACGGCCTATACATATCACACAGGCAGCGACAAGAGAGGCGGGCTATACATATCACACAGGCAGCAGAGAGGCAGGATATATATATATATCACACCGGCAGCAGAGAGGCGGGCTATACATATCACACAGGCAGCAGAGAGGCGGGCTATATATATATCACACAGGCAGCGATCAGAGAGGCGGGCTATACATATCACACAGGCAGCGACCAAAGAGGCGGGCTATACATATCACACAGGCAGCGATCAGAGAGGCAGGCTATACATATCACACAGGCAGCAGAGAGGCGGGCTATACATATCACACAGGCAGCAGAGAGGCAGGCTATACATATCACACGGGCAGAGAGGCGGGCTATACATATCACACAGGCAGCAGAGAGACGGGCTATACATATCACACAGGCAGCGACAAGAGAGGCGAGCTATACATATCACACAGGCAGCAGAGAGGCAGGCTATATATATATATATCACACAGGCAGCGATCAGAGAGGCGGGCTATACATATCACACAGGCAGATATCAGAGAGGCGGGATATATATATATATATATATATATATATATATATCACACAGGCAGCAGAGAGGCAGGCTATATATATATATCACACAGGCAGCGATCAGAGAGGCGGGCTATACATATCACACAGGCAGCGATCAGAGAGGCGGGCTATACATATCACACAGGCAGCGATCAGAGAGGCGGGCTATACATATCACACAGGCAGCGATCAGAGAGGCGGGCTATACATATCACACAGGCAGCGATCAGAGAGGCGGGCTATACATATCACACAGGCAGCGATCAGAGAGGCGGGCTATACATATCACACAGGCAGCGATCAGAGAGGCGGGCTATACATATCACACAGGCAGCAGAGAGGCGGGCTATACATATCACACAGGCAGCAGAGAGGCAGGCTATATATATATATCACACAGGCAGCGACCAGGGTGGCGGGCTATACATATCACACAAGCAGCGATCAGAGAGGCGGGCTATACATATCACACAGGCAGCGATCAGAGAGGCGGGCTATACATATCACACAGGCAGCGATCAGAGAGGCGGGCTATACATATCACACCGGCAGCAGAGAGGCAGGCTATACATATCACACAGGCAGCTATCAGAGAGGCGGGCTATACATATCACACAGGCAGCAGAGAGGCGGGCTATACATATCACACAGGCAGCAGAGAGGCGGGCTATACATATCACACAGGCAGCAGAGAGGCAGGCTATATATATATATCACACAGGCAGCGACCAGGGTGGCGGGCTATACATATCACACAAGCAGCGATCAGAGAGGCGGGCTATACATATCACACAGGCAGCGATCAGAGAGGCGGGCTATACATATCACACAGGCAGCGATCAGAGAGGCGGGCTATACATATCACACCGGCAGCAGAGAGGCAGGCTATACATATCACACAGGCAGCTATCAGAGAGGCGGGCTATACATATCACACAGGCAGCAGAGAGGCGGGCTATACATATCACACAGGCAGCAGAGAGGCGGGCTATACATATCACACAGGCAGCAGAGAGGCAGGCTATATATATATATCACACAGGCAGCGACCAGGGTGGCGGGCTATACATATCACACAAGCAGCGATCAGAGAGGTGGGCTATACATATCACACAGGCAGCGATCAGAGAGGCGGGCTATACATATCACACAGGCAGCGATCAGAGAGGCGGGCTATACATATCACACCGGCAGCAGAGAGGCAGGCTATACATATCACACAGGCAGCTATCAGAGAGGCGGGCTATACATATCACACAGGCAGCAGAGAGGCGGGCTATACATATCACACAGGCAGCAGAGAGGCGGGCTATACATATCACACAGGCAGCAGAGAGGCAGGCTATATATATATATCACACAGGCAGCGACCAGGGTGGCGGGCTATACATATCACACAAGCAGCGATCAGAGAGGCGGGCTATACATATCACACAGGCAGCGATCAGAGAGGCGGGCTATACATATCACACAGAAGGCGACCAGAAAGGCGGGCTATACATATCACACAGAAGGCGACCAGAGAGGCGGGCTATACATATCACACAGGCAGCAGAGAGGCGGGCTATACATATCACACAGGCAGCAGAGAGGCGGGCTATACATATCACACAGGCAGCAGAGAGGCGGGCTATACATATCACACAGGCAGCAGAGAGGCGGGCTATACATATCACACAGGCAGCGATCAGAGAGGCGGGCTATACATATCACACAGGCAGCGATCAGAGAGGCGGGCTATACATATCAAACAGGCAGCAGAGAGGCAGGCTATACATATCACACAGGCAACAGAGAGGCGGGCTATACATATCACACAGGCAGCGACAAGAGAGGCGGGCTATACATATCACACAGGCAGCGATCAGAGAGGCGGGATATATATATATATATATATATCACAGGCAGCAGAGAGGCGGGCTATACATATCACACAGGCAGCGATCAGAGAGGCGGGCTATACATATCACACAGGCAGCAGAGAGGCGGGCTATACATATCACACAGGCAGCAGAGAGGCAGGCTATACATATCACACAGGCAGCAGAGAGGCGGGCTATACATATCACACAGGCAGCAGAGAGGCGGGCTATACATATCACACCGGCAGCAGAGAGGCAGGCTATACATATCACACAGGCAGCTATCAGAGAGGCGGGCTATACATATCACACAGGCAGCAGAGAGGCGGGCTATACATATCACACAGGCAGCAGAGAGGCGGGCTACACATATCACACAGGCAGCAGAGAGGCAGGCTATATATATATATCACACAGGCAGCGACCAGGGTGGCGGGCTATACATATCACACAAGCAGCGATCAGAGAGGCGGGCTATACATATCACACAGGCAGCGATCAGAGAGGCGGGCTATACATATCACAAAGGCAGCAGAGAGGCGGGCTATACATATCACACAGAAGGCGACCAGAGAGGCGGGCTATACATATCACACAGGCAGCGATCAGAGAGGCGGGCTATACATATCACACAGGCAGCGATCAGAGAGGCGGGCTATACATATCAAACAGGCAGCAGAGAGGCAGGCTATACATATCACACAGGCAACAGAGAGGCGGGCTATACATATCACACAGGCAGCGACAAGAGAGGCGGGCTATACATATCACACAGGCAGCGATCAGAGAGGCGGGATATATATATATATATATATATCACAGGCAGCAGAGAGGCGGGCTATACATATCACACAGGCAGCGATCAGAGAGGCGGGCTATACATATCACACAGGCAGCAGAGAGGCGGGCTATACATATCACACAGGCAGCAGAGAGGCAGGCTATACATATCACACAGGCAGCAGAGAGGCGGGCTATACATATCACACAGGCAGCAGAGAGGCGGGCTATACATATCACACCGGCAGCAGAGAGGCAGGCTATACATATCACACAGGCAGCTATCAGAGAGGCGGGCTATACATATCACACAGGCAGCAGAGAGGCGGGCTATACATATCACACAGGCAGCAGAGAGGCGGGCTATACATATCACACAGGCAGCAGAGAGGCAGGCTATATATATATATCACACAGGCAGCGACCAGGGTGGCGGGCTATACATATCACACAAGCAGCGATCAGAGAGGCGGGCTATACATATCACACAGGCAGCGATCAGAGAGGCGGGCTATACATATCACAAAGGCAGCAGAGAGGCGGGCTATACATATCACACAGAAGGCGACCAGAGAGGCGGGCTATACATATCACACAGGCAGCAGAGAGGCGGGCTATACATATCACACAGGCAGCAGAGAGGCGGGCTATACATATCACACAGGCAGCAGAGAGGCGGGCTATACATATCACACAGGCAGCAGAGAGGCGGGCTATACATATCACACAGGCAGCAGAGAGGCGGGCTATACATATCACACAGGCAGCGATCAGAGAGGCGGGCTATACATATCAAACAGGCAGCAGAGAGGCAGGCTATACATATCACACAGGCAACAGAGAGGCGGGCTATACATATCACACAGGCAGCGACAAGAGAGGCGGGCTATACATATCACACAGGCAGCGATCAGAGAGGCGGGATATATATATATATATATATATATATATATATATATATTTATCACAGGCAGCAGAGAGGCGGGCTATACATATCACACAGGCAGCGAACAGAGAGGAGCGCTATACATATCACACAGGCAGCAGAGAGGCGGGCTATACATATCACACAGGCAGCGACAAGAGAGGCGGGCTATACATATCACACAGGCAGCGATCAGAGAGGCGGGATATATATATATCACACAGGCAGCAGAGAGGCAGGCTATATATATATATCACACAGGCAGCGATCAGAGAGGCGGGCTATACATATTACACAGGCAGCAGAGAGGCGGGCTATACATATCACACAGGCAGCGACAAGAGAGGCGGGCTATACATATCACACAGGCAGCGATCAGAGAGGCGGGATATATATATATCACACAGGCAGCAGAGAGGCAGGCTATATATATATCACACAGGCAGCGATCAGAGAGGCGGGCTATACATATCACACAGGCAGCGATCAGAGAGGCGGGCTATACATATCACACAGGCAGCAGAGAGGCGGGCTATACATATCACAGGCAGCGACAAGAGAGGTGGGCTATACATATCACACAGGCAGCGATCAGAGAGGCGGGATATACATATCACACAGGCAGCAGAGAGGCGGGCTATACATATCACACAGGCAGCAGAGAGGCGGGCTATACATATCACACAGGCAGCAGAGAGGCAGGCTATACATATCACACAGGCAGCAGAGAGGCGGGCTATACATATCACACAGGCAGCGAACAGAGAGGCGGGCTATACATATCACACAGGCAGCGAACAGAGAGGCGGGATATATATATCACACAGGCAGCGAACAGAGAGGCGGGCTATACATATCACACAGGCAGCGATCAGAGAGGCGGGCTATACATATCACACAGGCAGCGACCAGAGAGGCGGGCTACACATATCACACAGGCAGCAGAGAGGCGGGCTATACATATCACACAGGCAGCAGAGAGGCGGGCTATACATATCACACAGGCAGCGATCAGAGAGGCAGGCTATATATATCACACAGGCAGCAGAGAGGCGGGCTATACATATCACACAGGCAGCAGAGAGGTGGGCTATACATATCACACAGAAGGCGACCAGAGAGGCGGGCTATACATATCCCACAGGCAGCAGAGAGGCGGGCTATACATATCACACAGGCAGCAGAGAGGCGGGCTATACATATCACACAGGCAGCGAACAGAGAGGCGGGCTATACATATCACACAGGCAGCGAACAGAGAGGTGGGATATATATATCACACAGGCAGCGAACAGAGAGGCGGGCTATACATATCACACAGGCAGCGATCAGAGAGGCGGGCTATACATATCACACAGGCAGCGACAAGAGAGGCGGGCTATACATATCACACAGGCAGCAGAGAGGCAGGATATATATATATATCACACCGGCAGCAGAGAGGCGGGCTATACATATCACACAGGCAGCAGAGAGGCGGGCTATATATATATCACACAGGCAGCGATCAGAGAGGCGGGCTATACATATCACACAGGCAGCGACCAGAGAGGCGGGCTATACATATCACACAGGCAGCGATCAGAGAGGCAGGCTATACATATCACACAGGCAGCAGAGAGGCGGGCTATACATATCACACAGGCAGCAGAGAGGCAGGCTATACATATCACACGGGCAGAGAGGCGGGCTATACATATCACACAGGCAGCAGAGAGACGGGCTATACATATCACACAGGCAGCGACAAGAGAGGCGAGCTATACATATCACACAGGCAGCAGAGAGGCAGGCTATATATATATATATCACACAGGCAGCGATCAGAGAGGCGGGCTATACATATCACACAGGCAGATATCAGAGAGGCGGGATATATATATATATATATATATATATATATATCACACAGGCAGCAGAGAGGCAGGCTATATATATATATATCACACAGGCAGCGATCAGAGAGGCGGGATATACATATCACACAGGCAGCGATCAGAGAGGCGGGCTATACATATCACACAGGCAGCGATCAGAGAGGCGGGCTATACATATCACACAGGCAGCGATCAGAGAGGCGGGCTATACATATCACACAGGCAGCAGAGAGGCAGGCTATACATATCACACAGGCAGCTATCAGAGAGGCGGGCTATACATATCACACAGGCAGCAGAGAGGCGGGCTATACATATCACACAGGCAGCAGAGAGGCGGGCTATACATATCACACAGGCAGCAGAGAGGCAGGCTATATATATATATCACACAGGCAGCGACCAGGGTGGCGGGCTATACATATCACACAAGCAGCGATCAGAGAGGCGGGCTATACATATCACACAGGCAGCGATCAGAGAGGCGGGCTATACATATCACACAGGCAGCGATCAGAGAGGCGGGCTATACATATCACACCGGCAGCAGAGAGGCAGGCTATACATATCACACAGGCAGCTATCAGAGAGGCGGGCTATACATATCACACAGGCAGCAGAGAGGCGGGCTATACATATCACACAGGCAGCAGAGAGGCGGGCTATACATATCACACAGGCAGCAGAGAGGCAGGCTATATATATATATCACACAGGCAGCGACCAGGGTGGCGGGCTATACATATCACACAAGCAGCGATCAGAGAGGCGGGCTATACATATCACACAGGCAGCGATCAGAGAGGCGGGCTATACATATCACACAGGCAGCGATCAGAGAGGCGGGCTATACATATCACACCGGCAGCAGAGAGGCAGGCTATACATATCACACAGGCAGCTATCAGAGAGGCGGGCTATACATATCACACAGGCAGCAGAGAGGCGGGCTATACATATCACACAGGCAGCAGAGAGGCGGGCTATACATATCACACAGGCAGCAGAGAGGCAGGCTATATATATATATATATCACACAGGCAGCGACCAGGGTGGCGGGCTATACATATCACACAAGCAGCGATCAGAGAGGCGGGCTATACATATCACACAGGCAGCGATCAGAGAGGCGGGCTATACATATCACACAGAAGGCGACCAGAGAGGCGGGCTATACATATCACACAGAAGGCGACCAGAGAGGCGGGCTATACATATCACACAGGCAGCAGAGAGGCGGGCTATACATATCACACAGGCAGCAGAGAGGCGGGCTATACATATCACACAGGCAGCAGAGAGGCGGGCTATACATATCACACAGGCAGCAGAGAGGCGGGCTATACATATCACACAGGCAGCGATCAGAGAGGCGGGCTATACATATCACACAGGCAGCGATCAGAGAGGCGGGCTATACATATCAAACAGGCAGCAGAGAGGCAGGCTATACATATCACACAGGCAACAGAGAGGCGGGCTATACATATCACACAGGCAGCGACAAGAGAGGCGGGCTATACATATCACACAGGCAGCGATCAGAGAGGCGGGATATATATATATATATATATATATATATCACAGGCAGCAGAGAGGCGGGCTATACATATCACACAGGCAGCGATCAGAGAGGCGGGCTATACATATCAAACAGGCAGCAGAGAGGCAGGCTATACATATCACACAGGCAACAGAGAGGCGGGCTATACATATCACACAGGCAGCGACAAGAGAGGCGGGCTATACATATCACACAGGCAGCGATCAGAGAGGCGGGATATATATATATATATATATCTCACAGGCAGCAGAGAGGCGGGCTATACATATCACACAGGCAGCGAACAGAGAGGAGCGCTATACATATCACACAGGCAGCAGAGAGGCGGGCTATATATATCACACAGGCAGCGATCAGAGAGGCGGGCTATACATATCACACAGGCAGCAGAGAGGCGGGCTATACATATCACACAGGCAGCGACAAGAGAGGCGGGCTATACATATCACACAGGCAGCGATCAGAGAGGCGGGATATATATATATATCACACAGGCAGCAGAGAGGCAGGCTATATATATATCACACAGGCAGCGATCAGAGAGGCGGGCTATACATATTACACAGGCAGCAGAGAGGCGGGCTATACATATCACACAGGCAGCGACAAGAGAGGCGGGCTATACATATCACACAGGCAGCGATCAGAGAGGCGGGATATATATATATATATATATCACACAGGCAGCAGAGAGGCAGGCTATATATATATATATCACACAGGCAGCGATCAGAGAGGCGGGATATATATATATCACACAGGCAGCGATCAGAGAGGCGGGCTAAACATATCACATAGGCAGCGAACAGAGAGGTGGGCTATACATATCACACAGGTAGCAGAGAGGCGGGCTATAAATATCACACAGGCAGCAGAGAGGCGGGCTATAAATATCACACAGGCAGCAGAGAGGCAGGCTATACATATCACACAGAAGGCGACCAGAGAGGCGGGCTATAAATATCACACAGGCAGCAGAGAGGCAGGCTATACATATCACACAGAAGGCGACCAGAGAGGCGGGCTATACATATCACACAGGCAGCGATCAGAGAGGCGGGCTATACATATCACACCGGCAGCAGAGAGGCAGGCTATACATATCACACAGGCAGCTATCAGAGAGGCGGGCTATACATATCACACAGGCAGCAGAGAGGCGGGCTATACATATCACACAGGCAGCAGAGAGGCGGGCTATACATATCACACAGGCAGCAGAGAGGCGGGCTATACATATCACACAGGCAGCAGAGAGGCGGGCTATACATATCACACAGGCAGCGACAAGAGAGGCAGGCTATACATATCACACAGGCAGCGATCAGAGAGGCGGGCTATACATATCACACAGGCAGCAGAGAGGCGGGCTATACATATTACACAGGCAGCGATCAGAGAGGCGGGCTATACATATCACACAGGAAGCGATCAGAGAGGCGGGCTATACATATCACACAGGAAGCAGAGAGGCGGGCTATACATATCACACAGGCAGCGATCAGAGAGGCGGGCTATACATATCACACAGGCAGCGATCAGAGAGGCAGGCTATATATATCACACAGGCAGCGATCAGAGAGGCGGGCTATATATATCACACAGGCAGCAGAGAGGCGGGATATAAATATCACACAGGCAGCAGAGAGGCGGGCTATACATATCACACAGGCAGCGATCAGAGAGGCGGGCTATACATATCACACAGGCAGCGATCAGAGAGGCGGGCTATACATATCACACAGGCAACGATCAGAGAGGCGGGCTATACATATCACACGGGCAGAGATCAGAGAGGCGGGCTATATATATCACACAGGCAGCGATCAGAGAGGCGGGCTATACATATCACACGGGCAGCGATCAGAGAGGCGGGCTATACATATCACACGGGCAGAGATCAGAGAGGCGGGCTATATATATCACACAGGCAGCGATCAGAGAGGCGGGCTATATATATCACACAGGCAGCGATCAGAGAGGCAGGCTATATATATCAAACGGGCAGCGATCAGAGAGGCGGGCTATACATATCACACAGGCAGCGATCAGAGAGGCGGGCTATACATATCACACAGGCAGCGATCAGAGAGGCGGGCTATACATATCACACGGGCAGAGATCAGAGAGGCGGGCTATATATATCACACGGGCAGCGATCAGAGAGGCGGGCTATAAATGTCACACAGGCAGCGATCAGAGAGGCGGGCTATACATATCACACAGGCAGCGATCAGAGAGGCAGGCTATACATATCACACAGGCAGCGATCAGAGAGGCGGGCTATATATATCACACAGGCAGCGATCAGAGAGGCGGGCTATACATATCACACAGGCAGCGATCAGAGAGGCGGGCTATACATATCACACAGGCAGCGATCAGAGAGGCGGGCTATACATATCACACAGGCAGCGATCAGAGAGGCAGGCTATATATATATATATCACACAGGCAGCGATCAGAGAGGCAGGCTATACATATCACATAGGCAGCGATCAGAGAGGCGGGTTATAGATATCACACAGGCAGCAGAGAGGCGGGCTATACATATATCACACAGGCAGCAGAGAGGCGGGCTATATATATCACACGGGCATATATATATATATATATATATATATATATCACACAGGCAGCGATCAGAGAGGCAGGCTATACATATCACACAGGCAGCGATCAGAGAGGCGGGCTATACATATCACACAGGCAGCAGAGAGGCGGGATATATATATCACACAGGCAGCAGAGAGGCGGGCTATACATATCACACAGGCAGAGATCAGAGAGGCGGGCTATATATATCACACAGGCAGCGATCAGAGAGGCGGGCTATACATATCACATGGGCAGAGATCAGAGAGGCGGGCTATACATATCACACCGGCAGCAGAGAGGCGGGCTATACATATCACACAGGCAGCGACAAGAGAGGCGGGCTATATATATCACACAGGCAGCGATCAGAGAGGCGGGCTATACATATCACACGGGCAGCGATCAGAGAGGCGGGCTATACATATCACACGGGCAGAGATCAGAGAGGCGGGCTATATATATCACACGGGCAGCGATCAGAGAGGCGGGCTATAAATATCACACAGGCAGCGATCAGAGAGGCGGGCTATACATATCACACAGGCAGCGATCAGAGAGGCAGGCTATACATATCACACAGGCAGCGATCAGAGAGGCGGGCTATATATATCACACAGGCAGCGATCAGAGAGGCGGGCTATACATATCACACAGGCAGCGATCAGAGAGGCGGGCTATACATATCACACAGGCAGCGATCAGAGAGGCGGGCTATACATATCACACAGGCAGCGATCAGAGAGGCGGGCTATATATATCACACAGGCAGCAGAGAGGCGGGATATATATATCACACAGGCAGCAGAGAGGCGGGCTATACATATCACACAGGCAGCTATCAGAGAGACGGGCCAGGGGCGTAACTATAGCTCCGCAGCCACCGCGGGGGGGGGGGGGGGGGGGGGGGCGCTGTGCATGTGGGGGCGCCGGGGGCTGCGGTGATATAGTTACATACCCCCCAATCCCCCGCAGACTTACGTATCTTGCTGGTCCCGGCGGCTCCATTCTTCTGATGAGGACCACAACAAAATGGCCGTATATAGCAAACAGTTCTCTGAAACCGTCTGCTGTAAGGGGGCGGCCATTTTGTGGTGGTCCTCAGCAGATGAACGGACAGAGCCGCCGGGACCAGCGCGATAGGTAAGACTGCGGGGGAGGGGGTTAGCATAGGCGGCGGGGCGATGGGGCGGCCGGGGGGGGGGGGTGCTCGACGGGGCCGCGGCGAGGGTTGGGTATGGGCGCCCCCCCCTAACGGCGGGGGGGCGCCCAAAACGTAGCTACGCCACTGGGACGGGCTATACATATCACACAGGCAGCGACAAGAGAGGCGGGCTATACATATCACACAGGCAGAGATCAGAGAGGCGGGCTATACATATCACACAGGCAGCAGAGAGGCGGGCTATATATATCACACGGGCAGCTATCAGAGAGGCGGGATATACATATATACACTTGGTGGGGATGGAGCGGCACTCTCAGCAGGAAGAAAAACAGGTACACATTGTTAGATAGAGCGACGTTTCAACGTCCTTTATTTGGACATTTTCTTCAGGCAACAGCCTGAAGAAAATGTCCAAATAAAGGACGTTGAAACGTCGCTCTATCTAACAATGCGTACCTGTTTTTCTTCCTGCTGAGAGTGCCGCTCCATCCCCACCAAGTATGCTATCCCTCTGTGCAGGCACCCAGCCAATTTCCTCTGCATAGCTGCTGTGGACTGTGCCGGTCTCTTGGACATATATATATATATATATATATATATATATATATATCACACAGGCAGCGATCAGAGAGGCGGGCTATACATATCACACAGGCAACGATCAGAGAGGCGGGCTATACATATCACACGGGCAGAGATCAGAGAGGCGGGCTATATATATCACACAGGCAGCGATCAGAGAGGCGGGCTATACATATCACACGGGCAGCGATCAGAGAGGCGGGCTATACATATCACACGGGCAGAGATCAGAGAGGCGGGCTATATATATCACACAGGCAGCGATCAGAGAGGCGGGCTATATATATCACACAGGCAGCGATCAGAGAGGCAGGCTATATATATCAAACGGGCAGCGATCAGAGAGGCGGGCTATACATATCACACAGGCACCTATCAGAGAGGCGGGCTATACATATCACACAGGCAGCGATCAGAGAGGTGGGCTATACATATCACACAGGCAGCGATCAGAGAGGCGGGCTATACATATCACACAGGCAGCGATCAGAGAGGCAGGCTATACATATCACACAGGCAGCGATCAGAGAGGCGGGCTATACATATCACACAGGCAGCGATCAGAGAGGCGGGCTATACATATCACACAGGCAGCGATCAGAGAGGCGGGCTATACATATCACACAGGCAGCGTTCAGAGAGGCGGGCTATATATATCACACAGGCAGAGATCAGAGAGGCGGGCTATACATATCACACAGGCAGCAGAGAGGCGGGCTATACATATCACACAGGCAGCAGAGAGGCGGGCTATATATATCACACAGGCAGAGATCAGAGAGGCGGGCTATACATATCACACAGGCAGCAGAGAGGCGGGCTATATATATCACACGGGCAGCTATCAGAGAGGAGGGATATATATATATATATATCACACAGGCAGCGATCAGAGAGGCAGGCTATATATATATATATATCACACAGGCAGCGATCAGAGAGGCGGGCTATAAATATCACACAGGCAGCGATCAGAGAGGCGGGCTATACATATCACACAGGCAGCGACCAGAGAGGTGGGCTATACATATCACACAGGCAGCGATCAGAGAGGCGGGCTATACATATCACACAGGCAGCGAACAGAGAGGCGGGCTATATATATATATATATCACACAGGCAGCAGAGAGGCGGGCTATACATATCACACAGGCACCTATCAGAGAGGCGGGCTATACATATCACACAGGCAGCGATCAGAGAGGCAGGCTATATATATATCACACAGGCAGCGATCAGAGAGGCGGGCTATATATATCACACAGGCAGCGATCAGAGAGGCGGGCTATACATTTCACACAGGCAGCGATCAGAGAGGCAGGCTATATATATATCGGTACTTATGTAGTATCTGGGCTGCCGATTTTTTGATTGTATGCCTTAAGTTAAGGCATACAATCAGATGCGATGCGATGCGATATCGCATCGCATCGCATCCGATATCGCATCCGATATCGGATGCGATGACCCGATTTTTCCATAGGAATCAATGTTAAAATGATTCCTATGGAAAAATGGGTCCTTTTCATACCCCTACTATCCAAGTGGGCATGGAGTTGGATATAAACCTGTGGCGAGCGTAGCGAGCCACCGAGCCCGAAGCGTGGCGAGCGAAGCGAGCCCCGCGAGGGGACGGTATTCGTCCCCTCGCGGGGCTCGCTTCGCTCGCCACGCTTCGGGCTCGGTGGCTCGCTACGCTCGCCACAGGTTTATATCCAACTCCATGCCCACTTGGATAGTAGGGGTATGAAAAGGACCCATTTTTCCCATTGAATTCCATGTTAAAATGGACTCAGTCCATTTTAACATTGATTCCTATGGAAAAATCGGGTCATCGCATCGCATCGCATCGAATCGCATGGTCGCATGCGATGCGATGCGATCTCCCGATCCGACCCGATTTAGAAATCGGCAGCCCAGATACTACATAAGTACCTATATATCACACAGGCAGCGATCAGAGAGGCGGGCTATACATATCACACAGGCAGCGATCAGAGAGGCAGGCTATAAATATCACACAGGCAGCGATCAGAGAGGCGGGCTATACATATCACACAGGCAGCGATCAGAGAGGCGGGCTATAAATATCACACAGGCAGTGATCAGAGAGGTGGGCTATACATATCACACAGGCAGCGATCAGAGAGGCGGGCTATACATATCACACAGGCAGCAGAGAGGCGGGCTATACATATCACACAGGCAGCAGAGAGGCGGGCTATACATATCACACAGGCAGCAGAGAGGCGGGCTATACATATCACACAGGCAGCGATCAGAGAGGCAGGCTATATATATACATATCACACGGGCAGAGATCAGAGAGGCGGGCTATACATATCACACGGGCAGCGATCAGAGAGGCGGGCTATACATATCACACAGGCAGCGATCAGAGAGGCAGGCTATACATATCACACAGGCAGCGATCAGAGAGGCAGGCTATACATATCACACAGGCAGCGATCAGAGAGGCGGGCTATACATATCACACAGGCAGCGATCAGAGAGGCAGGCTATACATATCACACAGGCAGCGATCAGAGAGGCGGGCTATACATATCACACAGGCAGCAGAGAGGCAGGCTATACATATGACACAGGCAGCTATCAGAGAGGCGGGCTATATATATCACACATGTAGCGATCAGAGAGGCGGGCTATACATATCACACAGGAAGTGATCAGAGAGAGGCGGGCTATACAGATCACATGGGCAGCGATCAGAGAGGCGGGCTATACATATCACACGGGCAGCGATCAGAGAGAGAGGCGGGCTATATACAGCTTATCACAAATGCAGTGATCAGAGAGAGAGAGAGGCGGCCTATATAATTAGAGCACATCAGCACAGGCACTCAGTAGCGGCACCCGAAGTTTCTGGACCCGCCTTTTCCTAACCACTACTGTGCCAGCTTTATAGTCAGCTGCAGAGGTCCATCTGGGGCAAACCTCCACTGCCGCTGTGCCTTTCACATGCAGCAGAATCCCACACTGCCTGCTGAACCCCCGCTCACCAGAACCTGCTCCAGATGCCAGCTACACATATGTAGAATGCCAGCGTGTATAGTTCTAGTAGACGGCTCTGTTTAGCGTGGGAACCCCAAAGCATGCCTGCAATGCCCAGGCAAGGAGAGGATTGGTAGTGAGGAGAGTACAGTGCAGACCTAGTCCTTCAGCACTAAAACAGAGGAGCACAGCTTATACACCCCAAAAATAGTTCTCCATATTATTTGCTGGAAATGTCGCCCATGGATGAACAAGAAAGCGATTATGTGGTATGTCTGACCTGCTCCATAATATGTCCAATGTGGATACATCATCATTTAGGACTTATGTTGTTCTTGTGGCCGGAGACCCACTGGTCATGCGGGTAATGGCTGCTGCGGCACTGAAGGGATTAACCCTCCGTGCCCGGCGCCAACTTGCAGGACAATGGGCCACTCTTAGAGGGACACTGGCGCTGATAAAAAAAGAAATCAACGCATCAATAAATCTCTGCTTATATCAGAGTCAGTTCTTAATACTTCAGATGGCATTGCTTGCTGCACAAGTCCATAGCCACGGCATGTAAGGCCTACTCTTTACCTCAATCGGCCGGTGATTGTCTGATGCAGCAGCCATTTTGTTTCACCATGACTGACATGAGGTTTGGATTGAAAATTAGACCTACTTTAAGTTAACTCTCTTTCTTCGATGTTCCTGGAACCCACAGGGTGACATTGGGGTTGTAGGCGGTTGATAGGACCGTGGCACCAATCAGCGTAGCTTTCAGGTTTCCCAGGATGCACTGCTCCTCTCCCATATAACCCTGCCTCTATGCCAAAGCTTATCAGTTTGTTAGCCAGCCAATAGCAGGAAGCAAGAAGGAAGAAGATAGACAAGAGCATGCCAGTGCACTCACTCACAAATACATAGAGTGAAGGCCTTAAGTCATGTCGACCTTGGCCCATGTTGACCTTAAGTCAGGTCGACCTTCCTGCCAGTCGACCTAGTGGGGTCGACCTAATGACTGTAGACCTAAGTGTGGTCTGACAGATGTACCGATTCCTCTGCACTATACAACCTTTCAGACCCTTCTTCTTCAACAAGTCCCATTTCAAACCTAATTCATTCTAAATTATACCTAGAAAATGTGGCATATCCCACACTCCCGTCAGCGGCCAGAGACTCCCTAGAAAAGCCCTTTACAGCATTGGAGGTGGATCAGGCCATAGCCTCTCTGCCCTCAGGTAATGGTTTCCCGGCAATATACTACAAAACCTTTAAAGATGTCCTTTCCCCTAAAATAGTTCAAGCTTTCAACTCCATAACAGCTAACCACTACTTCCCCCTCAATCCCTAGAAGCCCAAATCACTGTAATCCCAAAACAAGGGAAGGATCCCTCTGTTTGCCCTAGCTATAAGCCAATATCTCTGCTTAACGTAGATCTAAAACTATATGCAAAATTATTGGCCACTAGACTTAACAAATTCCTTCCCATTTTAATCCAGAATGACCAAGTAGGCTTTGTCCCCGGCCGCGAGGCAAAAGAGAAACCACAAAAATAATCTCTCTAATTCATCTAGCTTCCAAGAGCCAAACTCCCACCATTCTACTGTCGACCGATGCCGAAAAGGCTTTCGACAGGGTCAATTGGGACTTTATGAGAGCAGTGCTAGAACATATTGGGTTGGGACCGGTGACACTCCTCAGAATATTAGCTCTCTACTCACAACTTTTGCTCATTGAGAGAGAAGCTTGCAGACTAAAGTGAAGCTTGAATACTTAAGTGACTTGTGAGTTGGAAACAGAAGCAGGTGAGTTAGAACACAGAAAAAGGTGAGTTTGAGCACAAAGCCTAAACACATATTACTGTTATTACCATACAACTGATACAATGTTTGGCCTGGTGCAGTGCAGTGGATGTAATGCATTTGTTTTGAGGGAGACATTCTGGAGACTTGGCTGCTGTCAAATCTGCAAACAATTTTCTTTGCTGCAGGAGGAGATCGCTAAACTGCATGCTGAGCTACGTAGGATGTCTGTGTCCTTGCAACCACCACCATACCTCCCAACTTCTGGCTGGAGGAAATAGGGACACTCGCGCGGCGAGCGCCCGAAAAGGGGGGGGGCGTATGCAAATGAGGGTGCGGCTTATGCTAATTAGCCGCGACCTCATTTTCATACGAGAATAGACGCTGTGCGCATGCGCACAGCGTCTATTCTACTAGATTGGGGGTCTCCCAACTGCCACCCCCCGCAGCGGGACAATGCCTGCCGCGGGTGGGACGTCGGGACAGGACCCGAAAATCGGGACTGTCCCGACGGAATCGTGACAGTTGGGAGGTATGACCACCACTGCCTCAGAGAGCCCCCAGAAGACATTCTGCCTGGACTGCTGTGGGCTCTGAAAGGCAGAGACTGACAGAGGGCATCAGACACATTCCCCAAGTGGTCACACTGCAAAACTCATATGCTGCTCTTGCAGGGTTGGAATGTATGACCAACATAGGCAATAAAGAACAGGAAGATATGAGGACTTCTACCTCTACTAACTGTAGGACCAGGAAAATTTCACCTCCAAAAAGGACTGCACTTCCTTTGGGAGATTCCATCATTAGAGGAGTTAATCTGGGAAATGCTACTGAAGTAGAGAAACAAGTAAGGTGCTTACCTGGAGCCACAGCTCCAAGAGATAAAGAACGCATGCTAAGAATTGTAAAGGCAGCTAGAAAAGATGGGGAGGTGGATGTCATCGTCCACCTAGGCACAAATGACCTGGTTAATGCTGAAGTCATGGCCGTAAAAGATGAATTTAGAAAGTTAGGAACTGCTCTAAAACAGGTGGCAACCACTGTAACTTTTTCAGAAGTATTGCCAGTACACCAAGGGGAAGATAGAACTCTGAGAATCAGAAACTTCAATGTTTGGCTAAGGAATTGGTGCAATGAGGAGAGATTTGGATATTTAGGTCAAAGTCAAGCTACCTGGCAAGACAGAGCCTTATATAAAAGTGATGGCCTGCACCCATCTTCAAGGGGAACAAGAATATTAAGTGAGAAGTTTGGAAGCTTCATAAGCATCTATTTAAACTAGCAGAGGGGGGCAGTGAACCAAATGAAGAAATCTGCTCCCCCAACCTAGAGGTATTGTCTCAGCAGGAAAATGGAACAGGAAGCCTATCCACTACAACAAAAGATAATACCAATCAAAACCGAATAGATATAGGCAGAAAGATGAACATAGCTAGCAGCAGGAGAAGCACAAACACAACATTAAGAGCTATGTGTGCAAATGCTAGAAGCTTAGGAAATAAAATCCCAGAACTAATTGCAATAATGACAAGGGATGAACTGGATATTGTGGCTATTACAGAGACATGGTGCAATGAAAATCATGACTGGGACATAGCTATACCAGGATATACTTTATTTAGTAAGGACAGAATGGGAAGAATTGGAGGAGGGGTTGCAATATATGTGAAAAAAAAGTATAAAGACTACCTTAATACAAAGTATTGAAGAAAAAACTGAGGCCCTTTGGGTGACCATAGAAACAGGGGAGAAGGCGATTTTACGTATAGGGGTGATCTACAGACCACCAGGTCAGGAAGAGGAACTTGACAAGAGCCTATTGCAGGACATCAATAAAATGGCATTAAAAGGAGAGGTGATAATCATGGGAGACTTTAATCTAGCTGATGTAAACTGGGAGCTGCCTGTTGCAAGTTCCACCAGAAGTAGGGACATGCTGAATTCCTTGCAAGGAGCATCCCTCCAGCAATTGGTGAGGGAGCCCACTCGTAAGAGCGCAATATTAGACTTAATACTTACAAATGGTGACAGAATATCTGACATAAATGTGGGTGAAAACCTGGGATCCAGTGACCATCAAGCAGTATGGTTCAAAATAAAGACAGAGACTGACTCATCGCACACAAAAACAAAGGTGTTAGATTTTAGGAAGGCTGATTTTGTAGAGATGGGAAACTCTGTAAGGGATTCTTTGGCAGAGTGAAGGAACTTGGAAGGAGTGCAGGATAAGTGGGAAAAATTAAAAAGTGCAATTCTAAAAGCAACAGAACTTTGTGTCAAAAGAGTTAGGAAAAACACACGAAAAAGGAAGCCATTGTGGTTTGCAAAAGAAGTAGCAAGTATTGTGAAAGCAAAAAAGTTGGCCTTTAAGAAATTTAAGAAGACGCAGAAGAATGAGGACAAAGAGGTGTATCTTGTTAGACAGAAGGAGGCTAAGAAGGTAATCAGATGTGCAAAAGCACAGGCTGAAGAGAAAATGGCCCAATCAGTGGGTAAAGGGGGGAAAACTTTTTTTAGGTATATAAGTGAAAGGAGAAAAACAAAAAGTGGAATAATAAGACTAAAGACAGAGAGTGGAAGTTTTCTTGAGGGGGACAATGTAATAGCAGATAATATTAATAATTATTTCTGCTCAGTATTCACTGCTGAAAGAGAGGGGAAGGGGCCACAATTAAGTTGCAAGTATATTCAGAAAACTAAGGGAGAAACAAGTACATTTACAGAGGAGAAAGTCCTCACAGAACTCTCAAAACTGAAAGTGGATAAATCAATTGGGCCAGATGGGATACATCCAAGGATACTAAAAGAGCTCAAAGGGGAGCTGGTAAAACCAATAACAGAATTATTCAACCAGTCACTAGCTACTGGAGTAATCCCAGAGGACTGGAAAACAGCGAATGTAGTCCCACTGCACAAAAGTGGAAGCAAAGAAGAGGTAAGCCACTATCGACAAGTGAGCCTTACATCAGTAGTAGGAAAATTGATGGAAACACTCTTAAAAAAAAGAGTTGTAGAATATCTCAAAACCAGCAATTTACAGGATCCAAAACAGCATGGGTTTACTGGGGGAAGATCATGTCAAACAAATATTATTGACTTTTTTGACTGGGTGACTAAAGTAATAGATCAAGGTGGGGCTGTAGATGTAGCTTATCTAGACTTTAGTAAGGCTTTTGACACTGTCCCACATCGCAGACTGTTAAATAAACTTGAAAGCTTGGGATTGGATTCTAAGATAGTTGAATGGATAAGAGCATGGTTGCAGGACAGAAAACAGAGAGTTGTAGTAAACGGAGTACAGTCAAAGGAGGGAAAGGTTACAAGTGGAGTACCCCAGGGATCTGTACTTGGACCAGTGCTTTTTAATATCTTTATTGGTGATATTGCAAATGGAATTGAGGGTAAAATGTGCCTTTTTGCAGATGACACAAAGGTATGCAACAGGGTAGACACACCAGGAGGGGTAAAACAAATGATTGATGACCTAGGTAGATTAGAGGAATGGTCAAGAGCATGGCAACTACAGTTTAATGCCAAAAAATGCAAAATCATGCACTTGGGTTGCAAAAATCCAAAGACTAAATATAGTATAAATGGCACTATAATGGAAACTACTGAGGAAGAGAGGGATCTAGGTGTCACTATTTCAGGGGACTTAAAGGCAGGTAGGCAATGTAACAAAGCAATGAAGAAGGCAAGTCAGATGCTTGGTTGCATAGGGAGAGGTATCAGCAGTAGAAAGAAAGAAGTAACAATGCCACTGTATAGGTCATTGGTACGACCTCATCTAGAGTATTGTGTTCAGTTCTGGAGGCCATATCTTCAGAAGGATATAAATACATTAGAGACTGTACAAAGAAGGGCAACTAAAATGGTGCATGGCCTACATCACAAAACGTACCAGGAAAGACTAAAAGATCTTAATATGTATACTTTAGAGCAGAGAAGGGAAAGGAAAGGGGGGACATGATAGAAACTTTCAAATATATCAAGGGTTTTAACAAGGTACAGGTGGGAGACATTCTTCACAGGAAGAGGAGCAACAGAACACGAGGACATGCACTGACACTAGGGGGAGGAAGGTACAGGTGGGAGACATTCGTCATAGGAAGAGGAGCAGCAGAACACGAGGACATGCACTGAAACTAGAGGGAGGAAGATTCAGGGGAAATGTGAGGAAGAAGTACTTCACAGAAAGAGTAGTAGATAAGTGGAATAGCCTCCCATCAGAGGTGGTAGAGGCAAATACAGTAGTACAATTTAAACATGCTTGGGATAGGCATGTTGATATCCTTACAAAAAAATAAGGATCAAATATGGTTCGAGGTAACATGTTTAAAAAAGGGGCAGACTAGATGGGCCAAGTGGTTCTTATCTGCCGTCAAATTCTATGTTTCTATGTAACCCTCTGCCCGAGTTAGAGTCAATGGAGCCCTATCTGACACTTTCTCTATTAGCAATGGTACAAGACAGGGCTGCTCACTCCCCCCCTCATTTTTGTCCTCTGTATCGAAGCCCTGGCTAGGGCAATTAGGAAGAATAATCAGATCACAGGCTTACAAGTAGACAACACCAATTACAAACTAGCTCTATTTGCAGATGATGTCTTTACAATTCTTACACAACCCTCCCACTCACTCCCACATTTCATGCAGGAATTGAACACTTTCAGTTCCCTCTCCAATTTTAAGGTCAACACCACCACTGAACATCTCCGCACCTCCTAAAGAAATAACTGCCCTAAAAGCCCTCTTCCCATTTATTTGGAAAAACTCCCATATTACATATCTGGGGGTTCAACTCCCAAGCGACCTCTCACAATTATTTTCCCTAAACTTTTATCCTATCCTCAAATCTATCAAAAATGATTTTTGCAGATGGCAATATAAAACAATCTCACGGTTAGGCCGTATCGGCGTAGTTAAAATGAACACCCTCCCTCGATTATTTAATCTTCTTCAAGCGCTTCTGATTAAGGTCCCGGACTCCTGGTTTCAAGCCATTCAATCCTTAATTCAGAAGTTCATAAGGTCTCGTAAAACCCCAGGATTAGCAAGTCTACTTTGATGCGGCCAACCGCTCAAGGCGGATTTCAACTCCCTGATATAAAAAAACTAGGTGATTCATCACGCCCTACGGGCGCTCTTCACACCGGCTTAAGGGGCTGCACCCCCTTAATTTGTGAACTTTTGTATTGTGAGAAATTGTGGGAAGGGGGGGGGGGGGGTCCACGAATTGCGGGAGGGGGGTTTGTGGTGGTCCGTGAATCGTGGGAGGGGGGGTTGCGGGGGTCAGCGAATCGCTGGAGGGCATGCGGGGTGTCGTGAATCACGGGGGGTGGTCTCGGGGGTCCGCAAATTGCGGGATGGGGGGTTGTGGGGGTCCGAATCGATGGAGGGGGGGTGTGTCATGGGGGGGGGCGTGAATCGCGGGAAGAGGGGGTTGCTGGGGTCCGCAAATCGCGGGAGGGGGGGGCGGGGGCTGCCGCACAAATCGTGGGAGGGGGGTCCGCAAATCGCGGGAGGGGCGGGGTGCGGGGGAGGTGCCGTGAATCGCGGAAGGGGGTCGCGGGGGACCACGAATCGCGGGAGGGGGGTGCAGGGGTTTGCCGTGAATCGTGGGAGTGCCGTGAATCGCGGGGGGTCGCGGGAGGGGGGGCCGGACTCCTGCGTTACACGAAAGGGCTCGGCTAGCTCAGAGCCGTGAGGGGGTGTTTGCGCCGGGCGCCACTAACCAGCTGGGGGGGAAGAGAGGTGCACTTAGTAGCCGCTGGCTTCTGCTCCGGGGGGGAGAGGTGGGGGTGGCAGCCGCTGCTAAGCAGCCGGGGGGAGGTTGCAAGGGCTACCGCTCACCTGCTCTGTGAAGAGACATATGCTGGAGGGGGAGAGGTGAGGTTGCCAGGCGCCACTATCTCCAGGGGAGAAGGGGGGTAAGCAATGCTGTAGAGGCAGCAGTGTCTTTGCCTGGCAGCATGGGGAGGCAGAGGGTGTCTGGCACTGTGGGCTGGTTCTCTGTCACTATGCGAGTGTGTGTGGGCGGAGTCAGAGGCTCTGATAGGCTATTAGCCTATGACTCCACCCAGCGTTATAGACACACTCACACATTGAGTGACAGATGTAGCCAAATATATAAGAGAGATCACCAAGCCATTATGCTTAGCAGAGTCCTGGACTGGACGCGAAGTAGGGAACACAAACAATGGGTGGTTCTGGAGGGCCTCTACGCCCAACAGTATCCTGAAATTTTCCCCTGGCTCCCATCCCTACCTAGACTCCCACATCAGCATCCAACCATCTCCCCTACTTTGAGGTCATGGAATATGTTACGCAATAAGACTAAAATCACCACAGACATAGGCCCCCTCACATCTTTCCTGGGGAACCCCACTTTCATACCAAGCCTTACTCTCTCCCACCACAAACTGTGGGCATTGGAAGGTCTCTTTAGACTAGGTCAAAACTCTGTAGTAATGCAATTCTCCGACACCCGGAAAAAATGGTATATCCCACAATCAGACTTCTGGAAATACCTCCAGGTACGACACTTTATTCACACAAAGAACGCACTAAAACAGGCATCCAGAGAATTATCCCCCTTCGAAAGACTATGTGTCTCTCCCACTCATCCTAAACGCATAATATCCTCCTTACAGTATATCAACTTTTACAACAAAATGATCCTCAGAAAGCTATGCCCTTTCTTCAGAAATGGGAAAAAGACCTAGATATTACAATCTCAGAGAAAGAATGGGAATCTATCTTTATGAAAACCCACATGAGCTCCATATGCACTCAAGTTAAAGAAACCCAATATAAACTTCTGATGCGATGGTACAGATGCCCGTCCCTCCTACTATATCCCCATCGATCTCCACCAACTGCTGGAGGTGTCGGAAAGACCTAGGCACTATGGTTCATATATGGTGGTCATCCCCTTTAATTAAACCATTCTGGAGGGAGGTAATCTCTGTGTCAACAGACATTGTACTCACTCCTGTCCCCTCCAACCCTTCCTTCTGGCTGTTAAACCACTCAGCAATACCGCTTTCTTCACACATAAAATCCCTAATACGTCACCTCAGTAATGCAGCTCACACAGTGATCCCTGCCCTTTGGAAGTCCCAAACCCACTTATCACATCAAGTGGGAAAGATCAGGAGAACCAGAATCAGGCAGATTTATTCAGAAAGAAAGTGTGACACCTGCTGCTCTCAATAGGGGTTTCTGCAATCCCCAAATAATGTAGAAATTTAAATAAAATATCAGGAAATATTTAGAGACACTAATGTAAGTGACACTCCTTTTTTCACTGAAGTGTTTTAGTTTGTTAAAATTTATATATTTTTATAACAGAAATTTTCTAAAAAAGCGCACATATGAAACTTTAATTAGTAAGTACCATTAATGATTTATTCATAGAACTCATAAAAAACTATCATCATAATAAAATATACAATATATAGTATATAACAATATCTATAAGACACTAAAGGTAGTGGGGAGGGGTGGCCACCCTTTATATCCGTAGTTAAATTGGTAGTATAGAATTGATCTCTTTCATAGGGCCCTTTAAAAGCTCACAATTATCTTTCATTTCCCGGCAGCAGATATCCAAGTTGTACTGATATCAGGGACTAATATTTGAACATATCCTGTCACATATGCGCTCTCTAAATATTTCCTGATATTTTATTTAAATTACTACATGAATATGGAGGACTTACTCCTTAGCTCTAAATAACCAGATTGAGGACTAGACACCTGTAGTGAATTGACGCCCAAAGCCGGGGGAGGGAGCCACAGGCTGGAACAGCCTCCCCTGAATGCTGCTCTTCCCCCACCTGGTTCCAATGAGCCCTGTGCAAAGTGAGTGATTACACCCAGCCTGTGCTCAATGCCCTGGTGGTCTAGTGGCGACCCTCGTGACATCCCATATTGAAATATGGGATGTCACGAGTTATGGATGGAGCCCATGCTTACGAAATGTTTCAAATGCTAAGGGATCCCCTTAGCTGGACTTGAACTTTTGGTATACCTCCTTTTTGTTTCCTTTTGTGTTTTCCCTTTTCTATACCATATAGGTGTAAAATATTCTGCAGATCACGAGCTGTAAAGCTCTAAGGAACATTAGGTGAATCCAGGTTGGATCTAGCATAATTAATACAGTTATGTTATAATATTTGAAGGGGGCGGTCGGATGGAGCTACAGTAGCTGGAAAAGTTAGTACAATTTCAGGTTTTAAACATAGGAACGTGGGACCGTTTAGTACCCACAGGTTTCCTAATCACTGGAAGTCCATCAACAAAAGTTTGGGTACTTGTTTCCTAGCACGGCCACACCGATTTACATCGGGGTGGTCGTGTCGGAAAAATCGGGTCGATCGCATCGCATGCGATTTGGTCGCATGCGATGCGATCGACGCGACCGACCGATTTTAGACCCGATTTTTTCATTGAATGAAATGTAAATCGGGTCCCTGGGACCCGATTTTACATTGGATTCAATGTAAAATATTCCCAACCCCCCCAAATTTGACAGCGTACACCCCACCCCATGATAGACGCCAACCCGAAGCGTGGCGAGCGCAGCGAGCCCGCGAGGGGCGGCGGTGCGCGTCCTCGGACCTTTTCATTCCCCTACTATCCACATCGGCGTGGAGTTGAGAATAGAATAGTGTGGCGAGCGCAGCGAGCCACCGAGCCGGAAGCGTGGCGAGCGCAGCGAGCCCCGCGAGGGGACGCGTATACCTGTGAAGTTATACGCGTCCCCTCGCTGCGCTCGCCACGCTTCGGGCTCGGTGGCTCGCTGCGCTCGCCACACTATTCTATTCTCCACGCCGACGTGGATAGTAGGGGAATGAAAAGGTCGGAGGACGCGCACCGCCACCCCTCGCGGGCTCGCTGCGCTCGCCACGCTTCGGGTTGGCGTCTATCGTGAGGTGACGACGGGGACATCTATAATGTGAAATGGGTCATATTGGCCCATTTCACATTTTTCACATTTTTTCAAGATTTCAATGTTAAAAAATATTTTAACATTGAAGCCTATGGTAAAATCGGGGGCATCGCGTCGGGACCAATGTTAATGGTCCCGACCGACGCGAAGCCCCCGATATTTTACCTTTCCCGACACGATTTCAATGTTAAAATATTTTTTAACATTGAAGCCTATGGAAATATCGGGGGCATCGCGTCGGGACCATTGTTAATGGTCCCGACCGACGCGATGCCCCCGATATTGTGTCCTAGCCGGCCAAATGGACCTGATTTCAAAGGAAATCGGATCCATCTTATGGATCGTGTACCTTAACTTAAAAGGTACACGATCCATAAGATTGTGGCCGTGCTAGGAAACAAGTACCAAAGTTTGTTTACTGCTCATTTAAAGCTTTTGTATGTCTTTATTTGTCTAGTGTACCCCTTATGTGTCCACCTTACCCCTTTCCATTCTCTTATAAACAACCCGATGTTTAGTAACTTTTTAAACACTGAAGGACCTTATGATGGCACTTAAATTTGCTTCATTAAACATAAGGGGAATACATACCCCTGCTAAAAGAAAGAAGCTGTTTTCATATTTAAATAAACAGAAGATAGATATAACTTGTCTCCAGGAGACACATATGCTGCCCCCTGAGGTCAAAAAGCTCCAGATGATGGGATGGAGGGTGCTGGGGTCCTCATTATTGAATTCCAAGTCATGTGGGGTTGTCACTTTAGCTAAAAAACCTCTGGATATAAAAGTTGAATCAGTGTTCTCTGACCCTGGTGGTAGAATGCTAATTGTCAAAGCTTTGGTAACAGATATGATTATCACAATTTGTAATGTATATGCCCCCACGGGATACAGGAAATCTTTCTTCATAGGGCTCTTGGCACAATTACACAAAGCAGATCCGACTACACTGATAGTATGTGAGAGATCTGAACCTTATCTCCTCAGTAAGCTTAGATCGATCGTCGCAACACACGGTGATGGCACACCTTCCAAAAAGTACAGATTAGTACCTGTTAATAGGCTTTCCTCTACTCCACCATGGCAGCATACTTCTGGGTTACGCCCTCTCAGGTAGATATCTGGAAAGGAACACAAAAAAGACACTGCCCCTATATAAGGACCTCCTCCCCTGGGCTCTGTGTCTTAAATTATAAAGCTCCATACACATAATATACAAAAAAGAAGGGCAAGGGAAAACGGCTGCCATGGTGGAGTAGAGGAAAGCCTACTAACAGGTACTAATCTGTACTTTCCTCTACCTCCCCATGGCAGCATACTTCTGGGTATACCCAAGCAGTTTTATTTCACTGGGTGGGATAACCTCGTTTTATAACAGAAAGAAAAAGAAAAAAGGATACGGTTACTTCACCATCTCCGTCCGTAGTATTTACGATCTAGCCAGTCTAGCTACTGCTGTCATACTACTGCGCTCAATATTTTGCGCCCCATACCAGCATCTTGAGATGCCATAATGTCTACTCTGTAATGCTTGGTAAACGTATGTGCAGACGACCAACATGCTGCTCTGCATACTTCCTCTATTGACGTAGATTCTTTTTCAGCCCAGGACGCCGCCAAGGACCTGGTCGAGTGGGCTTTCAGCCCCACAGGAACTTCCAATTTCCTAATTTTGTACGCCTCACCAATACACATCTTGATCCACCTGGAAATGGTGGTTTTTGTAGCTCCCAGACCCTTATTCCTACCTTCCATAAGTACAAACAATCTTTTTGATTTCCTAAAAAGGCTGTACTCTTCTTATATAAGCTTTTAAAGCCCTAATCACATCTAGGTTATGCAACCTTTCCTCTTTAGCGTTTTTAGGGTCCGCAAAAAAAGAAGGAAGGATTATCTCTTGGTTAAGGTGAAAACTGGAAACTACTTTGGGTAAAAAGGTAGGGTTTGTCCTCAGCACTGCTTTGTCCTCGAAGAAGTTTAGAAAAGGTTCTTGTACCCACAGGGCCTGGAGCTTGGACACTCTCCTTGCCGATGGAATGGCTACAAGGAAGACCACTTTGATAGTGAGGTAGCTGAGCGATATCTCCTCTATCGGTTCAAACGGCGCCTCTGTCAATACGTTTAGAACTAAATTGAGGTCCCATGGGGCCAATGGGTTGTGAAAAGTTGGCCTGATCTTTTTAATTGCTTGGACGAACCTTTGAATGTACTTATTATCTGCAATCTTGATGTCCAACATCGCCCCGATGGCCGAAATTTGCACCTTCAAAGAATTTGCCGCCAGTTTTTTTTCCAAACCTGATTGCAAAAAGTCTAGAATGGTAGGAATTAATCTAGGATTCCTGTTATTTTCTTTGCAAAAGAATACATATTTGCCCCATATTCTATAATAAGTTGCTGATGTCGACATCTTTCTTGCTCTTAGTAGCGTGTCTACTACCTTCTGAGAAAACCCTTTTCCTTTCAGCGTCCTGGTCTCAGTAACCAGGCCGCCAGGCTCCAACTTGCTGGTTGGCGTTGATAATACCGACCTTGCCGGATTAGATCTTCGTGATTGGGTAAGACCCATGGCCCCCCTATTGACATCTTTACTATTTTGGCGAACCAAGGTCTCCTCGGCCAGTATGGCAAGACCGCTATTACCGTGGCAGTTTCTCTCTGCACCTTGTTCAGAAATCTGTGGATAATTGTGAACGGGGGAAATGCATATGCTAGTTCCACCTCCCATCTTGCTGTAAGCGCATCCGTCTGCCATGCTGTCGGTTCCCAATGTCTGGAGATGAACCTCGGGACCTTCGCATTGCTTGCCGTCGCCATCAGGTCCACTTCTGGTACCCCCCATCTCTGTGTCAACTGTGCAAACACTTTTGTCGACAACTCCCACTCTCCTGGGGTTAACCTGTACCTGCTCAGAGCATCTGCCCTGAAGTTTTCTTTCCCTGCCACAAACACTGCGGACAGGTTTCTGACATGACGTTCCGCCCATTTCAAGATCAATGCCACTTCTGACATCAGTTTCTGGCTCCTTGTACCCCCTTGTTTGTTAAGGTACATGACCACCGACTGGTTGTCTGATCTTATTATCAGATCGTTGTCCCGTATCAATTCCTGAAACGCCTGACATGCCATAAACACTGCCCGCATCTCTCTTATGTTTGAATGCTCCCAGCTCATAGCCTGGTCCCATTCTCCTTGTGCCGACTGCTCCTCGCACACAGCGCCCCATCCTGTCTCGCTGACGTCTGTAGTCACCATCACTTGGGGTCCGGTTGCGAACGACCTTCCTTTGGTCAACCTCTGCGCCTTTGACCACCAAAGCAGATCTGCGACTGCTCCTTTTGACAGATATATTCTCTGCCTTCGGTCTTTTGCATCTCCATTCCACTGACTTAAAAAGCAATTTAGCAGTGTTCTCATGTGGAATCTGGCCCATTGTACGGTGTCCAAAGCGGCTGACATGAGGCCAAGCACTCTCATGCACTCTTCTGAGTACACCGCCCTTTTTCTCATCATTTCTTTTATTTCCTGCAACAGTCTTAGGCGTCTGTCCTTTGTTAATTTTATTATAATTTCTCTTGTATCTAAGATGACTCCCAGGTATTTTACCTCTTGTGCTGGTTCCAGCTGACTTTTCTGGAAGTTGATCAACCATCCATGTTGTTTTAGGTAATCCAGCACTATACTCGTATGTGCCTCCGCCATCTCTTTGGTCTCTGCCGCGATTAGCAGGTCGTCCAGATACGGCCAGATTGATATACCTAGCACCCTTAGATTGGCCACCAGCACTACTAGTATTTTTGTAAAAGTCCTTGGAGACGTTGACAGGCCGAACAGCAGTGATGTGAACTGGTAGGTGATCTGCTTTAAACGGAATCTGAGGAATTTTTGATGTCCTACGAATATCGGGACATGTAAATATGCGTCCTTCAAATCGATGGTGGTTAAAAACATCCCTCTTTCTATGTCCGGCAAAATGGACCGTATTGACTCCATTCTGAATCGTTTTATATGAACGTAGGTATTTAGTCTCCTTAGGTCTAGAATAGTTCTGAATCCCCCTGACGTTTTTTTTTACGACGAAGAATCTTGAGAACCACCCCAGATCGTCGCACTGTTTGGGAACTCTCTTGACTACTCCTTGCTCTATCATGGTTTGTAGACTGCTGAATAAGGCCGCCCTTTCTTCCAGATTGCTGGGGATAGGTGACTCCTCCATCCAATTTCCTGGTACCGCAATAAATTCTATTTTGTAGCCCGAGGTTACCACCTCTAGCACTCATTTGTCTTTTATAGACTGACGCCAGGCCTCTTGATACTGTAGCAGCCTGCCGCCCACTTTTTCCCTGGCATCATTGTTGGTTTTGCCGAAAGTCAAACCTGCCTTCTCTGCCTCTTTGGCCACGAAAATTGGTTCTGTTGCCGAGCCAAGGCCTGCGAAAACCTCTGCCTGGCCTATATGTTTTTGCTTCCCTGAAGTCCGCTGATTGGTACCGGGGTGATTTATTAAATGCCCCTCTTCTTGCAGCCTTATCCTGGGGTAGCCATACAGACTTACCCCCTGACACATTAGTAATAATCTTATCCAATTGCTGTCCAAACAAATAGCTTCCTTGGAAAGGCAGTGAGATTAATTTATTTTTGGACTGACTGTCTGCCGCCCAAGGCTGTAGCCACAAGGCCCTTCTTGTGACCACTGTTGTAGCGCTGGATCTAGCCACTAAACGTACCATGTCAAGTGAAGCATCGCACAAAAACTCAACAGCCACCTGTATGTTTTGTACTACCTTCATGAGCTCTGCCCTCTTGATGCCGTCCAGCATGTTGGACTCCAGGTCTTGGCACCATGACTGTAATACTCTAGTCGTCACCGCTACGGCTGATGAGGCCTTCATTGAAGCCCCTATTGTTGTATGCTGCTTCCTCAGACTCATCTCAATTTTTCTCTCCATTGAGTCTTTAAATATATTCGCATCCTCTAATGGGAGCGTAGTTTTCCTTGAGATACGTGCTACCGCCGCATCCACCTTGGGCGCTTCATCCCACCTTTTGACCTGCTCATGGTCAAAGGGGTACATTTTGGACACCCTTAAAGGCACAGCCACCTTTTTATCGGGATGACCCCATTCCTCTTCCACTATCTCCTGTAGTGTTTTAGACAATGGGAAATGTTTGGCCTTCTTCTTTTTGTCTCTAAACAAAAGATCCTGAAGCTTGCCCTCCTCCTGAGGGTCTTCTATATTAAGCGACTTATGGATCAAACAAAGTAGATTCTCTAATAAATCTGGGTTCAAATCCACACATTCTTTTTCCTGAAAGACTTCTCCTTCCTCCATCTCTTCCTCTGTCTTTCCTGAGGGACCTGGCTCCGAGCCCTCTGAGTCAGAAAGTACTGCCCTGGGCCTCTTCCCTGATGACTTGGCAAAATCTTCCTTTGACATAAAGGTATCCGCCAGCTCAGTCTTAAGTAGCTTCACTAAATCTGTGATCTGTATAGATCCCATTTGCAGCGAACCTCTGCATTTGCTGCACACTGAACCTGAACATTTTTCAGGCAGCACTTTATCACAAGTTGAACACTTTCTTTTGTGCTTAGTTTTGACTTCACTTTTCTCTTTGCCAGTTTCAGACCTAGCAAAAGAAAGCCCATATTTAACATGTGTAAAAACTCCCTTGCACTATAACACATCCAGCTCTGATATCTTCATCTTGGCTTACCCTGGCTTAACAAGCTGCTTTTTTTCATCCTCCATATTATCACTCTGCCAACACAGTATCACTGTAACAACATGTGACCTACCGTTAGTACCAGAAAAGATAATATATCCAAGTCCCAGCAGCGCCGCTGCCTTGCGGGACCTTACCACAGTCAGCTGGTATCAGGGGAAGACTTCCGCTGCCCTGCCGTCTGTACACGGATACGTTACACTCACACAGCCGCCGGTATCTTGCTCCACTCCCGACGCTGAGGCGCACACTGATGACCTCAGACGCCAGGTCCCGGCGCCTTTTACTAGTACTGCGCACGACGTCCTGCGTCACCACGCACCGCGTCATCCTCGCCGCCAGACGCCACTTTCACATGGCGCCTGCACGGACTAGTATTTTTGGATACCGGCGCCATTACCCGCAACCGCACCAGGCGGCGGGGTACCCCAGCAGACGGATGCCCCAACTGCCCTCGACAGCGGGGGTCCTCCATGCCATTACCCCTTACTGCACTCGGCAGGGGAGCCAGCTTCGCAGCCTCTTCGCAGGGTAAGCCCATACATCTACCCGGAAAGGAAAAAAAGACACAGAGCCCAGGGGAGGAGGTCCTTATATAGGGGCAGTGTCTTTTTTGTGTTCCTTTCCAGATATCTACCCGAGAGGGCGTAACCCAGAAGTATGCTGCCATGGGGAGGTAGAGGAAATAGGGGTTCCCTACTTAAGTAAGGCACTTCATTTGGTGGATGCCTGGAGGGTTCATAACCCAATAGAAAAAAATTATACATGCTTGTCTCTTACCCACAATTCATGGTCACGTATTGACTATATTTTGATAGCTGAACCATTATTTACTAGAGTATCTTCTCCGGAAATAGCCCCTCCAGTGCTCTCGGACCATGGTATGGTATCTTTGGTTTTGGAGCTTCGGGCATCCACTAAAGCAAACCCATTATGGAGATTCCCTTCTCACCTAGCACACTCTAAGGAGTTTCAGGCCCACATTAAGAGGGTCTGGGATCAGTTTCAGTTAGATAATAAGGAAAAAACGAAATGTGTGGAGGCTGTGATTCCCCACTAGATGGCGCTGCTAGATAATAAGGAACACCAATCGGCTCACCCCATGATATTCTGGCAGACGGCAAAGGCTGTCCTGAGGGGCGAGATTATTTCTTATGTCTCTCACCAAAGGAGAAAACTAAACAAAAAATATGTGGAATTACAGACAGACTTATCGGAAGCTTTTCAAAGATTTAAACAATCCCCCAACCCACAAAATAAAACAAAATTCTTGATGGCCCAGACCCAGAGCAGAGAATATCTGGAGAGTATAGGGGATAAATATCTTTTCCAGGTTAACTCTAAGTTCTATAAGTTCGGTAATAAAGTTGGAAAGATGTTAACTAACCTACTTCAGGGCTCTAGGCATAAAACCTTAGTCCAACCACTGTTACTGGAGGATGGTACCCTAACTACTACAGATTCCCAGGTAGCGGACATGTTAAAAAAATATTATGAATCTCTGTATTCTGCTCCCAATCATAATACAGGGGATTCTAATCTTACCCCTGATATTCAGGCAACATTGACGCCACCCTCTCTCCAGTAACAGTTGATTAATGGAACTCATTGCCATTCCCGCAGGTTCCAGAAGCCTTGGGGACTGGTCTAATTAAATCTGTGACAGAGGAGGAGGTCCTGTGGACGATTGGCAAATTAAAGCTCGCAAAGGCGCCAGGCCCTGACGGGTACTCCAACGAATTCTTTAAAATGCTGGCCCCACAAATAGCACATTCATTGACGATGGGGTTTAATTCCATTATAGAAAAGGGTATTCTACCAGCTTATTTTTCTGATGCTATCATCAAGGTTCTACCAAAAAAAGGCTGCAATCTGAATTTGCCTGGTTCCTATAGACCTATATCCCTCCTGAACACAGAGTATAAACTGTTCACAAAAATCCTGGCTGAAAGGCTAAAGGGAATACTCCCAGCTATTATACACAGAGACCAGACCGGGTTTATTACCGGTCGGCACTCTGTCACCAATGTGAGAAAATTATTGGCAGACATACAGAGTTCGGGCGCTTCCTCGGCATCCGGTGGAGGTGAACAGTTGGTCCTCACGCTGGATGCCGAGAAAGCGTTCGACATGGTGCTTTGGCCACATCTGTTTCAATGTTTGGAGAATTTTGGTTGCAGACATATGGTACCCGAAGAAAAGGGTTATTGTATTAAATGTGGCATTACTAAGGCAGACTATGCCCACTGCATGTGGGACTGTTACAAGTTGCGGAGGTATTGGTGCAAAGTGACAAGCTTCATTAACCGGATGCTTGCAGTTAATTGGACCATGCATGGGAATATCCTTTGAACACTGGCCTTTGGACTCTATTAGGGCAGAGGACTTCCATATACTAATAACAACAGTTACGGTAGCAAGGAAATGCATCTTCATTAATTGGACTAAGAAAGCAGCGCCGACTCTGGACAATGTTAAGCAGAAACTCCTGCAGATAATGTTTTTTGAAAGAAAATATGCGCGGTTGGTACAGCAGTCCGGAATGCGGAAGTTTTATTTAAAGTGGTTGCCATTTATAAATACTCTGGATGACACAACAAAGTCACACATTATGTTTGACATAGAAAATGCTTAGACCGAAATCTAAACAGATGGAGGTTTAGTAGAAAGGTAACTGTTAATAACATAAGCAGCAAGAATGGTAATCCTGTTATAGGCCTTGGTGTGATAGAGGTCCACCTTATACGGATTTAGCATTCTGGGTACAGCAGCTCTACATATTTCTATTTTATTTTATTTTTATCTACCTGTTTAGTGTGCTATCATATTAGTGCTTAAGCATAGCCGTATAATATAAAAGAACTAGCATTGGAAACAACGGAATATTAGAATATAAAGAAGAATGGAAATACCCCCCCTCTTCCCACCTAAAACCCTTTACCCTTCTTGTCTACGTGTTTATGTATAGAGTATATAGTAATTGATCTATATACATATCAGATACATAACTCTTGCTGCAAATAAGTGTTAGACCCGAATTCTTAGAATGGTTGCAATTGATATGTTGATCGATACTCTATTGGAGTTGTATTATACCTAAGATATATCGCAAAGTAATATCGAAGTTGAAACGGTACTTATGTAATATCTGGGCTCCCGTTTTTCTTATGAGACCGCGTGCGCTCGCCACACTATATAAAATCAACTCCATGCATAGTTGGATAGTAGGGGTATGAAAAAATGGGGTGCATTTAACATTGGAGCCCACATAATACATAAGTACCGTTGAAACACTATGAAGATCTTTGTCCAGCTGAATGCATTTCACACTGACTCTTAAATATGTTTCTTAAATATGTTTATTATTGCTGTCCCTGTCATATTGAAAATGTTCAATAAAAAGATTTATAAATAAAAAAAACATACATGGGTAGAAGACAGGGTAAAGATAAAAAGGAAAAAGATTTTTTCCTGCTTAGTGAACCCCAATATCTCTTGATTCACTAATTAATGCAGATTGGATTCATGCACATTCCATATCAATTGTTGTGATTATTTTTGTCACTATGGAGTTAATATATGTGTGCGTTTTTCACAATCTTTAAGAATGTGTGGATCCCCATGAAATGGATCTTAGATGCGTCTTGATTTAATCTCCTGGTGTGTATCTATACTCAAGTATACAATAAATTGGTTGCACCTTTGTTGTTATAACAATTTCTCTAGTAATGGACAGTGTTGTCACTGTATGTCTGCAAGGTAGCCGTGCCGGGATAGATGCGTCTGGTGCCAATATCCGCTCTTTGTATGTGCTGTTTGTGCAGTGTTGCGACCGAATTCAGATTGCCATGATAATTCTATATTGTTGCTTGTGGGTTACACACAGAAAAGCAATGATCTATGAGGGCAGCGGAGTCCGAGAAAGAGACACTGCAGTGAAGTAGTCACCTTGCAGCTCTCCTTGTCAGTAACAATCCGTGCGTTAGTCGGATTAACTTAGTTAGTTAGTGCGTGACGACTGTCGTCTCTCCTCCACCCTGATCACTGCTTCCCATGCTAGAGTACAGGACTTTGCCCGTGCTGCACCCCTTCAGTGGAACGCACTCCCTCGCCCCATTAGACTCTCCCCGACCTTGCAAAGCTTCAAACGGGCACTGAAAACTCACCTATTCATCAAAGCGTACCCTTCCACTGCATGAACCAGCTGGTTCTCCGACCCCTTGCCTGTTTACATCCTGCTATCTTACCACCACCCCCTCGCTTGCACCTCTTGTAATCTGTCTGTCTCCCCTTCCTACTAGATTGTAAGCTCCTCCGAGTAGGGCCCTCTTCTCTTCACATGTCACTCACAGCTCTTCTATACTCCAACTCTCAGTGACCTTATAAATAAAATTATAATAATAAATAATAATATTAATAGTTAGACAAAAAATTCCACAACCAGACTCTGTATATACAGTAGCTATATGTAGCTAACTGCTGTGGTCAGAATCTGGCCATATCGCTCCTATCTGGTAGTGTTTTTTAAGATTGTCAATCTAGTGCGCCTGGCTGCAAATCAGATAATATATATCTTATGCTTCAAGAGGATGATCATATCAAATATATCTAATGTGCGGGTCCCCTTGGGAAAGGATCTGATGCAACCTAATGCGTCTTTGGCAAAAATTGCCTGGTGTGTACCCTCATACAATAAATGCAATGAATTGGTTATTATGGCACCACTGCAATGGATTTGATGGTAGATATTACTATCCCTGCAGGCCTGTAGAGAAGTCTTATATAAGCAAGTAACCTTGGCACTAATATTTAGCCAAGTGGTGTATGTTACTTATTAGTATCTTCAATTTGCTGCCGTCAGCTGCTACAATGACTCACACTCGTTAGGTAGGGTGGATCTTAGGCTAGAATTGCCTGATAGATGTCCACTTGCAATTTTATTTTGTGGGTCTGCAGAGAGGTCTCACATGCAAATGAATTTAGCGCATATACTCAGCTAGTAATCTATTGCCCAAAAAGGTCAGGAATGGATTTACTTAATGTAGTCAAATACTGTAGATCACAAGCGGGCGGCATCTTTTTAGTATATTCTGGGCAAAAATCTCCTAGTGTGTATGCACATAGATTTTTGATAGATTGATTGGTAGTTGTATATATTCGTTTATATAGCAATTCACTAGTTCTTTGTCACAAATACCATTGTTATAACAAGCCTGCAGTGAGGATTTTTGTCATATGGATGAATGAACCCTGTGCAAGTATTAGCTGTCGACGTATGTCGTTTATAAGCATCAGGGCCGGGTTTACACGGTGCAATGGTAGTTGTGAATCACACACAGGAGGCACTGTTCCCAGCGTGTACACAGGCGCCGGATTCGGGGAGGGAGACACCGCAGTAGAATCGTCACACTGCGACTCTCCCTGCCGATGTCAGTCCGCGCTTCGTGTGTACGCTGTGAAGTCAGACAGTGAGTGCGGTACTGAACTCTGTATGACAGCGTGGTAGCTGGCTGCCGTGCAGCAGGAAATAAGGAGAACGTGGTCAGGGTCTGACCTCACGTCTCCTATTCAGCACTGCCTCATGTACTGTCAATTAGATGCGCATCTTTTACAGATCAAAATAAATTTTCATGGGGAAGGGATAAGGGGATTTGACACACTAAGGGGCAGATTTATTAAGCTTGGAGAAGAGATAAACTGGAGAAAAGGTAAAAGGAGATAAAGCACCAGCCAATCAACTCCCAACTGTCTTTTTCAAACACAGCTGATTGGCTGGTGCTTTATCTCCTTTTACCTTTTCTCCACTTTATCTCCAGTTTATCTCTTCTCCAAGCTTAATAAATCTGCCCCAAGGTGTGTCAACGCGCGTATCGCCGTGAGCTTCATCAGGGATAAAACAAACTGGGTAACAACAGACAGACTTGGAGGTAGGAGGGCCCTGCTGCAAGCTTACAATCTATAGGGACATAGGAGGGAACACAAGGACAGGCACCAGTAATACAGTAGCATAGCAGTCCCACCAAGTTACAAGTCCAGAAGGGAAGCTATATAATACATAAGTGCCTCAGAGGGTTATGGGTGCGGTATATAAAAAGGGATTTTTGTAAGAACTTACCGTTCAAATCCCTTTCTCTGATATGGTCCTGGTGACACAGCTCAACATTGGGATGTAGGAGGGTCCGCAGGAGCCAGGCACCTATCCTAAAGCTTTTGGAGGGTAGGCTCCTCCCTTCTGCATCCCAGACTCTTCAGTTCAATCTTTCAAAGCCACTGGAATACATTAACTCAGTACAAACGCCTGCACATATTATATGCACAACTTCAAAATTAACTTCGCAACCATATATAACATGAAACATCATGAACACTGGCATACTTACTGAGCGTAAGGGAAGGGATCGCTGTGTCTCCAGGACCCCAAAAATCCCTTTTTCTCTTTCAATGGTCCTGGTGACACAGCTCAACATTGGGACGTTCCAGAGCCGGTCCTTTGGGTGGGTACGCTCAGGTCTGCAGCTCTCATCACTGCTCGCCCGAATGATGTGTCCTCCGACGCGAACTCGTGGAACCTATAAATTTTGGCAAAAGTATGAACAGATGACCAAGTGGCAGCCCTGCAAACCTGCTCAGCTGTTGCCCCATGTCGAACCGCCCAAGAGGTGGCGACTGACCTGGTGGTATGCGCATTAATCCTGGCCGGCACAGGCCTACCAACTTTAGTATATGCAAAAGCAATTACAGAACGCAACCACCAAGCAATGGTCTGCTTAGAAGCAGGCCAACCAATTTTGTGTACATCATACAAAACTAACAAAGTATCAGTCTTCCTGACACTCTTTACTCTGTCCACATAAATGTGCAAGGCGCGCACAACATCCAAATTCCTCAATTTGTCCCTTTTCCTTGAACCCTCTGGGGGTTGAAACACAGGCAGAACTATCTCCTGATTTAAATGGAAAGCAGAGACCACTTTTGGTAAAAATTGGGGTACTGTCCAAAGGACAGCCCTATCATCATGAATTATAAGGAAGGGAGACTTGCAGGACAACGCTCCAAACTCCGATACTCTTTTTGCTGACGCCACTGCCAACAGAAATACCAGTTTCCATGTAAGGAATTTAAGGTCAGCCGACCTTAACGGATCAAAAGGCGCCTTTTGAAGGCACTCCAGAACCAGAGATAAATCCCATGGTGCTACTGGTTGCTTGTAGGGAGGTTTCAATCGAGAAACCCCCTGTAGGATGGTCTGTACTTCCGGTAACAATGCAATCCTTTTTTGGAAATAAATTGACAAGGCCGAGATCTGCACTTTGAGTGACTGAAGGCTTAACCCAGAGGAAAAGCCATCCTGCAAAAACTCCAGCAATTTAGCCAATCTAAATCGTGATGTGTGTGATTTCTGCCTCTCACACCATCGAATATAGGTCTTCCAGACCCTATAATAATTTGCAGAAGACACTGACTTTCTAGCTTTAATCATAGTGTTAACCACAGCCTCTGAGAACCCTTTGCTCCTCAAGATGGCGGTTTCAACAGCCAAGCCGTCAAATTTAACCGAGCTGAATCCAGATGGTTGAACGGTCCTTGGTTTAGAAGGTCTGACCTCAGAGGTAGACGCCACGAGTCCACAGACAATCTCTGAAGCCTCGAGTACCAGGACCTCTTTGGCCAATCTGGGGCCACTAAAATCACCGGGATTGCTTGGGCCTGTATCTTTTTCAAAACTCTTGCCAGCATTGGAACTGGCGGAAAAACATAAAGATGATTCCCCTCCCAGGGTATGGTCATAGCATCCACCGCTTCTGCCAGTGGATCCCTCGTCCTGGCATAGAACCTGGGCACCTGATGGTTGAACCTGGATGCCATCAGGTCTACCTCCGGAGTTCCCCATTTCAGTGTAATCTGATAAAATACTCGTGGGTTAAGGCTCCATTCTCCTTCCATCAGCTCCTCCCTGCTCAGGAAGTCGGCCTCTATATTCTCCACTCCTGGTATGAATATCGCTGATAACACTGGAACATTCTGTTCCGCCCAGCCGAAGATCCGGGACACCTCCCACATAGCCAGTTTGCTGCGTGTGCCTCCCTGGTGATTCAGATATGCCACAGCTGTGGCGTTGTCGGTCTGAATCCTTAAAGGGAGCCCTTGCAATCTTTCTCCCGCCAGAGAAATCACCTTCCACACAGCTCTCCGTTCCAAGATGTTGATCGGTAAGGCAGATTCCTTCGAAGTCCACAAGCCCTGCAGACGCAGATCCAAGACTACTGCCCCCCAGCCCCTGAGGCTGGCGTCGGTAGTGACTACCAGCCAGCTCTAGGACTGCAGGGACCTGCCCCACTGAAGGGAATCCACCTCCGTCCACCATTTCAGGGAGGATCGAGTTTCTGGAGACAACACTATTTGTTCTGACTTCATGGTCTGAGTATTTTCTGACCAGGCTGTCAGAATGTTCCACTGGAACACTCGAGAGTGGAAACTGGCGAACTGCAACTTCTCGAAAGACGCCACCATCTTCCCCAGCAGTTTGAGGCACCTCCATACTGATGTGCTCCAAGACCCGAGGATCTCCTGTACCAAGGCAACCAGATCCCTGGCCTTTGCCTCTGGTAGAAATACCCGATGTAGGTGGGTATCCAGCACAACTCCCAAGAATTGGAGTCTCTGTGACGGCACCAACTGAGACTTTTGTAAATTTAAAAGCCAGCCGTGAGCCTGCAAAAACCCGATGGCTTCTGTCAAGTGACTCTTCAACTTTCCTGCTGACTCTGCTTTGAACAGCAGGTCGTCCAAATATGGAATCACCGTGATTCCCCTCAGTCGAAGCGCTGCCGCCATTACTGACATTATTTTGGTGAATACCCTTGGCGCTGTAGCCAGACCGAAGGGCAACGCCTGGAATTGCAAATGCAGGTATCCTATCGCAAACCTCAATAGAGCCTGATGTTCTGGGTGGATGGGAACATGAAGGTATGCGTCCTGGACATCCATGGACGCCAAAAATTCTCCCTGGTCCAGGCTTAGCAGCACTGACCGTAGAGACTCCATTTTGAAATGGTCTACCCACAAATGGATATTCAATGACTTTAAGTTTAGGATCGGCCTGAAAGACCGGTTTGGGCACCAAAAACAGGGTGAAATAAAAGCCTTTTTTCCACTCCGCTCTGGGGACCGGGACTACCACGCGCTTCTCTAAGAGAGAGTGAGCCGCTCCCAAGAGAGCCGTACGGAGCCGAGCCTCCTTTGGTAGTGGTGTAGGAATGAATCTTCTCGGCGGAAGACCCTTGAAGGGAATTCTGTAACCCTGGGATACAATTTCTAACAATTTCTAACACCCAAGGATCCCAGTCTAACAATGCCCATGCGTCTCTGAACCGTGTCAGACGTCCCCCCACCTTGACCACCGCCGGGCAAAACCCTTGGCAGTCATGCGGAGGTTTTTTTGTCCTCTCCTTTTGTGTTTGGTTTCTTATGAAAGGAACCAAATTTAGACTTTGGGGCCTTGCCCCTGGAGGACTGAAACTTTCCCCTAAAAGACTGTCCTCGAAAGGACGCACCTCCTCTAGGGGAGGGCCGAAAGGACGGCCTGAAAGCAGAAAACCTTGATGTCTGCTTGGCTGCAGGAGCTGGCAGAAAAGTACTTTTGCCACCTGTGGCCTGCTTAATAATCTCTTCCAGTTCAGAACCAAATAACAGCTTTCCTTTAAAAGCTAATGCCTCTAAGGCCTTCTTAGACTCATTATCTGCCTCCCAAGCCTTAAGCCAGAGCACTCTCCTGGCATTTACAGACACTGTGGAAACTCTGGCAGCCATTTTGAGAGCTTCCTCCTCAGCCTCCAGTACATACTCTGCAGCTGCTTTAAGCTTCTCCGCAAGCAATAACACACAAGGGTCAGCGTGTAAAAAAGGGATTTTTGTAAGAACTTACCGTTCGAATCCCTTTCTCTGATATGGTCCTGGTGACACAGCTCAACACTGGGATGTAGGAGGGTCCGAAGGAGCCAGGCACCTATCCTAAAGCTTTAGAGGGTAGGCTCCTCCCCTACTGCATCCCTGGACTCTTCAGTTCATCTTTCAAAGCCACTGGAATACATTAACTCAGTACAAACGCCTGCACATATTATATGCACATTTTATAACAGAAAACTGTTAACTTTTAACCATTTTAACATGAACATCATGAAACTTCTGGCATACTTACTGAGCGTAAGGGAGGGATCGCTGTGTCACCAGGACCATATCAGAGAAAGGGATTCGAACGGTAAGTTCTTACAAAAATCCCTTTTTCTCTTTCAATGGTCCTGGTGACACAGCTCAACACTGGGACGTTCCAGAGCCGGTCCTTTGGGAGGGTACGCTCAGGTCTGCAGCTCTCAGCACTGCTCGCCCGAATGATGCGTCCTCCGACGCGAACTCATGGAATCTATAGAATTTGGCAAATGTGTGAACAGATGACCAAGTGGCAGCTCTGCAAACCTGCTCAGCTGTGGCCCCATGTCGAACCGCCCAAGAGGTGGCAACTGACCTGGTGGTATGCGCATTTATTTTGGCCGGTACTGGTCTACCCACTTTGGTGTATGCAAAGGCTATCACAGACCGCAACCACCTAGCAATAGTCTGCTTAGATGCAGGCCAACCAATCTTGTGTACGTCATACAATACCAACAATGTGTCAGTCTTCCTGACACTCTTCACTCTGTCCACATATATGCGTAAGGCACGCACAACATCCAAAGTTCTCAACTTGTCCCTTTTCTTAGAACCCTCTGGGGGTTGAAACACAGGTAGAACTATCTCCTGATTTAAATGGAAGGTAGATACCACCTTCGGTAAAAACTGAGGCACTGTTCTTAAAACAGCCCTGTCATCATGAAAAATTAAGAAGGGAGGTTTACATGATAAAGCTCCCAATTCTGAAACTCTTTTAGCAGATGCTACTGCTAACAAAAACACTAGCTTCCACGTGAGAAACTTAAAGTCAGCCGACCTTAAAGGTTCAAAAGGTGCCTTTTGAAGGCATTCCAAAACCAGTGATAGATCCCAAGGTGCTACTGGTTGCTTGTATGGAGGTTTCAACCTGGATACTCCTTGTAAAAAGGTTTGAATTTCCGGCAAAATGGCTATCTTTTTCTGGAAATAGATGGACAAGGCCGAAATCTGCACCTTCAGTGACTGAAGGCTTAGGCCCGATGAAAAACCATCTTGTAAGAATTCCATCATTCTTGATAGCTTAAAATGAGATGTATGAGCCTTTCTTCTCTCACACCATCGAATGTAAGTCTTCCAGACTCTATAATAATTTGCCGAAGATACAGCTTTTCTGGCTTTTATCATAGTCTGTACTACTGCCTCAGAAAACCCTTTTCTTTTCAAAATGGTGGTTTCAATAGCCAGGCCGTCAAAATCAATCGATCTGAATCCAGGTGATTGAATGGGCCTTGTCTTAGAAGGTCTGGTCTCAGAGGTAGACGCCATGAGTCCACAGACAACCTCTGAAGCCTCGAGTACCAGGATCTCCTTGGCCAATCCGGGGCCACTAAGATCACTGGAACCTTCTGCCCCTGTATTTTCTTCAGAAGTCTCGGTAACATTGGTACTGGTGGGAATGCATAAAGGAGATCTCCCTGCCAGTGAATAGTCATGGCATCCACTGCCTCCGCTAGTGGATCCCTTGTTCTGGCATAGAACCTGGGCACTTGACGGTTGATCCTGGATGCCATCAGGTCCACATCCGGAGTTCCCCACATTGAAGTGATTTGGTGAAACACCTGAGGGTGTAAGCTCCATTCCCCTTCCTTGAGCTCCTCCCTGCTCAGGAAGTCGGCTTCTATATTCTCTATTCCTGGGATGAATATAGCCGATACAGCTGGAACATTCTGTTCCGCCCATAGGAAGATTCTGGACACCTCCCACATGGCCAATTTGCTGCGTGTACCTCCCTGGTGATTCAGATACGCCACAGCTGTGGCATTGTCGGTCTGAATCCTCAAAGGGAGGTTCTGTAACCTGTCTCCCGCCAAGGAAATGACTTTCCAGACAGCTCTCAGCTCCAAGATGTTGATTGGTAACGCTGATTCCTCTGCCGTCCACAGGCCCTGAAGCCTGAGATCCAGGACTATTGCCCCCCAGCCCCTGAGACTGGCGTCGGTAGTTACTATCAACCAGTCCCAGGTCTGTAATGACCGACCCCACTGAAGGGAATCTACTTCTGTCCACCATTTCAAGGATTCTCGGGTGTCCGAAGACAGCACTATCATCTCGGATTTCATGGTCAAAGTGTCTCCTGACCAAGCTGACAAAATGTTCCATTGGAACCTCCGAGAGTGGAACCTGGCAAATTGAAGCGTCTCGAATGACGCCACCATCTTCCCCAGGAGCTTGAGGCACCTCCATACTGAAATGCTCTGAGCCCTGAGAATCTCCTGGACTAGGGTGACCAGATCCCTGGCCTTTACCTCCGGGAGGAATACCCGATGAAGATGGGTGTCCAGTATGACTCCCAAGAATTGGAGCCTTTGTGACGGTACCAACTGAGATTTTTGCAAATTTAAAATCCAGCCGTGAGCCTGCAAAAAACTGATGGCCTCTGCCAAGTGACTCTGCAGCATGGCTGCTGACTCTGCTTTGAACAGGAGATCGTCCAAATAGGGTATTACTGTGATTCCCCTGAGCCTCAGCACCGCCGCCATTACTGACATTATCTTTGTGAATACCCTTGGCGCGGTTGCTAGCCCAAAGGGTAACGCCCGGAATTGTAAATGCAGGTCTCCTATGGCAAACCTCAACAAGGTCTGATGCTCCGTGTGTATAGGAACGTGCAAATATGCGTCCTGGACATCCATGGACGCCAAAAATTCTCCCTGGTCCAGACTCAGGAGTACTGACCGTAGAGACTCCATTTTGAAATGGTCTACCCATAAATGAACATTTAGAGACTTCAAATTTAGTATTGGTCTGAAAGACCCGTCTGGTTTGGGCACCAGGAACAGCGTGGAGTAAAAGCCTTTCTTCCACTCTGTCTTGGGGACTAGTGTCACCACCCCTTTTTCCAAAAGGGAGTGCGCTGCTCTCACAAGAGCTGTACGCAGCCGTGCCTCCTTTGGTAAGGATGTGGGAATGAACCTCTTCGGAGGTGGCCCTCTGAAAGGGATTTTGTAACCCTGTGTTATGATGTCTAGCACCCAGGCATCCTGGTCTAGAGAAGCCCAAGCGTCCCTGAAGAGTGTGAGACGCCCGCCCACTTTTGTCACTGTCGGGCAAAGCCCCTGACAGTCATGCAGAGGGTTTATCCTCTCCTTTATTGGCAGGCTTCTTGTGAAAAGAGCCAAATTTTGACTTTTGTGTCTTGCCTCTAGAGGGCTGAAACCTTCCCCTGAAAGACTGTCCTCGAAAGGACGCACCACCTCTAGGGGAGGGCCGAAAGGACGGCTTAAAAGCAGAAAATCTGGATGTCTGCTTTGCTGAGGAGGCCGGCAGGAATGTACTTTTGCCGCCTGTGGCCTGTTTTATAATCTCCTCTAATTCGGTACCAAAGAGTACCTTTCCTTTGAAGGCTAATGTTTTCAGAGCCTTCTTGGACTCATTGTCTGCTTCCCAGGCTTTAAGCCAAAGCACTCTCCTGGCATTAATGGAGACTGTGGACACTCGGGTTGCCATTTTAATAGCTTCCTCCTCTGCTTCAACTGCATATTCTGCTGCTGCCTTAATCTTTTCTGCAAGCAGTAATGCACTCGGGTCAGCCTGCAGCATAGTGCATAATTCACCAGCCCACTCTATCATGGCCTTAGAAACCCAGGCTGAAGCAATAAGGGGTCGTAAGGTAAACCCCACCCCTTCAAAGATAGCCTTGAGGTTTCCCTCCAGCTTTTTATCCACAGAATCTTTAAAAGCTGCACCGCCCTGTACTGGTAATACAGTAGCCTTGGACAAACGTGCCACTGAAGCGTCCACAACTGGGACCCTTTCCCAGAGCTCCGCATGAGACTCTGGCATGGGGTACAGATTTAGGAATCGTTTTGGCATCTGAAGCCTCTTATCAGGAGTTTTCCAAGCCCCTTCTAACAATTCCTGTAACCCCTCATCTGAAGGAAAAGTAACAGCCTCCTTCCGCTGTCGCTTAAAAACACCTTTAACAGGAGTCTTATCCTCCACAGTCAGCTTTAAAGCCTGCTTCACAGCTACAATGAGATCCTCTATACCAGCAGCAGAGTTCTCTTCCAAATCATCACCCTGATCCCAGGGGATGTCAGTATACTCTCCTTCCTCTTCATCTACCACAGTAGTTAAAGCATAAGACCTTCTAGGGGTCCCTGCCACATTTTCATCCATTTTGTCCAGCATTTCACTGAACCTGTTAATCCCTTTTGCAGTATCCTGCATCACCTGGATAAGTGCAGGATCTGCCTGGGTAAGAGGCAAGGAGCCAGACGACTGCTGAGATGATGGCATAGGTCTCTGTGATTCTACCAGCCCATCACTCTGCCTGTCCAAAAGCTGCACCAAAGCGTTTACTGACCTGCCTAGGGCCCTGGCCCACGCAGGTTCCATATGCTCTGCCCTATGGGGATCACTGCCCATGGGTCTCACATCAGCGCAAGTAATACATAAGCCCCCCTTGGCCATCTGCTCAGGGACAAACTTTTGTGTGCAAACATTGCACGCGCTCAGTGCATTAAGGGCTCCCTCCCCCAAAACCACAGCCTGATGCTCAGACATGATGCAAGTGATAAATGTATATCTATCAGTATACACAGTGCAAACAATGTACAAGCGTTTATACAGAGGCAATGCACCCAATCACTTATCTGTCTGTTGGTTTCAACTGCGGGGAAGCGATGCCCAGGAAATCCAAGTCACTCTGCCAGGATCAGTAAGCCAGCTCAGCTCCGCTGCAAGCGTTCTGAAAGGCGCCAAAGTCAGAGTGAAGGAAGAGACCACAGGTCCCTGCTGCTGCGGGGTCCGTGACCTTTTGGCGCCAACCACCCCCAGCAAGCCGCTCCTTAGGTAGGATTTCCTAGTTCCAGTGTCTCCCCCTCAAATGGGGATCACTTGGAACATGCCTGTCACAACGCTGCTGTCCTCTCATCTAGGAGCTCAGCGTGTAAGCTCCGCATAAAATGGCCGCCGCCATCACGGAGCGCCTGTCCCCCATGATCCCCACCTAAACGTGGAGCCGGTTTCAGGGTACTCCGGAGCCCAGGCAGCCTTTTAGAAAAGGCTATAAGCGCTGCACAGGGGGACCAGACAGTGTCTCCCTTGTGCACAGTGAGCTGACAGGACGCGCTTCTGTCAGCTCCTGCTGCGCAAGCAGTGTGAGGATTCACTATGAGAATCCTCACACTGTGCCTACCTAGCTAGGGTGAAAGTTAATAAAACAATAAAAATCCCCTAACTACTCTAATTCTTCGGCTGCTCCTGCAGCCCTTTAGAATAGCACCCACTCCAGTGGGCACCTAACACGAACTGAAGAGTCCAGGGATGCAGTAGGGGAGGAGCCTACCCTCTAAAGCTTTAGGATAGGTGCCTGGCTCCTTCGGACCCTCCTACATCCCAGTGTTGAGCTGTGTCACCAGGACCATTGAAAGAGAAATAGTGCACAAATCACTTGCCCACACAATCATGGCCTTAGAGACCCAGGCTGAAGCAATCAGAGGGCGTAGGGTGTATCCCACCCCTTCAAATATTGCCTTGAGGTTACCCTCCAGCTTTTTGTCTACGGGGTCCTTAAAAGCTGCTCCCCCTTGCACTGGTAGCACAGTGGCTTTTGACAAACGTGCCACAGAAGCATCTACCACTGGAACTTTCTCCCAGAGATCTGCATGAGCCTCAGGCATGGGGTATAAACTGAGAAATCTCTTTGGCATTTGCAGCCTTTTATCGGGCGTTTTCCACGCCCCTTCCAATAAATCCTGTAAACCTTCATCTGCAGGGAAGGTAACAGCTTCCTTACGCTGCCGTTTAAACACACCTTTTGCAGGAGTTTTATCTTCCCCAGACAAATTCAAAGCAGTGATCAAATCCTCCACCCCTGCGGCTGAGGAATCCTCAGAATCATCACCCTGCTCCCAGATGTCTGCATATGCTCCATCCTCTTCATCAACCATTAAAGGCACTGAATAAGACCTTTTAGGGGTTCCCACGGCATCAACATCAATCTTGTCTAGCAATTCACTAAACCTGTTAATCCCCTTAGCAGTATCCTGCATGACCTGAAGAAAACCAGGACCTGCCTGGGTCAGAGGCAAGGAGCCAGAGGACTGCTGAGATGATGACATAGGTCTCTGAGAATCTACCAGCAATTGCACTAAAGCATTCACAGACCTGCCCAGGGCACTGGCCCACGCAGGTTCCAATTGCTCTACCCTTTGGGGTTCACTCCCCATAGGTTTCACAGCAGCGCAAGAATTACACAAGCCCCCCCTTGGCCATCTGCTCAGGGACAAATTTCAGTGCACAAACACTGCAAGCGCTCAATGTATCTGGGGCTCCCTCCCCCAAAACCACAGACTGATGCACAGACATGATGTTCACAAATAACACAGTCACAGCGCAAAATGTACAGGCGTTTCCACAGAGCCAATGTACTCAGTCACTTAGCTGTCTGTAGTCTTCAGAATGGGGAAAACGATGCCCAGGAAATCCAATCACTCTGTCAGGATCTGTCAGCCAGCTCAGCTCCGCTGCAAGCGTTCCGAATGGCGCCAAAACAGAGTGAGGGAAGAGACCAAGTCCCTGCTGCTGCGGGGTCCGTGACTCTTGGCGCCAACCACCCCCAGACAGCCGCTCCCATTGCAGTATCTCCTAGTTCCAGTATCTCCACCTCAGCTGGGGACCACTTGGAACATGCCTGTAACACTGCTGTCCTCTCATATAGGAGCTCAGTGTGTAAGCTCCGCAGAAAATGGCCGCCGCCATCACGGAGCGTCTGTCCCCCATGATCCCCACCTAGCGTGAAGCCGGTTTCAGAGCGCTCCGGAGCCCAGGCAGCTTCTTAAAAGAAGCTGTAAGCGCTGCACAGGGAGGCCAGACAGCGTCTCCCCTGTGCGCAGAGAGCTGACAGGACGCGCTTCTGTCAGCTCCTGCTGCGCTAGCAGTGTGAGGATTCACTAATGTGAATCCTCATACTGTGCCTACCTAGCTAGTGTAAAAGTTAATAAAATAATAAAAAAACCCTAACTACTCTAATACTTCGGCTGCTCCTGCAGCCCTTTACAATAGCACCCACTCCAGTGGGCACCTAACACGAACTGAAGAGTCTGGGATGCAGAAGGGAGGAGCCTACCCTCCAAAAGCTTTAGGATAGGTGCCTGGCTCCTGCGGACCCTCCTACATCCCAATGTTGAGCTGTGTCACCAGGACCATTGAAAGAGAAATATGATAGGCTTGTCTGAAGAGGTGAGTTTTCAGGGAACGCTTAAAAAGTTTGGAGGCTAGTGGAGAGTCTTATTGTGCGTGGAAGGACATTCCATAGGATGGGAGCAGCCCGATGAAAGTCCTGTAATAGTGAATGGGAGCTAGTGATCCATGCAGAAGAGAGACGCAGATCTTGTGCAGAGCTTAGTGGTCGAGATGGGAGATATTTTGTGATAAGTGCAGAGATATATGCTGGTGCAGTATGGTTAATAGCTTTATATGCAAGTAGAAGTGTTTTATATTGAATACAGTAAGATACAGGCAACCAATGGAGGGACAGTAGCGCTAGGAGGCAGTGTCCCGTGACTTCCGCCCTCACCTCCCCACCCCCGGACTGCAAGAGTCAGGCGCCGCTACACACCGAGCGGGTCATCCGGCCTCTCAACGGCAGAATAACCCCCTGAGCTCCACCGGTGCTGGTTTGGGTTAAGGTGAGTACACAGATGCCACACAAATAGAGAGCCCGGGAGCCGGTTCATGTGTGTCCCCTAATCGGTCTCCGCCCGGAAACTGTGGCAGTGCACTACAGTTCCGGACAGCGGCAGGGACAGAGAGAAGGCCTGGTCGGGTGGGCTAGTAGTCCCACTGAATGACAGAGAGACAGCTGGGGTCTGGGCGGAGTGACAGTGGGTGAGCACTCAGTAACTGCTAGAAGTGCTTTTTTGGCTTTTATGCAATTTATAAAACATTTTTTTATATTTATCAGGAGGTGTGCGGATATCTATTTTTTACAGTTTTGGAAAGATTACATATACAAGCTGTTATGTGATTTAGCTGGGAGATAGGCCACGCCCATTTTTAAATGGTATCGGCTCTTTGTTTTAACAGAACATATTTTTTGGCTCTTTGTCTCTCATTGGTTGGCCACCCCTGGGTTAGGCAGTTGAGGAGGGAGGAATTCACGTTGGAAGGAGAGCTAAAAGTGTCCCTGTTGGGTTTTGATTTTGATTTACAATTATTGTTGAGGTATCAGCCAATCAGCTTTATGTTCCTTGTGTATGTGTTGGTGGGCAAGTATTTCAGTGTTTGCCGTTATATTCAAGGTGTTCAGCGCCATCTTTAAATGTAGTAATGGTGCTAGGCGCTGAGTGTTTTTTAATGTTTATTTTATTGCTGTATCAGCACCACGGCTCTGAACCCCTTCCACCCCGTGGCCATAGACGGACCACTATGTTTAACCACCGGTCACCGGAGGAGGGACTGTAGCGTTGTCGAGCGATGCACCAGGAGCCGCTGCAGCTGTGATTCAGTGCTCCGGGTGAAGCAGAGAGCCGCAGCTACTTCAGGTGCTTGGTCGCTGGCTCCTGGACAGCACTGCCCAACCGAATGATGCCCACAGTCACGCAGCCCATATAGATCACAAGCCATGCAATCCCTAGAGATCACACGTCACGCAGCCCCTGTAGATCACACGCCACGCAGTCCATATAGATCACACGCCACGCAGTCCCTATAGATCACAAACATGCAGTCCATATAGATCACACACCACGCAGTCCCTATAGATCACACATACCACGCAGTCCCTATAGATCACACGCCACACAGTACCTATAGATCACATGCAATGAAGCCCATATAGATCACACACCATGCAGTACCTATAGATCACATGCAATGAAGCCCATATAGATCACACACTACGCAGCCCATATAGATCACACACCACGCAGTCCATAGAGATCACACACCACGCAGCCCATAGAGATCTCACACCACGCAGCCCATAAATGGCCCATATAGATCACACACCACGCAGCCCATATAGATCACATGCCACGCAGTCCATAGAGATCACACACACCACGCAGCCCATATAGATCACACACCACGCAGCCCATAAATGGCCCATATAGATCACACACCACGCAGCCCATATAAATCACACACCATACAGTCCCTATAGATCACACACACCAAACAGTCATTATAGATCATGCAGCCCATATAGATCACACACCACGCAGCCCATATAAATCACACGTCACACAGCCCCTATAGATCACACACACACACACCACGCAGCCCATATAGATCACACTATGCAGCCCTCAAACCACGCAGTCCCTATATATCACACACACACACCACACATCCCATATAGATCACACACCATGAAGCACCCAGTAGATCATGCAGCCCATATAGATCCCACACCATGCAGCCCATATGGATCACACACCACGCAGCCCACATACCCCGCAGCCCATGTAGATTACACACCATGCAGCCCCTATAGATCATTCAGCCCATATAGATCACACACCACGCAGCCCATATAGATCACACACCACGCAGCCCATATAGATCACACACCACGCAGCCCATATAAAATCATGCAGCCCACAGAGATCACACGCCACACTGCCCATAGAGATAACACGCCACGCAGCCCAGAGAGATCACACGCCACGCAGCCCAGAGAGATCACACGCCACGCAGCCCATAGAGATCACACACCATGCAGCCCATATAGATTACACATGACACAGCCCACACATCATGCAGCCCATATAGATCACACACCATTCTGCGCATATAGATCACACACCATGCAGCCTATATAAAATCTAACACCACAGTCACTATAGATCACACACACCAAACAGTCCCTATAGATCACACACCAAACAGTCCCTATAGATCACACACACCAAACAGTCCCTATAGATCATGCAACCCATACAGCTCAAACACCATGCAGCCCATATAGATCACACAGCCCCTATAGATCACACACACACCACGCAGCCCATATAGATCACACTATGCAGCCCTCACACCACGCAGTCCCAATAGATCACACACACACACCACGCAGCCCCTACATATCACACACCACTCAGCCCTCAAACCACGCAGTCCCTATAGATTACACACCATGCATCCCATATAGATCACACACCATGAAGCACCCAGTAGATCATGCAGCCCATATAGATCACACACACGCAGCCCATATAGATCACACACCACGCAGCCCATATAGATCATTCAGCCCGTATAGATCACACACCATGCAGCCCCTATAGATCATTCAGCCCATATAGATCACACACCACGCCGCCCATATAGATCACATACCACGCAGCCCTGGTAGATAAGACACCATGCAGCCCATACAGATCACTCGCCACACAGTCCCTACAGATCACAGACCACGCAGTCCCTATAGATCACATACCACGCAGCCCATAGAGATCACATGCCACGCAGTCCCTACAGATACACGCCACGCAGTCACTACAGATCACACACCATGCAGTCCCTATAGATTACACACACACACACGACACAGTCCCTATAGATCACATACCACGCAGCCCATTTAGATCACACACTATGCAGCCCTTACACCACGCAGCCTGTATAGATCACACACTATGCAGCCCTCACACCACGCAGTCCCTGTAGATCACACGTCATGCAGTCCCTATGATCACACACGACGCAGCCCTGATAGATCACACGCCACACAGTCCCTATAGATCACACGCCACGCAGTCCCTATAGATCACATGCAATGAAGTCCATATAGATAACACACCACGCAGCTCATATAGATCACACACCATGCAGCCCATAGAGATCACACACCACGCAGCCCATAGAGATCACACACCACGCAGCTCATAAATGGCCCATAGAGATCACACACCACGCAGCACATATAAATCACATACCATACAGTCCCTATAGATTACATGCGACGCAGCCCAAATAGATCACACGTGACACAGCCCACACATCATGCAGCCCATATAGATCACACACAACAAAGTCACTATAGGTCACACACCATTCTGCACATATAGATCACACACCATGTAGCCTATATAAAATCAAACACCACACAGTCCCTATTGATCACACACACCAAACAGTCCCTATAGATCACACACACACCAAACAGTCCCTATAGATCATGCAGCCCATATAGATCACACACCACGCAGCCCATATAGATCACACGTCATGCAGCCCCTATAGATCACACACACCACGCAGCCCATATAGATCCCACTATGCAGCCCTCAAACCACGCAGTCCCTATATATCACACACACACACCACACATCCCATATAGATCACACACCATGAAGCACCCAGTAGATCATGCAGCCCATATAGATCCCACACCATGCAGCCCATATAGATCACACACCACGCAGCCCACATACCCCGCAGCCCATGTAGATTACACACCATGAAGCCCCTATAGATCATTTAGCCAATATAGATCACACACCACGCAGCCCATATAGATCACACACCACGCAGCCCATATAGATCACACACCACGCAGCCCATATAAATCATGCAGCCCACAGAGATCACACGCCACGCAGCCCATAGAGATCACACGCCACGCAGCCCATAGAGATCACACGCCACGCAGCCCACAAAGATCACACGCCACGCAGCCCATAGAGATCACACGCCACGCAGCCCATATAAATTAGGCAGCCCACAGAGATCACACGCAACGCAGCCCACAGAGATCACACGCCACGCAGCCCATAGAGATCACACGCCACGCAGCCCATAGAGATCACACGCCATGCAGCCCATAGAGATCACACGCCACGCAGCCCACAGAGATCACACGCCACGCAGCCCACAGAGATCACACGCCACGCAGCCCACAGAGATCACACGCCACGCAGCCCATAGAGATCACACGCCACGCAGCCCATAGAGATCACACACCACGCAGCCCATATAGATTACACGTGACACAGCCCACACATCATGCAGCCCATATAGATCACACACAACAAGTCACTATAGGTCACGCACCATTCTGCGCATATAGATCACACACCATGCAGCCTATATAAAATCAAACACCACACAGTCCCTATAGATCACACACACCAAACAGTCCCTATAGATCACACACACACACACACACACCAAACAGTCCCTATAGATCACACACACCAAACAGTCCCTATAGATCACACACCAAACAGTCCCTATAGATCACACACACCAAACAGTCCCTATAGATCATGCAACCCATATAGATCAAACACCACGCAGCCCATATAGATCACACATCACGCAGCCCCTATAGATCACACACACACACCACGCAGCCCATATAGATCACACTATGCAGCCCTCACACCACGCAGTTCCTATAGATCACACACACCACGCAGCCCCTACATATCACACACCACTCAGCCCTCAAACCACGCAGTCCCTATAGATTACACACCATGCATCCCATATAGATCACACACCATGAAGCACCCAGTAGATCATGCAGCCCATATAGATCACACACCATGCAGCCCATATAGATCACACACCATGCAGCCCATATAGATCACACACACACACACCATGCAGCCCATATAGATCACACACCATGCAGCCCCTATAGATCATTCAGCCCATATAGATCACACACCACGCCACCCATATAGATCACACACCATGCAGCCCATATAGATCATGCAGCCCATAGAGATCACACGCCACGCAGCCCATAGAGATCACACGCCACGCAGCCCATATAGATCACACGCCACGCAGCCCATAGAGATCACACGCCACGCAGCCCATATAGATCACACGCCACGCAACCCATAGAGATCACACACCATACAGTCCCTATAGATTACACATCATGCAGCCCATATAGATCACACACAACAAAGTCACTATAGGTCACACACCATTCTGCGCATATAGATCACACACCATGCAGCCTATATAAAATCAAACACCACACAGCCCCTATAGATCACACACAAACAGTCCCTATAGATCACACACACACCAAACAGTCCCTATAGATCACACACCAAACAGTCCCTATAGATCACACACACCAAACAGTCCCTATAGATCAAACACCACGCAGCCCATATAGATCACACTATGCAGCCCTCACACCACGCAGTCCCTATACATCACACACACCACTCAGCCCTCAAACCACGCAGTTCCTATAGATTACACACCATGAAGCACCCAGTAGATCATGCAGCCAATATAGATCACACACCATGCAGTCCACATAGATCACACACCATGCAGCCCATGTAGATTACACACCATGCAGCCCCTATAGAACAATCAGCCCATATAGATCACACACCACGCAGCCCATATTGGTCACACACCACGCAGACCATATTGGTCACACACCACGCAGCCCATATAGATCACACACCACGCAGCCCATATAGATCACACACCACGCAGCATATAAAGGGATTTTTGTAAGAACTTACCTTCGAATCCCTTTCTCTGATATGGTCCTGGTGACACAGCTCAACATTGGGATGTAGGAGGGTCCGTAGGAGCCAGGCACCTATCCTAAAGCTTTAGAGGGTAGGCTCCTCCCTTCTGCATCCCAGACTCCTCAGTTCAATCTTTCAAAGCCACTGGAATACATTAACGCAGTACAAACGCCTGCACACATTATATGCACATTTTCAAAAAATAACTTTTCAACCATATATAACATGAAACATCATGAACACTGGCATACTTACTGAGCATAAGGGAGGGATCATTGTGTCACCAGGACCATATCAGAGAAAGGGATTCGAACAGTAAGTTCTTACAAAAATCCCTTTTTCTCTTTCAATGGTCCTGGTGACACAGCTCAACATTGGGACGTTCCAGAGCCGGTCCTTTGGGTGGGTACGCTCAGGTCTGCAGCTCTCATCACTGTTCGCCCGAATGATGCGTCCTCTGATGCAAACTCATGGAACCTATAGAATTTGGCAAAGGTATGAACAGATGACCAAGTGGCGGCCCTGCAAACCTGCTCAGCTGTGGCCCCATGTCGAACCGCCCAAGAGGTGGCGACCGACCTGGTGGTATGCGCATTAATCCTGGCCGGTACAGGCCTACCAACCTTAGTATATGCAAAGGCAATGACAGAACGCAACCACCTAGCAATGGTCTGCTTAGAGGCAGGCCAACCAATCTTGTGCACATCATACAAGACCAGCAAAGTGTCAGTCTACCTGACACCCTTCACCCTGTCCACATAAATGCGCAAGACGCGCACAACATCCAAATTCCTCAATTTGTCCCTTTTTCTTGAACCCTCTGGGGGTTGAAACACAGGTAGAACTATCGGTACTTATGTATTATCTGGACTCCCATGTTAAATGCACCCCATTTTTTCATACCCCTACTATCCAACTACGCATGGAGCTGATTTTATATAGTGTGGCGAGCGCAGCGAGCCACCGTGCCCGAAGCGTGGTGAGCGCAGCGAGCCCCGCGAGGGGACACGGTCTCATAAGAAAAACGGGAGTCCAGATATTACATAAGTACCGAACTATCTCCTGATTTAAATGAAAAGCAGAGACTACTTTTGGCAAAAATTGGGGTACTGTTCGAAGAACAGCCCTGTCATCATGAAATATAAGGAAAGGAGACTTGCATGACAATGCTCCCAACTCCGATACTCTCTTTGCTGACGCAACCGCAAACAAAAATACAAGCTTCCATGTAAGGAACTTAAGGTCAGCCGACCTCAACGGCTCAAAAGGCGCCTTTTTAAGACACTGCAGAACCAGCGATAAATCCCATGGAGCCACTGGTTGTTTGTAGGGAGGTTTCAATTGAGAAACCCCCTGCAGGAAGGTCTGCACCTCCGGTAACAATGCAATCCTTTTCTGGAAATAAATTGACAAGGCCGAAATCTGTACCTTGAGTGACTGAAGGCTTAACCCAGATGAGAAGCCATCCTGCAAAAACTCCAGCAATTTAGACAATCGAAATCGCGATGTGTGCGACTTCTGCCTTTCACACCACCTAATATAGGTCTTCCAGACCCTATAATAGTTTGCAGAAGACACTGACTTCCTAGCTTTCACCATGGTGTTAACCACAGCCTCCGAGAACCCCTTGTTCTTCAAGATGGCGGTCTCAACAGCCAAGCCGTCAAATTTAGCCGAGCTGAATCCAGGTGCAAGAACGGCCCTTGGTGTAACAGGTCTGACCTCAGAGGTAGACGCCACGAGTCCACAGACAATCTCTGAAGCCTCGAGTACCAGGACCTCCTTGGCCAATCTGGGGACACTAGAATCACCAGAATTCCTTGGGCCTGGACTTTTTTCAATACTCTCGCCAGCATTGGGAACGGCGGGAAGACAAAGCAGATTCCCCTCCCAGGGGATGGTCATAGCATCCACTGCTTCGGCTCGTGGATCTCTCGTCCTGGCATAGAACCTGGGCACCTGATGATTGAACCTTGATGCCATCAGGTCCACATCCGGAGTTCCCCACTTCAATGTAATCTGAAGAAATACCTGTGGGTTCAGGCTCCACTCCCCTTCCAGCAGCTCCTCCCTGCTCAGGAAGTCGGATTCGATATTCTCCACCCCTGGGATGAATATCGCTGACAACGCTGGAACATTCAGCTCCGCCCACAGAAAAATACGGGAAACCTCCCACATGGCCAGCTTGCTGCGTGTGCCTCCCTGATGATTCAAGCATGCCACAGCCGTGGCGTTGTCGGTCTGAATCCTCAAAGGAAGATCCTGCAATCTTTCTCCTGCCAGAGATATCACCTTCCACACAGCCCAGGATATTGATCGGCAAGGCAGACTCCTCCGAGGTCCATAAGCCCTGCAGGCGCAGGTCCAAAACCACTGCCCTCCAGCCCCTGAGACTGGCGTCGGTAGTGACTACCAGCCAGTCCCAGGACTGCAGAGACCGATACCACTGAAGGGAATCCACCTCCATCCACCATTGCAGGGAAGACCGTGTTTCTGGAGACAACACTATGTGCTCTAACTTCATGGTCTGAGTATTCCCTGACCAAGATGTAAGGATGTTCCACTGGAACACTCGAGAGTGGAACCTGGCGAACTGTAACGTCTCGAAAGACGCCACCATTTTCCCCAACAGTTTGAGACACCTCCAAACCGATGGGCTCTGAGACCCGAGGATCTCCCGAACCAAGGAGGCCAGGTCCCTGGCCTTTGTCTCTGGTAGGAATACCCGATGTAGATGGGTATCCAGGACAATTCCCAGGAACTGGAGTCTCTGTGACGGCACCAACTGAGACTTTTGTAAATTTAAAAGCCAACCATGAGTCTGCAAAAACTTGATGGCTTCTGCCAAGTGACTCTGTAACCTTTCCGCCGACTCTGCTTTGAAAAGCAGGTCGACATTATTTTGGTGAATACCCTTGGCGCTGTAGCCAGACCGAAGGGCAACGCCTGGAATTGCAAATGCAGGTCTCCTATCGCAAACCTCAAGAGAGCCTGATGTCCCGGATGGATGGGAACATGAAGGTATGCGTCCTGGACATCCATGGACGCCAAAAATTCTCCCTGGTCCAGGCTTAGCAGCACAGACCGTAGAGATTCCATTTTGAAATGGTCTCCCCACAGATGGAGATTCAATGATTTTAGATTTAGGATTGGTCTGAAAGACCCGTCTGGCTTGGGCACCAAAAACAGAGTGGAATAAAAACCTTTCTTCCACTCCGCTCGAGGGACCGGCATAACCACACCTTTCTCTAAGAGAGATTGAGCCGCCCCCAAAAGAGCAGCACGGAGCCGAGACTCCTTTGGTAGTGGTGTAGGAATAAATCTTCTCGGAGGAAGACCTTTGAAGGGAATTTTGTAACCCTGGGATACAATGTCTAGCACCCAGGAATCCCGGTCCAACAATGCCCACGCATCCCTGAACCATCTCAGACACCCCCCCACCTTGACCACCGCTGGGATATTCCCCAGGTAGTCATGCGGAGGGCTTGTCCTCTCCTTTGGTGCTCGGTTCTTATGAAAGGAATCGAATTTAGACTTTGGGGCCTTGCCCCTGGAGGACTGAAACTTTCCCCTAAAAGACTGTCCTCAAAAGGACGCACCCCCTCTAGGGGAGGGCCGAAAGGACGACCTAAAAGCAGAAAACCTTGAGGTCTGCTTAGCTGCAGGAGCCGGCAGGAAAGTACTTTTGCCTCCCGTGGCCTGCTTAATAATCTCTTCCAGTTCTGAACCAAACAACAGCTTTCCTTTAAAAGCTAAAGCCTCTAAGGCCTTCTTTTATTCGTTATCCGCCTCCCAGGCTTTAAGCCAAAGCACTCTCCTGGCATTGACAGACACTGTGGAAACTCTGGAAGCCATTTTGAGAGCTTCCTCCTCAGTCTCAAGCACATACTCCGCAGCTGCTTTAAGCTTCTCAGCAAGCAACAAGACACATGGATCAGCGTGTAAAATTGTACACAGGTCATTGGCCCACATAATCATGGCCTTAGAGACCCAGGCTGATGCTATAAGAGGGCGTAAAGTGTAGCCCACCCCTTCAAATATTTCCTTGAGGTTACCTTCCAGCTTCTTGTCTACGAGGTCCTTAAAGGCTGCCCCCCCTGGACAGGTAGCACAGTGGCTTTATATAGCCGTGCCACAGAAGCATCTACCACTGGAACTTTTTCCCAGAGGTCTGCATGAGCCTCAGGCATGGGGTATAGACTTAAAAATCTCTTTGGCATCTGCGGCCTTTTATCGGGCGTTTTCCGAGCCCCTTCCAATAAATCCTGTAAACCTTCATCCGCAGGAAAGGTAACAGCTTCCTTACGCTGCCGTTTAAAAACACCTTTTGCAGGAGTTTTATCCTCCACAGACAAATTCAAAGCCTGTTTTACAGCAGTAATCAAATCCTCCACCCCTGAGGCCGAGGAATCCTCAGAATCATCACCCTGATCCCAGGGAATGTCTGTATACTCTCCCTCCTCTTCAGCAACAAGCAATGGCACTGAATAAGACCTTTTAGGGGTCCCCACAGTGTCACCATCAAATTTGTCTAACAATTCATTAAACCTGCTGATCCCCTTAGCAGTATCCTGCATGACCAGTAAGAAGCCAGGATCTGCTTGAGTCAGAGGCAAGGAGCCAGAGGACTGCTGAGATGATGACATAGGTCTCGGGGAAGCTACCAACACATCACTCTGCCTGTCCAGCAATTGCACTAAGGCATTCACAGACCTGCCCAGGGCACTGGCCCACGCAGGCTCCGATTGCTCTACCCTCTGGGGTTCACTCCCTATGGGTCTCACAGCAGCGCAAGTAATACACAAGCCCCCCTTGGCCATCTGCTCAGGGACAAATGTCAGTGTACAAACACTGCAAGCGCTCAATGCATTAAGGGCTCCCTCCCCCAAAGCCACAGACTGTTGCTCAGACATGATGTAAAATAACACAGTCACAGCGCATTCACTGTACAGGCGTTTTATACAGAGCCAATGTACCCAGTCACTTATCTGTCTGAAGGCTTCAGATGTGGGGAAACGATGCCCAGGAAATCCAAACACTCTGCCAGGATCTGTCAGCCAGCTCAGCTCCGCTGCAAGCGTTCCGAATGGAGCCAAAACAGAGTGAGGGAAGAGACCAAGTCCCTGCTGCTGCCGGGTCCGTGACTTCTGGCGCCAACCACCCCCAGTCAGCCGCTCCCTTAGTAGGATCTCCTAGTTCCAGTATCTCCCCCTCAGCTGGGGACCACTTGAAACATGCCTGTAACACACTGCTGTCCTCTAATATAGGAGCTCAGTGTGTAAGCTCCGCAGAAAATGGCCGCCGCCATCACGGAGCACCTGTCCCCCATGATCCCCACCTAGCGTGAAGCCGGTTTCAGAGCGCTCCGGAGCCCAGGCAGCTTCTTAAAAGAAGCTGTAAGCGCTGCACAGGGAGGCCAGACAGCGTCTCCCCTGTGCACAGCGAGCTGACAGGACACGCTTCTGTCAGCTCCTGCTGCGCTAGCAGTGTGAGGATTCACTAATGAGAATCCTCACACTGTGCCTACCTAGCTAGTGTAAAAGTTAATAAAATAAAAAACTCCTAACTAACTCTAATCCTTCGGCTGCTCCAGCAGCCCTTTAGAATAGCACCCACTCCAGTGGGCACCTAACACGAACTGGAGAGTCTGGGATGCAGTAGGGGAGGAGCCTACCCTCTAAAGCTTTAGGATAGGTGCCTGGCTCCTACGGACCCTCCTACATCCCAATGTTGAGCTGTGTCACCAGGACCATTGAAAGAGAAATAAATCACACACCACGCAGCCCATAGAGATCACACACCACGCAGCCCATGTAGATCACACACCACACAGCCCATATAGATCACACACCACGCAGCCCATGTAGATCACACACCACGCAGCCCATATAGATCACACACCATGCAGCCCATATAGATTACACACCATGCAGCCCATGTAGATTACACACCATGCAGCCCATATAGATCACACACCATGCAGCCCATATAGATCACACACCATGCAGCCCATATAGATCATTCAGCCATATAGATCACACACCACGCAGCCCATATTGGTCACACTGCATGCAGCCCATATAGATCAAACACAATGCAGCCCATATAGATCACACACCATGCAGCCCCTATAGATCATTCAGCCATATAGATCACACACTACGCAGCCCATATTGGTCACACTGCATGCAGCCCATATAGATCACACACCACGCAGCCCATATAGATCACACACCACGCAGCCCATATAGATCACACACCACGCAGCCCATATAGATCACACACCACGCAGCCCATATTGATCACACACCACGCAGCCCATATTGATCACACACCACGCAGCCCATATAGATCGCACACCATGCAGCCCATAAAGATTACACACCATGCAGCCCATATAGATCATTCAGCCCATATAGATCACACACCACGCAGCCCATGTAGATTACACACCATGCAGCCCATATAGATCACACACCATGCAGCCCATGTAGATTACACACCATGCAGCCCCTATAGATCATTCAGCCCATATAGATCACACACCACGCAGCCCATATTGATCACACACCATGCAGCCCATATAGATCACACACCACGCAGCCCATATAGATCACACACCATGCAGCCCATGTAGATTACACACCATGCAGCCCCTATAGATCATTCAGCCCATATAGATCCCACACCATGCAGCCCATGTAGATTACACACCATGCAGCCCCTATAGATCATTCAGCCCATATAGATCACACACCACGCAGCCCATATAGATCACACACCACGCAGCCCATTTAGATCACACACCACGCAGCCCATATAGATCACACACCACGCAGCATATATAAATCACACACCACGCAGCCCATAGAGATCACACACCACGCAGCCCATAGAGATCACACACCACGCAGCCCATAGAGATCACACACCACGCAGCCCATAGAGATCACACACCACGCAGCCCATAGAGATCACACACCACGCAGCCCATAGAGATCACACCCCACGCAGCCCATAGAGATCACACACCACGCAGCCCATAGAGATCACACACCACGCAGCCCATATAAATCACACACCATGCAGTCCCTATAGATTACACGCGACACAGCCCACACATCATGCAGCCCATATAGATCAAACACAACAAAGTCACTATAGGTCACACACCATTCTGCGCATATAGATCACACACCATGCAGCCTATATAAAATCAAACACCACACAGCCCCTATAGATCACACACCAAACAGTCCCTATAGATCACACACACCAAACAGTCCCTATAGATCACACACACACCAAACAGTCCCTATAGATCAAACACCACGCAGCCCATATAGATCACACTATGCAGCCCTCACACCATGCAGTCCCTATAGATCACACACACCACTCAGCCCTCAAACCACGCAGTTCCTATAGATTACACACCATAAAGCGCCCAGTAGATCATGCAGCCTATATGAAATCAAACACCACACAGTCCCTTTAGATCACACACACCAAACAGTCCATAGAGATCACACTATGCAGCCCTCACACCACGCAGCCCATATAGATCACACACCACGCAGCCCACATAGATCACACACCACGCAGTCCCTATAGATCACACACCATACAGTTCACATAGATCACACACCACGCAGCCCATATAGATCACACGCCACGCAGCCCATAGAGATCACACACCACACAGCCCCTATAAATCATGCAGCCCATATAGATCACACATCACGCAGCCCATATAGACCACACATCACACAGCCTATAGAGATCACAGACCACGCAGCCCATAGAGATCACACGCCACGCAGCCTATAGAGATCACACACCACGCAGCCCATAGAGATCACACGCCACGCAGCCCATAGAGATCACACGCCACGCAGCCTATAGAGATCACACACCACGCAGCCCATAGAGATCACACACCACGCAGCCCATATAGATCACACGCCACGCAGCCCATAGAGATCACACGCCACACAGCCCCTTTAAATCATGCAGCCCATATAGATCACACATCACGCAGCCCATATAGACCACACAGCCCATAGAGATCACACACCACACAGCCCATAGAGATCACACACCACACAGCCCATAGAGATCACACACCACGCAGCCCATAGAGATCACACATCACGCAGCCCATATAGACCACACACCATGCAGCCCATAAAGAACACACACCATGCAGCCCATATAGATTACACACCATGCAGTCCCTATAGATCACACACACACGCAGCCCATATAGATCACACACCATGCAGCCCATATAGATCACACACCATGCAGTCCCTATAGATCACACACACACACACACACACACACACACACACACCATGCAGCCCATATAGATTAGACACCATGCAGTCCCTATAGATCACACACACACACACACACGCAGCCCATATAGATCACACACCACGCAGCCCATATAGATCACACAGCACGCAGCCCATAGAGATCTCACACACCATGCAGCCCATATAAATCACACACCATGCAGCCCATATAGATCACACACCATGCAGCCCATATAGATCACACACCATGCAGCCCATATAGATTACACACCATGCAGTCCCTATAGATCACACACACACACCATGCAGCCCATATAGATTACACACCATGCAGTCTCTATAGATCACACACACACACACACACACACACACAGCCCATATAGATCACACACCACGCAGCCCATATAGATCTCACACATGCAGCCCATATAGATCTCACACACCATGAAGCACCCAGTAGATCATGCAGCCCATATAGATCTCACACAATACGCAGCCCATATAGATCACACACCATGCAGCCCGTAAAGAACACACACCATGCAGCCCATATAGATTACACACCATGCAGTCCCTATAGATCACACACACGCAGCCCATATAGATCACACACCATGCAGCCCATACAGATCACACACCATGCAGTCCCTATAGATCACACACACACACACACACACACACACACACACACACCATGCAGCCCATATAGATTACACACCATGCAGTCCCTATAGATCACACACACACACACGCAGCCCATATAGATCACACACCACGCAGCCCATATAGATCTCACACACCATGCAGCCAATATAGATCACACACCATGCAGCCCATATAGATCACACACCATGCAGCCCATATAGATTACACACCATGCAGTCCCTATAGATCACACACACACACACACACACACACACACGCAGCCCATATAGATCACACACCACGCAGCCCATATAGATCTCACACATGCAGCCCATATAGATTTCACACACCATGCAGCCCATATATATCACACACCATGCAGCCCATATAGATCACACACCATGCAGTCCCTATAGATCACACACACACACACCACGCAGCCCTCGCACCACGCAGTCCCTATAGACCACACACACACAGCCCCTATAGATCACACACCACGCAGCCCATATAGATCTCACACCATGCAGTCCATATAGATCTCACACCACGCAGCCCATATAGATCAATCACTGCGCTCGCCACGCTGCGGGCACAGTGGCTCGCTGTGCTTGCCACCTATTTTTTCCTTCCTCTATGGGGGTCGTGGACCCCCACGAGGGAAGATAGCCACTGCCCGTCTGTCTGGCTTTTAGCAGTCATTACACCGATGTCAGAATCCCGACGGGCAGTCATCCGGCACCCCAGAAAATCACAGACATCACTTAGCTTAATAGGCTTCCTCAATGATTCCCCTAGTCCAAGACCATTCTCTCACCTTCCTCTTAGTTTGTCGTTCCTCCATGACCTCTCGGGCAAGACTGGCATTGTGCCTCTCTTCATAGTCCCGTCGTTGCTGCAAGCGTCGAGAACTGGGTAGAGGGTGAAAGTCGCTCTCAGGACACATTACGGCTGCTGGAAAACAGTAGTAGAGAGATTAGGGTTTTGTGATTGTGATAGTAGATACAGCACAGAACGGCATTAATGTCTGCACACGAGGCATGTTGTTACCTCTGTATACTAGAACACACTGACCTCCTGCTACAGCATAATTGCCCAACTGCTCCTCACCTCCAAGTACTGCCAGTCACCACAGACCGTAGAGTACAGTATATCTCCGGCCGTACTCCTCTCCTGCACACAGGCTGTACAGTATATCCCCAGCCTGTACTCCTCTCCCGCACACAGGCTGTACAGTATATCCCCAGCCTGTACTCCTCTCCTGCACACAGCCTGTACAGTATATCCCCTGCCTGTACTCCTCTCCTGCACACAGCTCCCTCACCACTATGCGGCCCACACAGCTCCCTCACCACTATGCAGCCCACACACCTCCCTCCCCACTATGCAGCCCAAACACTTCCAACACCAATATGCAGCTCACACAGCTCCCTCCCCACTACGCAGCCCACACAGCTCCCTCACCAATATGCAGCCCACACACCTCCCTCACCACTATGCAGCTCACACAGCTCCCTCACCACTATGCAGCCCACACACCTCCCTGACCACTATGCAGCCCAAACAGTTCTCTCACCACTATGCAGCTCACACAGCTCCCTCACCACTATGCAGCCCAAAAAACTCTCATTATGGAGTCCACGCAGCTCCCTCACCGCTACGCAGCCCACACAGCTCCCTCACCACTACGCAGCCCACAAAGCTCCCTCACCACTACGCAGCCCACACAGCTCCCTCACCACTACGCAGACCAAAAAGCTCCCTCACCACTACGCAGCCCACAAAGCTCCCTCACCACTACGCAGCCAACACAGCTCCTTCACCACTACGCAGCCCACACAGCTCCCTCACCACTACGCAGCCCACACAGCTCCCTCACCACTACGCAGCCCACACAGCTCCCTCACCACTACGCAGCCCACACAGCTCCCTCACCACTACGCATCCCACATAGCTCCCTAACCACTATGCAGCCCACACAGCTCCCTAACCACTATGTTGCCCACACAGCTCCCTCACCACCATGTGCCCCACACACCTCCATCAACATTATGCAACCCCCACAGTTCCTCTCACCACTATGCAGCTCACACAGCTCCTTCACCACTATGCACCCCCCCCCCCCCCCACACACACACACACACACACAGCTCCCTCCTTATGGAGACCACGCAGCTCCCCCACCACTATCCAGCCCACACAGCTCCCTTACCACTATGCAGCCCACACAGCTCCCTTACCACTATGCAGCCCACACAGCTCCCTCACCACTATGTAGCCCACACAGCTCCCTCACCACTATCCAGCCCACACAGCTCCCTTACCACTATGCAGCCCACACAGCTCCCTCACCACTATGTAGCCCACACAGCTCCCTCACCACTATGCAGCCCACACAGCTCCCTCACCACTATGCAGCCCACACAGCTCCCTCACCACTATGCAGCCCATACAGCTCCCTCACCACTATGCAGCCCACACAGCTCTCTCATTATGGAGCCCACGCAGCTCCCTCACCACTACGCAGCCCACAAAGCTCCCTCACCACTACGCAGCCCACAAAGCTCCCTCATTACTATGCAGCCCACACAGCTCCTTTACCACTATGCAGCTCACACAGCTTCCTCACCACTATGCAGCCCCCACAGTTCTCTCACCACTATGCAGCTCACACAGCTCCTTCACCACTATGACCACCCCCCCCCCCCCCCCACACACACACACACACCGCTCCCTCATTATGGAGACCACACAGCTCCCCCACCACTATGCAGCCAACACAGCTCCCTCACCACTATGCAGCCCACACACCTCCCCCATCATTATATATCCCACACAGTTCCCTCATTACTATGCAGCCAACACAACTCCCTCATTACTATGCAGCTCAAAGCTCCCTCATTATGCAGCTCACACAGCTACTTTACCACTATGCAGCTCACACAGCTCTTTCATAATGCACCTCACACGGCTCCCTCACCACTATGCCGCCCACACAGCTCCCTCACCACTATGCAGCCCACACAGCTCCCTCACCACTATGCACCCCACACAGCTCCCTCACCACTATGCACCCCACACAGCTCCCTCACCACTATGCACCCCACACAGCTCCCTCACCACTATGCAGCCCACACAGCTCCATCACCACTATGCAGCACCTACAGCTCCATCACCACTATGCAGCTCACACAGCTCCCTCACCTCTATGCAGCTCACACAGCTCCCTCACCTCTATGCAGCCCACACACCTCCGTCACCACTATGCAGCCCACACACCTCCCTCACCACTATGCAGCTCACACAGCTCCCTCACAACTAAGCACCCCCCCCCCCCCCCCGCCACACACACACACACACACACACAAAGATCCCTCATTATGGAGACCAGGCAGCTCCCCCACCACTATGCAGTCCACACAGCTCCCTCGCCCCTATGCAGTTCACACAGCTCTTTCATAATGCACCTCACACAGCTCCTTTACCATTATGCAGCCCACACAGCTCCCTCACCACTATGCAGCTCACACAGCTCCTTTACCATTATGTAGCCCATAAAGCTCCCTCACCACTATGCAACCCACACAGCTCCCTCACCACTATGCAGCTCACACAGCTCCTTTACCATTATGCAGCCCATACAGCTCCCCCACCACTATTCAACTCACACAGCTCCCCCACCATTATGCAGCCCATACAGCTCCCTCACCACTATGCAGCCCATACAGCTCCCTCACCACTATGCAACCCACACAGCTCCCTCACCATGTTCCACTGTCCAGAGATTGCTCTCTGTATACCACCATAGGCGCTGATTTGTGATTAGAGGTTTATAAGCAGCTGCTCACCATTATCAGTCCTGAGCAATGTATGGGATGAGCCCTGCTCTCTCAGCTCCCTCCTTAGCATGTTCAGGGTTCTCCCAGGGCGAGGGGCAGATCTGCAGTAACCGTACTTCTTCCACACATTAATCACAGAAGACACGGTGGATTTAGGGCCCATCCCAACATCTGCCACGCTTCTCACACTCGAACCTCTGATCCAGCCAATGATCTAACCCAGGCATGTCCAACGTTGGCCCTCCAGATGTTGTGAAACTACACATCCCAGCATGCTTTACAATAGTTTTAGCATTCTCTAATAGCAGAACTGTGGCAAAGCATGCTGGAAGGTGTAGTTTCACAACATCTGGGGGGCCAACGTTGGACATGCCTGATCTAACCAGTGCCCCTCTACCAGCAGCACATGTGTGCAGAGGTTTCCCATCCCACCTATGTGCTAGTGCCTTATCCTATATCTGCTGATTCTGTGGAAGGGCACGCACTATCTGGCATATCAAGCACGTGGCGTTTCTGTATGTACTACAGCGCGCTGGCTGTGATGCCCGGCTGATAGAACAACCAAGAACCAGATAGTGTACAATGGTGTTCTATAGTTCAGTGTGTACAGTCACCTGACATCTCGTCCCAATGGTCTAGTGTCTACATAGCTTTATATTTCCACTTGTGTCAATCTTGGATTATTCAGTGAGGATCTCAAAGCCAAATCTCTGTCTAATGGGCAAAACCATGCTGCACTGCAGGGGCAGATGTAACATGTGAACAGAGTTAGATTTGGGGGAGATTTGTTTCTGTGCAGGGTAAATACTGGCTGCTTTATTTTAACTCTGCAATTTACATTTGAGTTTGAAGACACCCCACCCTGTCTGTGCACCTGTTATATCTGCCCCACCTGCGGTGCAGCATGGTTTTGCTATGAGATCCTTACTGAATTTGGAAACACAGAAGTATCTACTTGTACAGCACATGGTCACAAGATGTCCAACCTTGCGAATCATGGAATTCTCCATCCACTGGTGGATTAACGGTGGGCCCTGATGATGCATTCTCTGCTCTCACTTGGGGGTGAAGTGTTTCCAGATGCTGTCCCCCTGCAGGATCCTGTCACAGAAAATATACACAATGTAAGTCAATGCATCTGTACATTATGGAAATGGAAACAGAAAGCTGGGAGCCCTGTATGTCAAAGGGGAGAGCCGACAGTGTTTCCACCATTGTGCAGAGGATTTAAGGCCCCATACACCAGTTCTCCAAGGGGAGAAGCCATATGCAAACTCCCTTGAGCTCCACAGCAGCTGCACCGGCGCCAGGATCACATATGATACACATGTATGAAGTCCTTTTGCCGGAGGCTGCGGGACCCAACATTTCTTTAGCGCAGCACCTGCAATTTCAGGCTACGGTCCGATGTGCACTTGACCAGGGTTCGCAATCAGAGACAAAACAGACAATTTGCCACTTCTCACCCGATTTCTCAGTCAGCTCCGTCAAAAGGGCAAAAACTGTATAAGTATATGGCCAGCTTTAGACAGGTGTGGAAGAAATGCTGCAATCTAAGACACTTCCAATAAATACAAGTGTTCAGTTCTCGGTGCTGGTACCCAGGGGCACGTCTCTCTCAAACGCAGCAGAGAGATCTAGAGGACATAGTAGTGAGTAATGGCCTTTAGACTTAGCAGTTACCAGATCAGTCACCACTTTAGTCAGTGCTGCCTCTGTGGCGTGTTGGGCACGAATGCCTGACTGAAGCGGGTTCAGTAAGTTGTGCGAGTTAAGAAGGCGTGAGCTGCTGCGCGCTCCCGCAACATCGCCGGGAAAACCGCTCCTCTGCTGGTAATACCAGGTCAGCTTTCCATAGCGCTCTTCTAAGCAATGCCGTCCTCCCCCCCCCCCCCCCCCTCCTAGGGGTGTAGTGTCTGTATAGGAGGTCACAGTGTCACATGCAGCAGAGACCCAGAGAGGGGACACAGATAGCGATTAGATTAGTAGGATGACACCAGGATAGGACAGTGACCTGAGGACCTAGGGGTGTAGTGTCTGTATGAGGAGAGGTCACAGTGTCACAGGCAGCAGAGACTCAGAGAGGGGACACAGATAGCGATTAGATAAGTAGGATGACACCAGGATAGGACAGTGACCTGAGGACCTAGGGGTGTAGTGTCTGTATGAGGAGAGGTCACAGTGTCACATGCAGCAGAGACCCAGAGAGAGGACACAGATAGCGATTAGATAAGTAGGACGACACCAGGATAGGACAGGGACCTGAGGACCTAGGGGTGTAGTGTCTGTATGAGGAGAGGTCACAGTGTCACATGCAGCAGAGACCCAGAGAGGGGACAAAGATAGCGATTAGATAAGTAGGATGACACAGGATAGGACAGTGACCTGAGGACCTAGGGGTGTAGTGTCTGTATGAGGAGAGGTCACAGTGTCACATGCAGCAAAGACCCAGAGAGAGGACACAGATAGCGATTAGATAAGTAGGACGACACCAGGATAGGACAGTGACCTGAGGACCTAGGGGTGTAGTGCCTGTATGAGGGGAGGTCACAGTGTCACATGTAGCAGAGACCCAGAGAGAGGACACAGATAGCGATTAGATAAGTAGGATGACACCAGGATAGGACAGTGACCTGAGGACCTAGGGGTGTAGTGTCTGTATGAGGAGAGGTCACAGTGTCACATGCAGCAGAGACCCAGAGAGAGGACACAGATAGCGATTAGATAAGTAGGATGACACCAGGATAGGACAGTGACCTGAGGACCTAGGGGTGTAGTGTCTGTATGAGGAGAGGTCACAGTGTCACATGCAGCAGTGACCCAGAGAGAGGACACAGAGAGCGATTAGATAAGTAGGATGACACCAGGATAGGACAGTGACCTGAGGACCTAGGGGTGTAGTGTCTGTATGAGGAGAGGTCACAGTGTCACATGCAGCAGAGACCCAGAGAGAGGACACAGATAGCGATTAGATAAGTAGGACGACACCAGGATAGGACAGGGACCTGAGGACCTAGGGGTGTAGTGTCTGTATGAGGAGAGGTCACAGTGTCACATGCAGCAGTGACCCAGAGAGGGGACACAGATAGCGATTAGATATGCAGGATGACACCAGGATAGGACAGTGACCTGAGGACCTAGGGGTGTAGTGTCTGTATGAGGAGAGGTCACAGTGTCACATGCAGCAGTGACCCAGAGAGTGGACACAGATAGCGATTAGATAAGTAGGATGACACAGGATAGGACAGTGACCTGAGGACCTAGGGGTGTAGTGTCTGTATGAGGGGAGGTCACAGTGTCACATGCAGCAGTGACCCAGAGAGGGGACACAGATAGCGATTAGATAAGTAGGACGACACCAGTATAGGACAGTGACCTGAGGACCTAGGGGTGTAGTGTCTGTATGAGGAGAGGTCACAGTGTCACATGCAGCAGAGACCCAGAGAGGGGACAAAGATAGCGATTAGATAAGTAGGATGACACAGGATAGGACAGTGACCTGAGGACCTAGGGGTGTAGTGTCTGTATGAGGAGAGGTCACAGTGTCACATGCAGCAGAGACCTAGAGAGGTGACACAGATAGCGATTAGATAAGTAGGATGACACCAGGATAGGACAGTGACCTGAGGACCTAGGGGTGTAGTGCCTGTATGAGGGGAGGTCACAGTGTCACATGCAGCAAAGACCCAGAGAGAGGACACAGAGCGATTAGATAAGTAGGACGACACCAGGATAGGACAGTGACCTGAGGACCTAGGGGTGTAGTGTCTGTATGAGGGGAGGTCACAGTGTCACATGCAGCAGAGACCCAGAGAGGGGACAAAGATAGCGATTAGATAAGTAGGATGACACAGGATAGGACAGTGACCTGAGGACCTAGGGGTGTAGTGTCTGTATGAGGGGAGGTCACAGTGTCACATGCAGCAGAGACCTAGAGAGAGGACACAGAGCGATTAGATAAGTAGGATGACACCAGGATAGGACAGTGACCTGAGGACCTAGGGGTGTAGTGTCTGTATGAGGGGAGGTCACAGTGTCACATGCAGCAGTGACCCAGAGAGGGGACACAGATAGCGATTAGATAAGTAGGATGACACAGGATAGGACAGTGACCTGAGGACCTAGGGGTGTAGTGTCTGTATGAGGGGAGGTCACAGTGTCACATGCAGCAGAGACCCAGAGAGGGGACAAAGATAGCGATTAGATAAGTAGGATGACACAGGATAGGACAGTGACCTGAGGACCTAGGGGTGTAGTGTCTGTATGAGGGGAGGTCACAGTGTCACATGCAGCAGTGACCCAGAGAGAGGACACAGAGCGATTAGATAAGTAGGACGACACCAGTATAGGACAGTGACCTGAGGACCTAGGGGTGTAGTGTCTGTATAGGAGGTCACAGTGTCACATGCAGCAGAGACCCAGAGAGGGGACACAGATAGCGATTAGATAAGCAGGATGACACCAGGATAGGACAGTGACCTGAGGACCTAGGGGTGTAGTGTCTGTATGAGGAGAGGTCACAGTGTCACAGGCAGCAGAGACTCAGAGAGGGGACACAGATAGCGATTAGATAAGCAGGATGACACAGGATAGGACAGTGACCTGAGGACCTTGGGGTGTAGTGTCTGTATGAGGAGAGGTCACAGTGTCACACGCAGCAGAGACCCAGAGAGAGGACACAGATAGCGATTAGATAAGTAAGATGACACCAGGATAGGACAGTGCCCTGAGGCCTAGGGGTGTAGTGTCTGTATGAGGGGAGGTCACAGTGTCACATGCAGCAGTGACCCAGAGAGGGGACACAGATAGCGATTAGATAAGTAGGACGACACCAGTATAGGACAGTGACCTGAGGACCTTGGGGTGTAGTGTCTGTATGAGGGGAGGTCACAGTGTCACATGCAGCAAAGACCCAGAGAGGGGACACAGATAGCGATTAGATAAGTAAGATGACACCAGGATAGGACAGTGCCCTGAGGCCTAGGGGTGTAGTGTCTGTATGAGGGGAGGTCACAGTGTCACATGCAGCAGTGACCCAGAGAGGGGACACAGATAGCGATTAGATAAGTAGGACGACACCAGTATAGGACAGTGACCTGAGGACCTAGGGGTGTAGTGTCTGTATAGGAGGTCACAGTGTCACATGCAGCAGAGACCCAGAGAGGGGACACAGATAGCGATTAGATAAGCAGGATGACACCAGGATAGGACAGTGACCTGAGGACCTAGGGGTGTAGTGTCTGTATGAGGAGAGGTCACAGTGTCACAGGCAGCAGAGACTCAGAGAGGGGACACAGATAGCGATTAGATAAGCAGGATGACACCAGGATAGGACAGTGACCTGAGGACCTAGGGGTGTAGTGCCTGTATGAGGGGAGGTCACAGTGTCACAGGCAGCAGTGACCCAGAGAGGGGACACAGATAGCGATTAGATAAGTAGGATGACACCAGGATAGGACAGTGACCTGAGGACCTAGGGGTGTAGTGTCTGTATGAGGAGAGATCACAGTGTCACAGGCAGCAGAGATCCAGAGAGAGGACACTGAGAGCAATTAGATAAGTAGGACGACACCAGGATAGGACAGTGCCCTGAGGACCTAGGGGTGTAGTGTCTGTATGAGGAGAGGTCACAGTGTCACATGTAGCAGAGACTCAGAGAGGGGACACAGATAGCGATTAGATAAGTAGGATGACACCAGGATAGGACAGTGACCTGAGGACCTAGGGGTGTAGTGTCTGTATGAGGAGAGGTCACAGTGGCACATGCAGCAGTGACCCAGAGAGGGGACACAGATAGCGATTAGATAAGTAGGATGACACCAGGATAGGAGAGTGACCTGAGGACCTAGGGGTGTAGTGTCTGTATGAGGAGAGGTCACAGTGTCACATGCAGCAGTGACCCAGAGAGGGGACACAGATAGCGATTAGATAAGTAGGATGACACCAGGATAGGACAGTGACCTGAGGACCTAGGGGTGTAGTGTCTGTATGAGGGGAGGTCACAGTGTCACATGCAGCAGAGACCCAGAGAGAGGACACAGAGCGATAAGATAAGTAGGATGACACCAGGATAGGACAGTGACCTGAGGACCTAGGGGTGTAGTGTCTGTATGAGGGGAGGTCACAGTGTCACATGCAGCAGAGACCCAGAGAGAGGACACTAAGAGCGATTAGATAAGCAGGATGACACAGGATAGGACAGTGACCTGAGGACCTAGGGGTGTAGTGTCTGTATGAGGAGAGGTCACAGTGTCACATGCAGCAGTGACCCAGAGAGGGGACACAGATAGCGATTAGATAAGCAGGATGACACCAGGATAGGACAGTGACCTGAGGACCTAGGGGTGTAGTGTCTGTATGAGGAGAGGTCACAGTGTCACATGCAGCAGAGACCCAGAGAGGGGACACAGATAGCGATTAGATAAGTAGGATGACACCAGGATAGGAGAGTGACCTGAGGACCTAGAGGTGTAGTGTCTGTATGAGGAGAGGTCACAGTGTCACATGCAGCAAAGACCCAGAGAGTGGACACAGAGCGATTAGATAAGTAGGATGACACCAGGATAGGACAGTGACCTGAGGACCTAGGGGTGTAGTGTCTGTATGAGGGGAGGTCACAGTGTCACATGCAGCAGTGACCCAGAGAGGGGACACAGATAGCGATTAGATAAGTAGGATGACACCAGGATAGGACAGTGACCTGAGGACCTAGGGGTGTAGTGTCTGTATGAGGAGAGGTCACAGTGTCACAGGCAGCAGAGACTCAGAGAGGGGACACAGATAGCAATTAGATAAGTAGGATGACACAGGATAGGACAGTGACCTGAGGACCTAGGGGTGTAGTGTCTGTATGAGGAGAGGTCACAGTGTCACATGCAGCAGAGACCCAGAGAGGGGACACAGATAGCGATTAGATAAGTAGGAGGACACCAGGATAGGACAGTGACCTGAGGACCTAGGGGTGTAGTGTCTGTATGAGGAGAGGTCACAGTGTCACATGCAGCAGTGACCCAGAGAGAGGACACAGATAGCGATTAGATAACCAGGATGACACAGGATAGGACAGTGACCTGAGGACCTAGGGGTGTAGTGTCTGTATGAGGGGAGGTCACAGTGTCACAGGCAGCAGAGACCCAGAGAGGGGACACAGATAGCGATTAGATAAGCAGGATGACACAGGATAGGACAGTGACCTGAGGATCTAGGGGTGTAGTGTCTGTATGAGGAGAGGTCACAGTGTCACATGCAGCAGAGACCCAGAGAGTGGACACAGATAGCGATTAGATAAGTAGGATGACACAGGATAGGACAGTGACCTGAGGACCTAGGGGTGTAGTGCCTGTATGAGGGGAGGTCACAGTGTCACACACAGCAGTGACCCAGAGAGTGGACACTTAGAGCGATTAGATAAGCAGGATGACACCAGGATAGGACAGTGACCTGAGGACCTAGGGGTGTAGTGTCTGTATGAGGAGAGGTCACAGTGTCACAGGCAGCAGAGACCCAGAGAGAGGACACAGAGCGATTAGATAAGTAGGATGACACCAGGATAGGACAGTGCCCTGAGGACCTAGGGGTGTAGTGTCTGTATGAGGAGAGGTCACAGTGTCACATGCAGCAGTGACCCAGAGAGGGGACACAGATAGCGATTAGATAAGTAGGACGACACCAGGATAGGACAGTGCCCTGAGGACCTAGGGGTGTAGTGTCTGTATGAGGGGAGGTCACAGTGTCACATGCAGCAGTGACCCAGAGAGAGGACACTGAGAGTGATTAGATAAGTAGGACGACACCAGGATAGGACAGTGACCTGAGGACCTAGGGGTGTAGTGTCTGTATGAGGAGAGGTCACAGTGTCACATGCAGCAGAGACCCAGAGAGAGGACACAGATAGCGATTAGATAAGCAGGATGACACCAGGATAGGACAGTGACCTGAGGACCTAGGGGTGTAGTGCCTGTATGAGGAGAGGTCACAGTGTCACGTGCAGCAGAGACCCAGAGAGTGGACACTGAGAGCGATTAGATAAACAGGATGACACAGGATAGGACAGTGACCTGAGGACCTAGGGGTGTAGTGTCTGTATGAGGGGAGGTCACAGTGTCACATGCAGCAAAGACCCAGAGAGAGGACACAGATAGCAATTAGATAAGCAGGATGACACCAGGATAGGACAGTGCCCTGAGGACCTAGGGGTGTAGTGTCTGTATGAGGGGAGGTCACAGTGTCACATGCAGCAAAGACCCAGGGAGAGGACACTGAGAGTGATTAGATAAGTAGGACGACACCAGGATAGGACAGTGAACTGAGGACCTAGGGGTGTAGTGTCTGTATGAGGAGAGGTCACAGTGTCACATGCAGCAGAGACTCAGAGAGGGGACACAGATAGCGATTAGATAAGTAGGATGACACCAGGATAGGACAGTGACCTGAGGACCTAGGGGTGTAGTGTCTGTATTAGGAGAGGTCACAGTGTCACATGCAGCAGAGACCTAGAGAAGGGACACAGATAGCGATTAGATAAGAAGGATGACACCAGGATAGGACAGTGCCCTGAGGACCTAGGGGTGTAGTGTCTGTATGAGGGGAGGTCACAGTGTCACATGCAGCAGAGACCTAGAGAAGGGACACAGATAGCGATTAGATAAGAAGGATGACACCAGGATAGGACAGTGCCCTGAGGACCTAGGGGTGTAGTGTCTGTATGAGGGGAGGTCACAGTGTCACATGCAGCAGTGACCCAGAGAGGGGACACAGATAGCGATTAGATAAGTAGGATGACACCAGGATAGGACAGTGCCCTGAGGACCTAGGGGTGTAGTGTCTGTATGAGGAGAGGTCACAGTGTCACATGCAGCAGAGACCCAGAGAGAGGACACAGATAGCGATTAGATAAGTAGGATGACACCAGGATAGGACAGTGACCTGAGGACCTCGGGGTGTAGTGTCTGTATGAGGTGAGGTCACAGTGTCACATGCAGCAGAGACATAGAGAGGGGACACAGATAGCGATTAGATAAGTAGGACGACACCAGGATAGGACAGGGACCTGAGGACCTAGGGGTGTAGTGTCTGTATGAGAAGAGGTCACAGTGTCACATGCAGCAGTGACCCAGAGAGGGGACACAGATAGCGATTAGATAAGTAGGATGACACCAGGATAGGACAGTGACCTGAGGACCTAGGGGTGTAGTGTCTGTATGAGGAGAGGTCACAGTGTCACATGCAGCAAAGACCCAGAGAGGGGATACAGAGCGATTAGATAAGTAGGATGACACCAGGATAGGACAGTGACCTGAGGACCTAGGGGTGTAGTGCCTGTATGAGGGGAGGTCACAGTGTCACATGCAGCAGAGACCCAGAGAGAGGACACTAAGAGCGATTAGATAAGCAGGATGACACAGGATAGGACAGTGACCTGAGGACCTAGGGGTGTAGTGTCTGTATGAGGGGAGGTCACAGTGTCACATGCAGCAGAGACCCAGAGAGGGGACACAGAGCGATTAGATAAGCAGGATGACACCAGGATAGGACAGTGACCTGATGACCTAGGGGTGTAGTGTCTGTATGAGGAGAGGTCACAGTGTCACATGCAGCAAAGACCCAGAGAGTGGACACAGAGCGATTAGATAAGTAGGATGACACCAGGATAGGACAGTGCCCTGAGGACCTAGGGGTGTAGTGTCTGTATGAGGAGAGGTCACAGTGTCACATGCAGCAGAGACCCAGAGAGGGGACACAGATAGCGATTAGATAAGCAGGATGACACAGGATAGGACAGGGACCTGAGGACCTAGGGGTGTAGTGTCTGTATGAGGAGAGGTCACAGTGTCACATGCAGCAGAGACTCAGAGAGGGGACACCGATAGCGATTAGATAAGTAGGATGACACAGGATAGGACAGTGCCCTGAGGACCTAGGGGTGTAGTGTCTGTATGAGGAGAGGTCACAGTGTCACATGCAGCAAAGACCCAGAGAGAGGACACTAAGAGCGATTAGATAAGTAGGATGACACAGGATAGGACAGTGACCTGAGGACCTAGGGGTGTAGTGCCTGTATGAGGAGAGGTCACAGTGTCACATGCAGCAGTGACCCAGAGAGGTGACACAGATAGCGATTAGATAAGTAGGATGACACCAGGATAGGACAGTGACCTGAGGACCTAGGGGTGTAGTGTCTGTATGAGGAGAGGTCACAGTGTCACATGCAGCAGTGACCCAGAGAGGGGATACAGAAAGCGATTAGATAAGTAGGTCGACACCAGGATAGGAGAGTGCCCTGAGGACCTAGGGGTGTAGTGTCTGTATGAGGAGAGGTCACAGTGTCACATGCAGCAGAGACCCAGAGAGGGGACACAGATAGCGATTAGATAAGCAGGATGACACCAGGATAGGACAGTGACCTGATGACCTAGGGGTGTAGTGTCTGTATGAGGAGAGGTCACAGTGTCACATGCAGCAGTGACCCAGAGAGAGGACACAGAGCGATTAGATAAGTAGGATGACACCAGTATAGGATAGTGACCTGAGGACTTAGGGGTGTAGTGCCTGTATGAGGGGAGGTCACAGTGTCACATGCAGTAGAGACCCAGAGAGGGGACACAGATAGCGATTAGATAAGCAGGATGACACCAGGATAGGACAGTGACCTGAGGACCTAGGGGTGTAGTGTCTGTATGAGGAGAGGTCACAGTGTCACAGGCAGCAGAGACTCAGAGAGGGGACACAGATAGCAATTAGATAAGTAGGATGACACCAGGATAGGACAGTGACCTGAGGACCTAGGGGTGTAGTGTCTTTATGAGGAGAGGTCACAGTGTCACATGCAGCAGAGACCCAGAGAGGGGACACCGATAGCGATTAGATAAGTAGGATGACACCAGGATAGGACAGTGCCCTGAGGACCTAGGGGTGTAGTGTCTGTATGAGGAGAGGTCACAGTGTCACATGCAGCAGTGACCCAGAGAGAGGACACAGATAGCGATTAGATAACCAGGATGACACAGGATAGGACAGTGACCTAAGGACCTAGGGGTGTAGTGTCTGTATGAGGAGAGGTCACAGTGTCACATGCAGCAGTGACCCAGAGAGAAGACACAGATAGCGATTAGATAAGTAGGATGACACAGGATAGGACAGTGACCTGAGGACCTAGGGGTGTAGTACCTGTATGAGGGGAGGTCACAGTGTCACACACAGCAGTGACCCAGAGAGTGGACACTGAGAGCGATTAGATAAGCAGGATGACACCAGGATAGGACAGTGACCTGAGGACCTAGGGGTGTAGTGCCTGTATGAGGGGAGGTCACAGTGTCACATGCAGCAGAGACCCAGAGAGGGGACACAGATAGCGATAAGATAAGTAGGATGACACCAGGATAGGACAGTGACCTGAGGACCTAGGGGTGTAGAGTCTGTATGAGGGGAGGTCACAGTGTCACATGCAGCAGAGACCCAGAGAGGGGACACAGATAGCGATTAGATAAGCAGGATGACACCAGGATAGGACAGTAACCTGATGACCTAGGGGTGTAGTGTCTGTATGAGGGGAGGTCACAGTGTCACATGCAGCAAAGACCCAGAGAGAGGACACAGAGCGATTAGATAAGTAGGATGACACCAGGATAGGACAGGGACCTGAGGACCTAGGGGTGTAGTGCCTGTATGAGGGGAGGTCACAGTGTCACATGCAGCAGAGACCCAGAGAGGGGACACAGATAGCAATTAGATAAGCAGGATGACACCAGGATAGGACAGTGACCTGATGACCTAGGGGTGTAGTGTCTGTATGAGGGGAGGTCACTGTGTCACATGCAGCAAAGACCCAGAGAGAGGACACAGAGCGATTAGATAAGTAGGATGACACAGGATAGGACAGTGACCTGAGGACCTAGGGGTGTAGTGTCTGTATGAGGGGAGGTCACAGTGTCACATGCAGCAGAGACCCAGAGAGGGGATACAGAGCGATTAGATAATTAGGATGACACCAGGATAGGACAGTGACCTGAGGACCTAGGGGTGTAGTGTCTGTATGAGGAGAGGTCACAGTGTCACATGCAGCAGTGACCCAGAGAGAGGACACAGAGCGATTAGATAAGTAGGATGACACCAGGATAGGACAGGGACCTGAGGACCTAGGGGTGTAGTGTCTGTATGAGGAGAGGTCACAGTGTCACATGCAGCAGAGACCCAGAGAGAGGACACAGATAGCGATTAGATAAGCAGGATGACACCAGGATAGGACAGTGACCTGAGGACCTAGGGGAGTAGTGTCTGTATGAGGAGAGGTCACAGTGTCACATGTAGCAGAGACTCAGAGAGGGGACACAGATAGCGATTAGATAAGTAGGACGACACCAGGATAGGACAGTGACCTGAGGACCTAGGGGTGTAGTGTCTGTATGAGGGGAGGTCACAGTGTCACATGCAGCAGTGACCCAGAGAGGGGACACAGATAGCGATTAGATAAGTAGGATGACACAGGATAGGACAGTGTCCTGAGGACCTAGGGGTGTAGTGTCTGTATGAGGGGAGGTCACAGTGTCACATGCAGCAGTGACCCAGAGAGGGGACACAGATAGCGATTAGATAAGTAGGATGACACAGGATAGGACAGTGTCCTGAGGACCTAGGGGTGTAGTGTCTGTATGAGGGGAGGTCACAGTGTCACATGTAGCAGAGACTCAGAGAGGGGACACAGATAGCGATTAGATAAGTAGGATGACACCAGGATAGGACAGTGACCTGAGGACATAGGGGTGTAGTGCCTGTATGAGGGGAGGTCACAGTGTCACATGCAGCAGTGACCCAGAGAGGGGACACAGATAGCAATTAGATAAGTAGGATGACACAGGATAGGACAGTGTCCTGAGGACCTAGGGGTGTAGTGTCTGTATGAGGGGAGGTCACAGTGTCACATGCAGCAGAGACCCAGAGAGGGGACACAGATAGCGATTAGATAAGAAGGATGACACCAGGATAGGACAGTGCCCTGAGGACCTAGGGGTGTAGTGCCTGTATGAGGAGAGGTCACAGTGTCACCTGCAGCAGAGACCCAGAGAGAGGACACAGAGCGATTAGATAAGTAGGATGACGCAGGATAGGACAGTGACCTGAGGACCTAGGGGTGTAGTGTCTGTATGAGGAGAGGTCACAGTGTCACACGCAGCAGAGACCCAGAGAGGGGACACAGATAGCGATTAGATAAGCAGGATGACACAGGATAGGACAGGGACCTGAGGACCTAGGGGTGTAGTGTCTGTATGAGGGGAGGTCACAGTGTCACATGCAGCAGTGACCCAGAGAGGGGACACAGATAGCGATTAGATAAGTAGGATGACACAGGATAGGACAGTGACCTGAGGACCTAGGGGTGTAGTGTCTGTATGAGGGGAGGTCACAGTGTCACATGCAGCAGTGACCCAGAGAGGGGACACAGATAGCGATTAGATAAGTAGGATGACACAGGATAGGACAGTGTCCTGAGGACCTAGGGGTGTAGTGTCTGTATGAGGGGAGGTCACAGTGTCACATGCAGCAGAGACCCAGAGAGGGGACACAGATAGCGATTAGATAAGTAGGATGACACAGGATAGGACAGTGAACTGAGGACCTAGGGGTGTAGTGTCTGTATGAGGAGAGGTCATAGTGTCACATGCAGCAGAGACCAAGAGAGGGGACACAGATAGCGATTAGATAAGAAGGATGACACCAGGATAGGACAGTGCCCTGAGGACCTAGGGGTGTAGTGTCTGTATGAGGGGAGGTCACAGTGTCACATGCAGCAGTGACCCAGAGAGGGGACACAGATAGCGATTAGATAAGTAGGATGACACCAGGATAGGACAGTGACCTGAGGACCTAGGGGTGTAGTGTCTGTATGAGGGGAGGTCACAGTGTCACATGCAGCAGAGACCCAGAGAGGGGACACAGATAGCGATTAGATAAGCAGGATGACACCAGGATAGGACAGTGACCTGAGGACCTAGGGGTGTAGTGTCTGTATGAGGGGAGGTCACAGTGTCACATGCAGCAGAGACCCAGAGAGGGGACACAGATAGCGATTAGATAAGTAGGATGACACCAGGATAGGACAGTGCCCTGAGGACCTAGGGGTGTAGTGTCTGTATGAGGGGAGGTCACAGTGTCACATGCAGCAGTGACCCAGAGAGGGGACACAGATAGCGATTAGATAAGTAGGATGACACAGGATAGGACAGTGACCTGAGGACCTAGGGGTGTAGTGTCTGTATGAGGGGAGGTCACAGTGTCACATGCAGCAGAGACCTAGAGAGGGGACACAGATAGCGATTAGATAAGAAGGATGACACCAGGATAGGACAGTGCCCTGAGGACCTAGGGGTGTAGTGTCTGTATGAGGGGAGGTCACAGTGTCACATGCAGCAGTGACCCAGAGAGTGGACACTGAGAGCGATTAGATAAGCAGGATGACACCAGGATAGGACAGTGACCTGAGGACCTAGGGGTGTAGTGTCTGTATGAGGGGAGGTCACAGTGTCACATGCAGCAGTGACCCAGAGAGGGGACACTGAGAGCGATTAGATAACCAGGATGACACAGGATAGGACAGTGACCTGAGGACCTAGGGGTGTAGTGCCTGTATGAGGGGAGGTCACAGTGTCACATGCAGCAGTGACCCAGAGAGTGGACACTGAGAGCGATTAGATAAGCAGGATGACACCAGGATAGGACAGTGACCTGAGGACCTAGGGGTGTAGTGCCTGTATGAGGAGAGGTCACAGTGTCACATGCAGCAGAGACCCAGAGAGAGGACACAGAGCGATTAGATAAGTAGGATGACACCAGGATAGGACAGTGACCTGAGGACCTAGGGGTGTAGTGTCTGTATGAGGGGAGGTCACAGTGTCACATGCAGCAGAGACCTAGAGAGGGGACACAGATAGCGATTAGATAAGAAGGATGACACCAGGATAGGACAGTGACCTGAGGACCTAGGGGTGTAGTGTCTGTATGAGGAGAGGTCACAGTATCACATGCAGCAAAGACCTAGAGAGGGGACACAGATAGCGATTAGATAAGCAGGATGACACAGGATAGGACAGGGACCTGAGGACCTAGGGGTGTAGTGTCTGTATGAGGAGAGGTCACAGTGTCACATGCAGCAAAGACCTAGAGAGGGGACACAGATAGCGATTAGATAAGAAGGATGACACCAGGATAGGACAGTGACCTGAGGACCTATGGGTGTAGTGTCTGTATGAGGGGAGGTCACAGTGTCACAGGCAGCAGAGACCCAGAGAGGGGACACAGATAGCGATTAGATAAGTAGGATGACACCAGGATAGGACAGTGACCTGAGGACCTAGGGGTGTAGTGTCTGTATGAGGGGAGGTCACAGTGTCACATGCAGCAAAGACCCAGAGAGAGGACACAGATAGCGATTAGATAAGTAGGATGACACCAGGATAGGACAGTGCCCTGAGGACCTAGGGGTGTAGTGTCTGTATGAGGGGAGGTCACAGTGTCACATGCAGCAAAGACCCAGAGAGAGGACACAGAGCGATTAGATAAGTAGGATGACACCAGGATAGGACAGTGACCTGAGGACCTAGGGGTGTAGTGTCTGTATGAGGGGAGGTCACAGTGTCACATGCAGCAAAGACCCAGAGAGAGGACACAGATAGCGATTAGATAAGTAGGATGACACAGGATAGGACAGTGCCCTGAGGACCTAGGGGTGTAGTGTCTGTATGAGGAGAGGTCACAGTGTCACATGCAGCAGTGACCCAGAGAGGGGATACAGAGCGATTAGATAAGTAGGACGACACCAGGATAGGACAGTGCCCTGAGGACCTAGGGGTGTAGTGTCTGTATGAGGGGAGGTCACAGTGTCACATGCAGCAAAGACCCAGAGAGAGGACACAGATAGCGATTAGATAAGTAGGATGACACAGGATAGGACAGGGACCTGAGGACCTAGGGGTGTAGTGTCTGTATGAGGGGAGGTCACAGTGTCACAGGCAGCAGAGACTCAGAGAGGGGACACAGATAGCGATTAGATAAGCAGGATGACACCAGGATAGGACAGTGACCTGAGGACCTAAGGGTGTAGTGTCTGTATGAGGGGAGGTCACAGTGTCACATGCAGCAAAGACCCAGAGAGTGGACACAGAGCGATTAGATAAGTAGGATGACACCAGGATAGGACAGTGACCTGAGGACCTAGGGGTGTAGTGCCTGTATGAGGGGAGGTCACAGTGTCACATGCAGCAGAGACCCAGAGAGAGGACACTAAGAGCGATTAGATAAGTAGGATGACACCAGGATAGGACAGTGACCTGAGGACCTAGGGGTGTAGTGTCTGTATGAGGAGAGGTCACAGTGTCACATGCAGCAGTGACCCAGAGAGAGGACACAGAGTGATTAGATAAGTAGGATGACACCAGGATAGGACAGTGCCCTGAGGACCTAGGGGTGTAGTGTCTGTATGAGGAGAGGTCACAGTGTCACATGCAGCAGTGACCCAGAGAGAGGACACAGATACGGATTAGATAAGTAGGATGACACCAGGATAGGACAGTGACCTGAGGACCTAGGGGTGTAGTGTCTGTATGAGGAGAGGTCACAGTGTCACATGCAGCAAAGACCCAGAGAGTGGACACAGAGCGATTAGATAAGTAGGATGACACAGGATAGGACAGTGACCTGAGGACCTAGGGGTGTAGTGTCTGTATGAGGAGAGGTCACAGTGTCACATGCAGCAAAGACCCAGAGAGTGGACACAGAGCGATTAGATAAGTAGGATGGCACCAGGATAGGACAGTGACCTGAGGACTTAGGGGTGTAGTGCCTGTATGAGGAGAGGTCACAGTGTCACATGCAGCAGAGACCCAGAGAGGGGACACAGATAGCGATTAGATAAGTAGGATGGCACCAGGATAGGACAGTGACCTGAGGACTTAGGGGTGTAGTGCCTGTATGAGGAGAGGTCACAGTGTCACATGCAGCAGAGACCCAGAGAGGGGACACAGATAGCGATTAGATAAGTAGGATGGCACCAGGATAGGACAGTGACCTGAGGACCTAGGGGTGTAGTGTCTGTATGAGGGGAGGTCACAGTGTCACATGCAGCAGTGACCCAGAGAGGGGACACAGATAGCAATTAGATAAGTAGGATGGCACCAGGATAGGACAGTGACCTGAGGACCTAGGGGTGTAGTGTCTGTATGAGGGGAGGTCACAGTGTCACATGCAGCAGAGACCCAGAGAGGGGACACCGATAGCGATTAGATAAGTAGGATGACACCAGGATAGGACAGTGCCCTGAGGATCTAGGGGTGTATTGTCTGTATGAGGAGAGGTCACAGTGTCACATGCAGCAAAGACCCAGAGAGAGGACACAGAGCGATTAGATAAGTAGGATGACACCAGGATAGGACAGTGACCTGAGGACCTAGGGGTGTAGTGTCTGTATGAGGGGAGGTCACAGTGTCACATGCAGCAGAGACCTAGAGAGGGGACACAGATAGCGATTAGATAAGAAGGATGACACCAGGATAGGACAGTGACCTGAGGACCTAGGGGTGTAGTGTCTGTATGAGGAGAGGTCACAGTATCACATGCAGCAAAGACCTAGAGAGGGGACACAGATAGCGATTAGATAAGCAGGATGACACAGGATAGGACAGGGACCTGAGGACCTAGGGGTGTAGTGTCTGTATGAGGAGAGGTCACAGTGTCACATGCAGCAAAGACCTAGAGAGGGGACACAGATAGCGATTAGATAAGAAGGATGACACCAGGATAGGACAGTGACCTGAGGACCTATGGGTGTAGTGTCTGTATGAGGGGAGGTCACAGTGTCACAGGCAGCAGAGACCCAGAGAGGGGACACAGATAGCGATTAGATAAGTAGGATGACACCAGGATAGGACAGTGACCTGAGGACCTAGGGGTGTAGTGTCTGTATGAGGGGAGGTCACAGTGTCACATGCAGCAAAGACCCAGAGAGAGGACACAGATAGCGATTAGATAAGTAGGATGACACCAGGATAGGACAGTGCCCTGAGGACCTAGGGGTGTAGTGTCTGTATGAGGGGAGGTCACAGTGTCACATGCAGCAAAGACCCAGAGAGAGGACACAGAGCGATTAGATAAGTAGGATGACACCAGGATAGGACAGTGACCTGAGGACCTAGGGGTGTAGTGTCTGTATGAAGGGAGGTCACAGTGTAACATGCAGCAGAGACCCAGAGAGAGGACACAGATAGCGATTAGATAAGTAGGATGACACAGGATAGGACAGTGCCCTGAGGACCTAGGGGTGTAGTGTCTGTATGAGGAGAGGTCACAGTGTCACATGCAGCAGTGACCCAGAGAGGGGATACAGAGCGATTAGATAAGTAGGACGACACCAGGATAGGACAGTGCCCTGAGGACCTAGGGGTGTAGTGTCTGTATGAGGGGAGGTCACAGTGTCACATGCAGCAAAGACCCAGAGAGAGGACACAGATAGCGATTAGATAAGTAGGATGACACAGGATAGGACAGGGACCTGAGGACCTAGGGGTGTAGTGTCTGTATGAGGGGAGGTCACAGTGTCACAGGCAGCAGAGACTCAGAGAGGGGACACAGATAGCGATTAGATAAGCAGGATGACACCAGGATAGGACAGTGACCTGAGGACCTAAGGGTGTAGTGTCTGTATGAGGGGAGGTCACAGTGTCACATGCAGCAAAGACCCAGAGAGTGGACACAGAGCGATTAGATAAGTAGGATGACACCAGGATAGGACAGTGACCTGAGGACCTAGGGGTGTAGTGCCTGTATGAGGGGAGGTCACAGTGTCACATGCAGCAGAGACCCAGAGAGAGGACACTAAGAGCGATTAGATAAGTAGGATGACACCAGGATAGGACAGTGACCTGAGGACCTAGGGGTGTAGTGTCTGTATGAGGAGAGGTCACAGTGTCACATGCAGCAGTGACCCAGAGAGAGGACACAGAGTGATTAGATAAGTAGGATGACACCAGGATAGGACAGTGCCCTGAGGACCTAGGGGTGTAGTGTCTGTATGAGGAGAGGTCACAGTGTCACATGCAGCAGTGACCCAGAGAGAGGACACAGATACGGATTAGATAAGTAGGATGACACAGGATAGGACAGTGACCTGAGGACCTAGGGGTGTAGTGTCTGTATGAGGAGAGGTCACAGTGTCACATGCAGCAAAGACCCAGAGAGTGGACACAGAGCGATTAGATAAGTAGGATGACACCAGGATAGGACAGTGCCCTGAGGACCTAGGGGTGTAGTGTCTGTATGAGGAGAGGTCACAGTGTCACATGCAGCAGTGACCCAGAGAGAGGACACAGAGTGATTAGATAAGTAGGATGACACCAGGATAGGACAGTGACCTGAGGACTTAGGGGTGTAGTGTCTGTATGAGGAGAGGTCACAGTGTCACATGCAGCAGTGACCCAGAGAGAGGACACAGAGCGATTAGATAAGTAGGATGACACCAGGATAGGACAGTGCCCTGAGGACCTAGGGGTGTAGTGCCTGTATGAGGGGAGGTCACAGTGTCACATGCAGCAAAGACCCAGAGAGAGGACACAGAGCGATTAGATAAGCAGGATGACACAGGATAGGACAGTGCCCTGAGGACCTAGGGGTGTAGTGCCTGTATGAGGAGATGTCACAGTGTCACATGCAGCAGAGACCCAGAGAGGGGACACAGAGCGATTAGATAAGTAGGATGACACCAGGATAGGACAGTGACCTGAGGACCTAGGGGTGTAGTGTCTGTATGAGGAGAGGTCACAGTGTCACATGCAGCAGTGACCCAGAGAGAGGACACAGAGCGATTAGATAAGTAGGATGACACCAGGATAGGACAGTGACCTGAGGACCTAGGGGTGTAGTGTCTGTATGAGGAGAGGTCACAGTGTCACATGCAGCAGTGACACAGAGAGGAGACACAGAGCGATTAGATAAGCAGGATGACACCAGGATAGGAGAGTGACCTTAGGGTGTAGTGTCTGTATGAGGAGAGGTCACAGTGTCACATGCAGCAGTGACCCAGAGAGAGGACACAGATAGCGATTAGATAAGTAGGATGACACCAGGATAGGACAGTGACCTGAGGACCTAGGGGTGTAGTGTCTGTATGAGGAGAGGTCACAATGTCACATGCAGCAGTGACCCAGAGAGAGGACACAGATAGCGATTAGATAAGTAGGATGACACCAGGATAGGACAGGGACCTGAGGACCTAGGGGTGTAGTGTCTGTATGAGGAGAGGTCACAATGTCACATGCAGCAGTGACCCAGAGAGAGGACACAGATAGCGATTAGATAAGTAGGATGACACCAGGATAGGACAGTGCCCTGAGGACCTAGGGGTGTAGTGCCTGTATGAGGGGAGGTCACAGTGTCACATGCAGCAAAGACCCAGAGAGAGGACACAGAGCGATTAGATAAGTAGGATGACACAGGATAGGACAGTGACCTGAGGACCTAGGGGTGTAGTGTCTGTATGAGGGGAGGTCACAGTGTCACATGCAGCAGAGACCCAGAGAGAGGACACTAAGAGCGATTAGATAAGTAGGATGACACCAGGATAGGACAGTGACCTGAGGACCTAGGGGTGTAGTGTCTGTATGAGGAGAGGTCACAGTGTCACATGCAGCAGTGACCCAGAGAGAGGACACAGAGTGATTAGATAAGTAGGATGACACCAGGATAGGACAGTGCCCTGAGGACCTAGGGGTGTAGTGTCTGTATGAGGAGAGGTCACAGTGTCACATGCAGCAGTGACCCAGAGAGAGGACACAGATACGGATTAGATAAGTAGGATGACACAGGATAGGACAGTGACCTGAGGACCTAGGGGTGTAGTGTCTGTATGAGGGGAGGTCACAGTGTCACATGCAGCAAAGACCCAGAGAGAGGACACTAAGAGCGATTAGATAATTAGGATGACACAGGATAGGACAGTGACCTGAGGACCTAGGGGTGTAGTGTCTGTATTAGGAGAGGTCACAGTGTCACATGCAGCAGTGACCCAGAGAGGGGACACAGATAGCGATTAGATAAGCAGGATGACACCAGGATAGGACAGTGCCCTGAGGACCTAGGGGTGTAGTGTCTGTATGAGGAGAGGTCACAGTGTCACATGCAGCAGAGACCCAGAGAGAGGACACAGATAGCGATTAGATAAGCAGGATGACACCAGGATAGGACAGTGACCTGAGGACCTAGGGGTGTAGTGTCTGTATGAGGAGAGGTCACAGTGTCACATGCCGCAAAGACCCAGAGAGAGGACACAGATAGCGATTAGATAAGTAGGATGACACCAGGATAGGACAGTGACCTGAGGACCTAAGGGTGTAGTGTCTGTATGAGGGGAGGTCACAGTGTCACATGCAGCAAAGACCCAGAGAGAGGACACTGAGAGCGATTAGATAAGTAGGATGACACCAGGATAGGACAGTGCCCTGAGGACCTAGGGGTGTAGTGTCTGTATGAGGGGAGGTCACAGTGTCACATGCAGAAAAGACCCAGAGAGTGGACACAGAGCGATTAGATAAGTAGGATGACACCAGGATAGGACAGTGACCTGAGGACCTAGGGGTGTAGTGTCTGTATAGAAGGTCACAGTGTCACATGCAGCAAAGACCTAGAGAGGGGACACAGATAGCGATTAGATAAGCAGGATGACACCAGGATAGGACAGTGACCTGAGGACCTAGGGGTGTAGTGCCTGTATGAGGGGAGGTCACAGTGTCACATGCAGCAAAGACCCAGAGAGGGGACACAGATAGCGATTAGATAAGTAGGATGACACCAGGATAGGACAGTGACCTGAGGACTTAGGGGTGTAGTGTCTGTATGAGGAGAGGTCACAGTGTCACATGCAGCAGTGACCCAGAGAGGGGACACAGAGCGATTAGATAAGTAGGATGACACCAGGATAGGACAGTGACCTGAGGACCTAGGGGTGTAGTGTCTGTATGAGGGGAGGTCACAGTGTCACATGCAGCAGAGACCCAGAGAGAGGACACAGAGCGATTAGATAAGTAGGATGACACCAGTATAGGACAGTGCCCTGAGGACCTAGGGGTGTAGTGCCTGTATGAGGGGAGGTCACAGTGTCACATGCAGCAGAGACCCAGAGAGGGGACACAGACAACGATTAGATAAGTAGGATGACACCAGGATAGGACAGTGACCTGAGGACCTAGGGGTGTAGTGTCTGTATGAGGGGAGGTCACAGTGTCACATGCAGCAGTGACCCAGAGAGAGGACACAGAGAGCGATTAGATAAGTAGGATGACACAGGATAGGACAGTGCCCTGAGGACCTAGGGGTGTAGTGCCTGTATGAGGAGAGGTCACAGTGTCACATGCAGCAGTGACCCAGAGAGAGGACACTGAGAGCGATTAGATAAGTAGGACGACACCAGGATAGGACAGTGACCTGAGGACCTAGGGGTGTAGTGTCTGTATGAGGGGAGGTCACAGTGTCACAGGCAGCAGAGACCCAGGGAGGGGACACAGAGCGATTAGATAAGCAGGATGACACAGGATAGGACAGGGACCTGAGGACCTAGGGGTGTAGTGTCTGTATGAGGGGAGGTCACAGTGTCACATGCAGCAGTGACCCAGAGAGAGGACACTGAGAGCGATTAGATAAGTAGGACGACACCAGGATAGGACAGTGACCTGAGGACCTAGGGGTGTAGTGTCTGTATGAGGGGAGGTCACAGTGTCACAGGCAGCAGAGACCCAGGGAGGGGACACAGAGCGATTAGATAAGCAGGATGACACAGGATAGGACAGTGACCTGAGGACCTAGGGCTGTAGTGTCTGTATGAGGAGAGGTCACAGTGTCACATGCAGCAAAGACCCAGAGAGGGGACACAGAGCGATTAGATAAGCAGGATGACACCAGGATAGGACAGTGACCTGAGGACCTAGGGATGTAGTGTCTGTATGAGGAGAGGTCACAGTGTCACATGCAGCAGTGACCCAGAGAGAGGACACAGATAGCGATTAGATAAGTAGGATGACACAGGATAGGACAGTGACCTGAGGACCTAGGGGTGTAGTGTCTGTATGAGGAGAGGTCACAGTGTCACAGGCAGCAGAGACTCAGAGAGGGGACACAGATAGCAATTAGATAAGTAGGATGACACAGGATAGGACAGTGACCTGAGGACCTAGGGGTGTAGTGTCTGTATGAGGGGAGGTCACAGTGTCACATGCAGCAGTGACCCAGAGAGGGGACACAGATAGCGATTAGATAAGTAGGACGACACCAGGATAGGACAGTGCCCTGAGGACCTAGGGGTGTAGTGTCTGTATGAGGAGAGGTCACAGTGTCACATGCAGCAGTGACCCAGAGAGGGGACACAGATACGGATTATATAAGTAGGACGACACCAGGATAGGACAGTGACCTGAGGACCTAGGGGTGTAGTGTCTGTATAAGGAGAGGTCACAGTGTCACATGCAGCAGTGACCCAGAGAGAGGACACAGATGTGCTGTGAGGCAGTAATGCCCCGTATATATAAGACATGGTGGGGATAGAACCCATGACCTCAGTGTTGTGAGGCAGTAATGTAACCATAACACCATCTGTACTGCCCCGTATATATAACACATGGTGGGGATAGAACCCATGTCCTCAGCGCTGTGAGGCAGTAATGTAACCATTACACCATCCATACTGCCCCGTATATATAACACATGGTGGGGATAGAACCCATGACCTCAGTGTTGTGAGGCAGTAATGTAACCATAACACCATCTGTACTGCCCCGTATATATAACACATGGTGGGGATAGAACCCATGTCCTCAGCGCTGTGAGGCAGTAATGTAACCATTACACCATCCATACTGCCCCGTATATATAACACATGGTGGGGATAGAACCCATGACCTCAGTGCTGTGAGGCAGTAATGCTAACCATTACACCGTCCGTACTGCCCCGTATATATAACACATGGTGGGGATAGAACCCATGTTCTCAGTGCTGTGAGGCAGTAATGTAACCATTACACCGTCCGTACTGCCCTGTATATATAACACATGGTGGGGATAGAACCTATGACCTCAGTGCTGTGACGCAGTAATGCTAACCATTACACCTTCCGTACTGCCCCGTATATATAACACATGGTGGGAATAGAACCCATGACCTCAGCGCTGTGAGGCAGTAATGCTGACCATTACACCGTCCGTACTGCCCCGTATATATAACATATGGTGGGGATAACCCATGACCTTAGTGCTGTAAGGCAGTAATGTACCCATTACACGGTCCGTACTGCCCCGTATATATAACACATGGTGGGAATAGAACCCATGACCTCAGCGCTGTGAGGCAGTAATGTAACCATTACACCGTCCGTACTGCCCCGTATATATAACACATGGTGCGGATAGAACCCATGACCTCAGTGCTGTGAGGCAGTAATGTAACCACTACACCATCCGTACTGCCCCGTATATATAACACATGGTGGGGATAGAACACATGACCTCAGCGCAGTGAGGCAGTAATGTAACCATTACACCATCCGTACTGCCCTGTATATATAACACATGGTGGGAATAGAACCCATGACCTCAGTGCTGTGAGGCAGTAATACTAACCACTACACCACCCGTACTGCCCCGTGTATATATAACACATGGTGGGGATAGAACCCATGACCTCAGTGCTGTGAGGCAGTAATGTAACCATTACACCGTCCGTGCTGCCCCATATATATATAACACATGGTGGGGATAGAACCCATGATGTCAGTGCTGTGACGCAGTAATGCTAACCATTACACCATCCGTACTGTCCCGTATATATAACACATGGTGGGGATAGAACCCATGACCTCAGCGCTGTGAGGCAGTAATGTAACCATTACACCATCCATACTGCCCCGTATATATAACACATGGTGGGAATAGAACCCATGACCTCAGTGATGTGAGGCAGTAATGCTAACCATTACACCATCCGTACTGCCCCGTATATATAACACATGGTGGGGATAGAACACATGACCTCAGCGCAGTGAGGCAGTAATGCTAACCATTACACCATCCGTACTGCCCCATATATATAACACATGGTGGGGATAGAACCCATAACCTCAGTGCTGTGAGGCAGTAATACTAACCATTACACCATCCGTACTGCCCAGTATATATAACACAAGGTGGAAATGGAACCCATGACCTCAGTGCTGTGAGGCAGTAATGCTAACCATTACACCATTTGTACTGCCCCGTATATATAACACATGGTGGGGATAGAACACATGACCTCAGCGCAGTGAGGCAGTAATGCTAGCCATTACACCGTCCGTGCTGCCCCATATATATAACACATGGTGGAAATAGAACCCATAACCTCAGTGCTGTGAGGCAGTAATACTAACCATTACACCATCCGTACTGCCCTGTATATATTACACATGGTGGGAATAGAACCCATGACCTCAGTGCTTTGAGGCAGTAATGTAACCATTACACCATCCGTACTGCCCCGTATATATAACACATGGAGGGATAGAACCCATGACCTCAGCGCTGTGAGGCAGTAATGTAACCATTACACCATCCGTACTGCCCCGTATATATAACACATGGAGGGATAGAACCCATGACCTCAGCGCTGTGAGGCAGTAATGTAACCATTACACTGTTCGTTCTGCCCCGTATATATAACACATGGTGGGGATAGAACCCATGACCTCAGCGCTGTGAGGCAGTAATGCTAACCATTACACCATCCGTACTGCCCCATATATATAACACAAGGTGGTAATGGAACCCATGACCTCAGTGCTGTGAGGCAGTAATGCTAACCATTACACCGTCCGTACTGCCCCATATATATAACACATGGTGGGGATAGAACCCATGACCTCAGTGCTGTGAGGCAGTAATAATAATCATTACACCATCCGTACTGCCCCGTATATATAACACATGGAGGGATAGAACCAATGACCTCAGCGCTGTGAGGCAGTAATGCTATAACCATTACACCATCCGTACTGCCCCATATATATAACACATGGTGGAAATAGAACCCATGACCTCAGTGCTGTGAGGCAGTAATGCTAACCATTACACCATCCATACTGCCCTGTATATATAACACATGGTGGGAATAGAACCCATGACCTCAGCGCTGTGAGGCAGTAATGCTAACCATTACACCGTCTGTACTGCCCCGTATATATAACACATGGTGGGGATAGAACCCATGACCTCAGCGCTGTGAGGCTGTAATGCTAACCATTACACAATCCTTACTGCCCCGTATATATATAACACATGGTGGTAATGGAACCCATAACCTCAGTGCTGTGAGGCAGTAATGCTAACCATTACACCATCCGTACTGCCCCGTATATATAACACATGGTGGGGATAGAACCCATGACAATGCTTCTTTATTGAAGATTGCAACCTTTTGTACAAAAATATATATACCATTTCATATACATTATAAAATATAATTTCACATAAATTTACAAACATCAATTTGATCCATATCCCCATACCTTACCACCATCCCCCCACCCCTTTTTTATTTCCCACCTTCACCTCCACCACCTAACAATCTTATACAAAATAAACTTTCTTATTCTGTACTTTTCCTGATACTGAGCTCCACCATTTCTCCTTTTCCAAAACATCCACCCTGACTCATACCCTCTCATACTCATACCTCCCCATACATCTCTCCTTCCACTCCACTTTTAAACTTACCATCATTTTTACCTTATTCTCCCGTCCTTCCATCTTCATTCATTCTCACTACATTCATTCCTATCATACCTCTCCTCCACCTTCACCACTATACCCATCACCTTTAATACAGAACACATTCATTACCTTTACCCACAAGACGCCTTTCATCTCTTCATTTACTCCCCCCAACCATTTTCTCCACCTACATTTATTTTTAAGTGAAGGATCTGGTACTAGCAAAACATGTATGTAAAACATTCTTTTATTTCATATTCTATATTCCCCCTATTTTGTGTGAAAATAAAAAGAACAGAGTCCCAGTATGTTCCAGGTTCTACTATTTGCCACCTAAGGAGGTTTCAACTGGCCCCACAAGCGAGACCAGCTGATGGCATCCAGCTTCTCCTTTTCCATTTCCATCATTACCTTCACCTCATGTAGAATAAGACCCACCACCGTCCTAACAGGGAGGATCTTTTGTCTCAATATAACATGACACCGTGCATTCCACGTGTGATACCTGACTGCTAAACTAATCATATAAATTGTGCATAAATCAAAATTCCCATAACCTTTGAATGCCCCATAGACCCACTCCGGGTAACTTAGCCCCGAAAGACAAGGGATCCCTAGAGCAACTGAGACATCTTGATACATTTTTACATTGAAGGGACATTTAAGAAAGAAATGGTCCATTGTCTCCTCCTCCCCAGGACATTCCTCACGTGGACAATCACGGGTATTGGCACCTCTAAACTTAATATTCCCTTTAACGTAAAGTCTCCCTTGGAAAGAAAGCCAGGCAATGTCTCTAAACTTCAGTGGGATCCTCTGCTCATTAAGCAGTTTCAACCCAGCTGAACAGACATCCCCTGGGCAATCTCTCAAAGCCAGTGGAGCATAAAAGTAGGTCTGCAAGATCCTCTTCCCCGAGAACGAAATGGAGGAGAGATATCCCAGACCTTAGTGAAGAGGACTGAAAGATAGCCCTAGCAGCTACAGAGGGGGCTACTAACTCCCTTAGAGTGCAGCAGGTCCAAATAAACATTCTACACAGGACCTATCTCACCCCTATAACACTGAGTAAATTTGCAACCAATAAATTGGATAATTGTCCAAAATGTCGTGAGATGGGGTGTACATTTTTCCACCTGCTGTGGCAGTGTAAACAAGTACAAGAGTTCTGGCTAAAAGTAAGTGAAATACTGACTGACCTTGGAATACCATCCCAATACTGCCAGCCAATGGGATGCATTATGGGTATCTGGCCCAAAGATAGTATTACCCCAGAAATGAGACAAATGGCTAAGAACTTGTGTTCAATAGCAAAAGTATGTATAGCACGAACTTGGATGGCCAAAAAAGGGCCTGATATTAAGGATTGGATAATCTTGGTAAACAGCACAATAGAGCACGAGAAATTTATTTTTAGGTCAAGAAAGTTAGTAATAAAATTCTATAATATTTGGGGAGGCTGGTATAAAAAGGGGTATGGATAGGGGAGGGGAACTAGATACTGCTCACTATGTATAAATAACGGCCATATAGAAAAGGGTATAAAATATATATCACAAATAGCACAGTATATAGAATAGAAATATGTATGACTTTTTGAACACCTCATATATTTCACGTAAAGGGGGGGAGGGGGGGGTTGTACACCTCATTCTTTAATGCACATTAAAATATTGTATAACTAAAAATATCTATAAGTATGCCAAGCACTAGTAAAACAGGTGTCGAACTATAGGAATTGGGAAAATGTGAAACCTTAATATTGTGCAAATCGGGGGGGTGCTATCCTGGGAAGTCTCCCTTGAAATCTTAAAATCCCAGGAAGAAGGGGTCAAATACCTGGGTAGTATGGGTTTATAATCCAAGGTAAAATGGGTGGTAACAAATCCAAGTAAAAACATCAAAAAGAAATCTTAGGGCTTAGGGGCTAAATGAATGTATATATAATTGAGATAGAAACATAGAATTTGACGGCAGATAAGAGCCACTTGGCCCATCTAGTCTGCCTCTTTTTTTAAACATGTTACCTCAAACCATATTTGATCCTTATTTTTTTGTAAGGATATCAATATGCCTATCCCAAGCATGTTTAAATTGTACTACTGTATTTGCCTCTACCACCTCTGATGGGAGGCTATTCCACTTATCTACTACTCTTTCTGTGAAGTAATTCTTCCTCACATTTCCCCTGAATCTTCCTCCCTCTAGTGTCAGTGCATGTCCTCGTGTTCTGTTGCTGCTCTTCTTGTGAAGAATGTCTCCCACCTGTACCTTCCTCCCCCCAGTGTCAGTGCATGTCCTCGTGTTCTGTTGCTCCTCTTCCTGTGACTAATGTCTCCCACCTGTACCTTCCTCCCTCTAGTGTCAGTGCATGTCCTCGTGTTCTGCTGCTCCTCTTCCTGTGAAGAATGTCTCCCACCTGTACCTTCCTCCCCCTAGTGTCAGTGCATGTCCTCGTGTTCTGCTGCTCCTCTTCCTGTGAAGAATGTCTCCCACCTGTACCTTGTTAAAGCTCTTGATATATTTGAAAGTTTCTATCATGTCCCCCCTTTCCCTTCTCTGCTCTAAAGTATACATATTAAGATCTTTTAGTCTTTCCTGGTACGTTTTGTGATGTAGGCCATGCACCATTTTAGTTGCTCTTCTTTGTACAGTCTCTAATGTATTTATATCCTTCTGGAGATATGGCCTCCAGAACTGAACACAATACTCTAGGTGAGGTCGTACCAATGACCTATACAGTGGCATTATTACTTCTTTCTTTCTACTGCTGATACCTCTCCCTATGCAACCAAGCATCTGACTTGCCTTCTTCATTGCTTTGTTACATTGCCTACCTGCCTTTAAGTCCCCTGAAATAGTGACACCTAGATCCCTCTCTTCCTCAGTAGTTTCCATTATAGTGCCATTTATACTATATTGAGTCTTTGGATTTCTGAGACCCAAGTGCATGATTTTGCATTTTTTGGCATTAAACTGTAGTTGCTATTCTCTTGACCATTTCTCTAATCTGCCTAGATCCTCAATCATTTGTTTTACCCCTCTTGGTGTGTCTACCCTGTTGCATACCTTTGTGTCATCTGCAAAAAGGCACATTTTACCCTCAATTCCATTTGCAATATCACCAATGGAATTGAGGGTAAAATGTGCCTTTTTGCAGATGATATCAACCTTGAATAAATCAGAATAACAGATATCGGTTGCAAACAATGTTATGTAATGTAATGTAACGTAATGTATGTCTGTGTATGTTGTATATGTGATTCATGTTTTAAAAATTTACGAATAAATACGATAAAAAAAAAAGAAAAAAAGATCCTCTTCCCCATCTCCTTTCTCGAGATCTCTCTCACATCACCCACCTTCAAACTCCACTTGGTAATCATCTTTATGGATTGAATCACGTAAATCGGAAGGTAACCTCGCCTGGTCCAAGGTCTTCCCATCGGACCACCATCTATCCATGTTCTAGAATAAGGAGACATCCATTCCATGAAACCATGTACCCATCGAGGGGGGGGTTGTCTAAAGATAGACCTCCCACATTCAATTTCAAAAAAGTTGTTACAAAAAGGACTACAGGATTGACCATTTCCTGGCCCCCTTCTGCCCTCGATCTGTACATGATTCCTCTCTTGACTATGTTCATCTTGTTTCCCCAGAACATCTGAAAAAACATGGAACATAATCTAGACCACAAAGACTGAGGCAAAAAACAGACATAGCTGATGTAAAGGAACATTGGTATCAAATAAGTTTTGCAAATGTCAACCCTTTCTCTCAGGGAGAACTTGCAACCTTTCCAGAAAACATCGGATTATACTTACCGATAATTCCTTTTCTTCCTAGAGACCATGGCAGCCATCACATTGGGATATCGCCCCTTTCCTTGAGTTAGACAGGTTACTTTTTTCCCAGGCTCCTCCCCCTTGGGTATATATCCCTGCTCCTCCCCTCTCCTGGTGTCTTTTCGAGTGTCTCCTTCCTCTCTGGGAAAAAAGAACATAAGGGAGGGCAAATAATGGCTGCCATGGTCTCTAGGAAGAAAAGGAATTATCGGTAAGTATAATCCGATGTTTTCTTCTACGATCCCATGGCAGCCATCATATTGGGAATACCAAAGCTAAATACACGGGAGGGCCCAGTCAAGTTATAATTCTTTTAATTATCCATCACACCATGTAATACTTGATCCCCAAATTGAGGAACAGACACATTTATTTCATAATGTCTAGAGAACGTATGAACTGAGGACCAAGTAGCAGCGTCACATAAGTCCTTTATCGACGCCTTCGCCTTCAAAGCCCACGAAGTCGACGTAGCCCTTGTAGAGTGTGCCGTGACAATCGCTGGAACTTCTTTTCCTTCCAACTTGTACACGAATACAATGATCTCCCTGATCCATCTTGAAATGGTTTGCTTCGTAGGAGTCAATCCCTTCCTTGACCCCTCAGGGATTATAAATAAACTCTTTGTCTTCCTGATTTCCTCCGTTCTCTTCAAATAAGTAGTAATACTCCTTACTACATCCAAATTGTGTAAGACCATCTCTTCCTCACTCTTGGGTTCTGGATAAAACGTTGGCAGTGAAATTTCTTGGTTCAAATGAAATTCAGAAATGACTTTGGGGAGAAAATGAGGATTGGTTCTAAGAACAATTTTATCAGGAAGAATCTTCAGATATGGCTCCTCTGCCCATAGCGCTTAGAGTTCACTAACTCTTCTCGCTGAGGTGATGGCGACTAAAAATACGGTCTTCCAATTCAAGTGCTTTAACGAGATTTCTGCTAACGGCTCAAAAGGTGGACTCATCAGAGCTTTTAATACTAGATTTAGGTCCCAGGAGGCTACCAGAGATCTAATTGGAGGTCTCATCCTCTTGATCGCATTCCCGAACCTAATAATCAGTTGTTCTTCCGCCAGTCTTCTCTCTAATAGGACACTTAAGGCTGAAATCTGAACCTTCAATGTTGAATTAGCCAGACCATCTGCAAACCCCTTGTAAAGGAATTGTAAAACCTCAGCAGTTGTAACTTCCTGTATTGCCTCCATCGACCCTCTCCAGTTGAGAAACGCTCGCCAGACCCTATAATAAGCCACAGACGAAATCTTCTTTCTTGCTTGGAGCAACAGAGAAATAACTTGGTCCGAAAGACCCTTCTGCCTCAGATGGCCCCGCTCAATCTCCACGCCGTCAAAGCTAACCCTGCGGGATCTGGATGTAGCAGCTGCCCCTGCATCAGGAGTTCTGGAACCACCGGCAATGTCCAAGGTTCTTGAACTGCCATTCTCAGCACTGTTGTAAACCATGCCCTCCGGGGCCAAAAGGGAAGAATGATTATCACTTCCGTCCCCTCGTCCATTTTCTTCTTTAGAACCTTGGGAATTAGTGGAAACTGGGGAAACACGTACCCCAAACTGCACGTCCACTGTACGGAGAAAGCATCTATCGCTGCTGTCTGGGGAAGAGAGTATCTGGAGAAGAATCTGTTCACCTTCTTGTTTAAGTGTGTCGCCATTAGATCTACTTCCGGCACCCCAAACCGGCTGGTCACCTCTCTGAAGACTCCTCCATTCAGCTCCCATTCCCCTGGGTGCACTTTGTTTCGGCTGAGGAAATCTGCCAGTATGTTCTGCTCCCCTGGGACATGAATGGCTGTTAACGACTCCACGTTCTCTTCCGCCCAAGACAGTATCCTTGAGAGTACTGTCATAAGTGACTTGCTCCTGGTTCCCCCCTGGTGATTTATATAGGCAACCACCGAGGTATTGTCGGAGAAGATTCTTAAATGTGTCCCCATGATCGTCTGGGAAAAGTTTCTTATCGCTCTCCATACGGCCTCTGCCTCTCGCCAGTTTGACGAGTTTGCACTCTCTTTCGCCTTCCACGTGCCTTGAATTGTCTCTCCTTCGCAATGAGCTCCCCAACCTAGCTGACTCGCGTCGGTTGTGATTAACCGGAATCTTGGTGACTGGAGAGATGTCGTCTTGTCTTCCAAAGCTTCTCTGGCCCACCAGTGTAGAGACCTTCTTGCTTCTGAAGACAGATTTATCTTCTTTGTTATGGACACCCTTTTCTTTAGAAGTGGCAGGATTGCCCACTGTAACTCTCTCATTCTCCATTGAGCCCATGGAATGACCCCTATTGTGGAAGACATCATCCCTAGTAATCTTGTGCATTCTTTCAAGGATGTCACTCTTGTCTTTGCAATTGAGTCCGACAGCCCCCTGACCTTTATGCACCTTTCTTCTGATAGCGATATTTCGAACTTTCTTGAGTCTATTATTACCCCCAAAAACTTGATTCTCTGTGTGGGCGTCAACTGACTCTTCTGACGATTCACTAGCCACCCGTGCCTCTGTAAACAGTCGATCACAATCTGCACGTGATGTGTGAGCACCTGTTCGGATGGAGCTGCTATGAGTATGTCGTCTAAATACGGCCAAATGAGAATCCCTTTTCTTCTTAATAGTGCCACCAGAGTTACTAACACTTTCGTGAAGACCCTCGGAGAGGCCGCAAGCCCGAAGGGTAGACACGTAAATTGGTAATGCTTCCCTTTTATGCAAAACCTGAGGTACTTCCGATGCAGCTGATGTACTGGAACATGATAGTAGGCATCTTTTAGGTCCAGGGACACCATGAAGTCCCCCTTTCTTATTCCTGCCGTAATGGTTCTCATGGTCTCCATACGAAACTTCCTCACTATTAAGAATCGATTCAGTCTTCTCAGATCTATAATAGTTCTGATCCCCCCCGTATTCTTCTCTACGAGGAACAAATTGGAGTACATCCCTTTCCCCCACTGGTTCCTTGGCACCGTCTCCACTGCTTCTATGGACAGTAAATTGGTTAGAATTTTCTCTAACTCTCTTGACTCTAGTGCCGACCTGGGTTTTCTTGACCTCTGGAAAAAATCTGTGGTGGGAGTCTGGTTGAATTCCAAAGAATAACCCTCTCGAATTATCCTCTGTACCCATCTGTCCTGAATTGAAATGTCCCATACCTGTGGAAACTGGGCCAGACGGGCTCCCACCGGGGGAAATAGCTGGTTGTCATTGTCTTCCACCTCTCCTATAATTCTGCCGAAAGGACTGTCTGGAGCTGGAAAAGGAGCCTCTCTGACTGTACGGCCTACCCGGCCTGTATGCTTTGGCATCTCTAAAGTTTTGCTTGTAGGTACTTGGATACGGGAATTTATTCCTTTTATCCTGGGGAAGCTTTAGGGACTTGCCCCCCGTGAGCCTGTGAATCAGGGCATCTAGCTTGGTGCCCAAGAGGAATGATCCTTCAAACGGTAACGAGACCAGACGGTTTTTAGAATGAGAATCAGCTGACCAGGATCGCAACCATAGAGCCCTCCTTGCTGCTACCCCTGCTGCCATAGATCTGGCCGCAAAGGAGGTCACATCTAAAGACATTTCACAAAGAAATTCAACAGCCCTTTGAATCACTTCTAGATTCTTCATGATGTACTGTCTAGAGATCTTCTCCTCTAAGTCCGTATGAAGTGTAGTACACCACATCCTCACCGCCCTTGTAACTGAGGCCATCGCTACCCCTGACTTCAGGGATACCGCTGTGGAAAGGTGCAGTTTCTTCAATGAACCTTCCATTCTTCGATCCATTGGATCCCGGAATGAGGCTCCATCTTCCAATGGTAATGTAGTGCGTGAAGTCACCTCTGCCACTGCGGCATCTATCTTGGGTATACCACACCACTTAAGACATTCCTCATCCTTTATAGGATACATTTTATCAATACGGAATAACTTTCCTTGTTTCTTTTCCAAATTTGACCATTCCTTCACAATAGTCTCCTTCATAACACGATGAACCGGGAAGGAACGACCCTTCTTGGATCTGTCCTCAAATAATAAATCGGCCCCTTCTATGGGTGTGACAGTCTCTTTATAATTCATCGATTTATAAATATGTTTCAGCACATATTCTACTGTTTCAAAATTGAATACTCTATTATCCTCTTTAATCTCCCCTGGTTCATCAGAGCCATCTTTAAATTCCTCCCCATCATCAGAGGTATCATTTCCTTCATACTCCAATTCTGCCTGGTCTCTTGTTCTCTTAGACCCTTGGTGTTCATCCTCTTTAGCCACAAAGGATTTTTTCATCCAGTCCATCAATTTCTCCAGCATTATAGACTGATTATCAGGGGCTTCCGGCTGTGGTTCACAGCTCTCACATATAGTTTTGTCAAGTGCAGCATCAATCACTCTATCACAAGCCATGCAGCGTATTTCTGTATGCTTCTTCTTAGCAACTTTTTTCTTTGGTTCAGAAGGCACACTATAACAACAATAAAAAACCCCTATTACTAATCTGAAATAAAATTTTCTAAAACTCCCTATCACAAAAAACGTATAAGGCTCACCTCACAGGGGCACTGTTTCCTCTACTGGGGGAAGGCAGATCCATCTCACAACACCACTATCTGCAGCAACATAAAAAACCCATAAGGTATGTATACACACACTGCGTTTTACAGATGCTGATAGCAGAAGTAACCATCGTCCTACCTTACAGCCGCTTTGTCAGAACTCCACTGCTGCTGCTTTGCCTCACAGCAGACACTGACATTCTGCCTCTTTTATTCAAGCAGAGCGCGCTGGAAGCGTGCAAACGCCGCCCGGCGTACCGGAAGTGCGCGATAGCGCAAAGGAACATGGGACCTGTAGTTTCTGCGCGTACTGCCGAAACCGGAAGTACGCGGCAGGAAGACGCGACGCAAGGGATTCTGGCTCCTGTAGTCCAATCCCGGCGTCCGCGCTTGTAGCTCACGCTGGAGTTTAACAACTTTCTCCTCTCAGTCAGCAATCCCTGCCGGAGAGTGCACACGCTGCAAGCGCTAGTGCTGGTGCTATGAAGGAGAGAGGAGCTACAGACGCCCGCTACTGTACTCCTGATGGCATGGACAGGCACCCTATTAAGGGTCACGCTCCCAAGCTGCAACCCCCTGAGTGATCCCTGTATCTAAAAGGTGAGCCAAAAATAAAAGTAACCTTCCTGCCTTAACTAACAAGGAGACAGGAAAAAAAGACACCAGGAGAGGGGAGGAGCAGGGATATATACCCAAGGGGGAGGAGCCTGGGAAAAAAGTAACCTGTCTAACTCAAGGAAAGGGGCGATATCCCAATGTGATGGCTGCCATGGGATCGTAGAAGAAATTGACCTTCTTGGTGACATCATATAGCTTTCTTCCCCAATTTAGCAAGGAATAATCTCCGTGATCAAATTGGATGCCTAATATTTTGATACTATATTTGGGCCTGGGGAGGGTGTCCGGGAGAGAAAATTCTTTCCCTCCCTCCCCCATCCAGAAAACTTCACACTTGTCCTGATTTATCTTCGAACCAGACGCCTCAGAAAAATCAGTCACTAGTTGGTTGATGTCACTTGCCTCCTCCTCCGCTGACAAGACCACCGTAACATCACCTGCATAGGCTACCACCTTTAGAGTACACTCCGGTGACAGCTGCACCCCTTCCAACCTGCTGCTCTCAATCCTCCTCACAAAAGGATCAATTGCAAACACATATAAAAGAGGGCTCAGGGGGCAACCCTGACGCACACCCGAGCTTACCCCAAATTTGGGCCCTACCCAACCATTCACAAGCGGGAAGCTCTCGGCCTCTTTATAAAGGACCTTTAACTAATTGACCATTTTTGACGGAAAGCCATACCTTTCAAGTATTTTCCAAAGATACTCATGATTGACACGGTCAAAAGCTTTAGATTGATCCAAGGCCAGCAGGAATTTTCCATCCCCCCCAGCACTGCACCGCTCCACGGCTTCCCGGACACCAAGGACTGCACTAAAGGTGCTACGCCCCTTCACTGTACAGTGCTGGGAGGGGGAGAGAAGCCTCTCAGAAAACTCCATTATTCTGTTAAAGAAAAACTTTTACCAAAATCTTCCTGTCCATATTAAGAAGAGCGATGGGGCGCCAATTCTCAATACGGGCTGGGTCTTTTCCTTTGGACAATAAGATTAGAGCCGACCGTCTCATGGAAGGAGGCAGATTTCCTTCCTCCAAACTTGCATTGAACACATCCGTGAGACGGGGAGCTAATACATCAGAGAATTCCTTATAGAACTCCGATGTTAGACCATCCGGTCCAGGTGACTTTTTTGGATGTCAAACCATCAATTGCTTCCCTAACTTCCTCTACTCCAATCTTATTGTCCAAACACTCAAGAGAGCCATCTGGCTCCATCAGACCTGGTGTCTCCCTCAGAACAGTCTCCATCCTCTCTCTGATAGGTTCTTGCTCAGACAAAAGATCAGAATAATAGGCTCTAATGACTTCCAGGATGCCTTCCCTCCTCTCCTGAAGCACACCCCTTACATCATATAGGCCACTGACTTCTCTTGCCTCGACGGCTTTTCTACAATTCTGGTAGGGATCCGGTGAGTGGTATGTACTATAATCCCTCTCCAGAATCAAAGATGCCAATCGGTTATACTGAAATTCCTTCATCTGAGCCTTCACCTGGGAGATTTCCCCACAATTTCCACCCTCAGAGATCAAGAAATCCAATTTCCTTTTAAGAACATAGTAGGCACTCTTTTTTTCCAATCCTCTGTTTTTAATTAGTGTTTTGAAAAAACCTTGGACCTTCTTTTTCATTTCCTCCCACCACTCTGATTTACTCCATCCTGCCTCCAACAGTGACTCATGATCCTCAAAGAGACCTCTGCTCTGAGACTGCTTCACACTCTCTTCCTTTAGGAGCTCTGAGTTCAGCCTCCACAGACCCCTCCCTTTCTGGATGGACTGTGAAGCATTCAATGAAAAACTAAGAAAGCAGTGATCTGAAAATTCTACTGGCTCTACCTTGGAAGGCAGAGTTTTCGAATTTGTTTTGACAAAAAATCTATCTATTCTACTTCTACTCTGACCGCTATAAAAAGTGTAACCAGCGAGGTCCGGAGTATGCCTAATATGAACATCCACCAGACCAGCCTCTCTAACCAATCTAACTAAATAATTTGCATCATAGCCCAGGCCCTACTGCTTCTGGTACCTCCTCTGTCTTTGGTTCTTACAACAGTGTTAAAATCACCACCAAAAACGACCTGCTGGGCTGTGAATAAGAATGGTTTTATCACCTCAAAAAGACATTTCCTATCCCAAGCTTTTTGGGGACCATAGATATTGATCAGCCTCAGGTCATGTCCTCTAAAGGTGACATCCAAAACCATACATCTTCCTACTTCAATTTCTATGATTCTGTGCACGGTTACCATGCCGGAAAAAAGTACCGCTACCCCAGTATACGATTCGGCCACAAGAGACCAGAATGAGGGCCCCCTACTCCACTCCCTTTTAGCCTTATGCAAAGCTTCTAGGGTCCCCAGTCTGGTCTCCTGAAGGAAAAAGATGTCTACCTCTGCTGTTCTAAAAAAATCAAAAGCCATGAACCGAGCTCGCTCAGAATGTATAGAAGCCACATTAATGGTGGCACATCTTATGGGGTGAGGATCCATGCAAAAAACCATAGTGTAGGGCAATACCAAATCCTTTACTTATTTACACCAGACCCACCACCATCCTTACATTCACCACCACCCAACACATCCATATCCTCAGCCATACCCTCAGACAAACCATCATTCCTTTTTACAGGATCAGGAGGCCTGTCTGAGATATTTAGCAAGTTTACTCCGTTTCTTTCTGGGTCACCTTGCTCTCCTTAATCCCTTGTCACCACCTCTCTGTGTATTGTTTCATGTTCCCCTTCTCCCTTTTTCTCTTTTGAACTAATTAATTTTACCACTTTCCCTGTCTCCAAGGCTACTTTTTCTATTTTCTCCCCCTTTCCTTCCTCCTTCTTACTTTTCTTCCCTTGCGTATTCCCTTTCCCTTATTTGCCTTTTTCTTCTTTCTCTTCCCTACTTCTTTCTCAACTTTCCTAAGAGCTAAAGTCTCCCCTTCCTTATAGACTTCCTCCTCCTCCTCCTCTCTATCCTCATCTTCTTCAGAAAAAAATAGAAACCTGTTGGATATGCTCACTATCTCTTCATCCCCTTTCCTTTTTGTGGCACTATTCATCTTCCTCACTTCCTGAAACGGTTCCTCCCTTTCTGATTCTTTGTCTCTTTCCCAAACTACCAGAGTCTTCTCTTCTACTTTAGCCTTTTTGAATTTCCCCTTTGTTCCCGCTCCAGGTGTTCTATCCATATGGCGCATAGATTCTGGGCATCTACTGTAGGGATGCCCCTCAAGGCCGCACAAGTTACATATTACTATGTTACACGACCTTGAGGGGTGACCTGCCTCGTTGCAGAGGGAGCATTTTACGTTTCCACATTCACTGCTCATATGCCCCTCTTCCCCACAACGAAAACAGGTCCGTGGCTGGCCTGGATAGAACACCTGTATACGGTCTCTCCCGATATAAGCAGCCGAAGGGAGATGTTTTGTCCTTCCTTCAACTTGGTGTAATCTTATCTGCACAGACCATGCACCTCCCCAGACTCCTAAGGTGTGTCCAACCTTAACCATGTCCCCTATCCAGATGCATTGCCTACTCAACCAGTACTTTATGTCATCAGCTGGGATAGTTTCATCCCTTACCAATATCCTTGCTCTGACATTCTCTGGTTTTGACACTGATAAAATTTCATAGCCCTTATAAGCTTCTTCAATTTTTTTTACTTGCCATTGGTCTACAACCTCATTCATTTTCCTCATAAAAACAAAACTGAGATAAAAAATTTGAGACCTTTCTGGATGGATACATGCCGTTAGGTCATGAGCACTGCAATCCAGAGTAAAGATTAAATTAAGAAATTTTTCTTTTGTGGGGACCAGATCTGACTGAACCCACTTAAACTGTATCACATTTCTTCTTCTCTGAATTACACTCTGGCTCATGACCTGACTTTGTCTGTCTTCATTTCTTTTATTTGTTTGTTTTATCATATTGGCATAAGATATAGGTGCTGGCATTTGAATTGGGTCTGGAGTTCCAAGCTCAGAAACTCCACTACCATCACCGGCTTTTACCTGCACTTTCTTTGTACGGATGTTTTCTGCAATCAACTTGAAAGCAGCCCCAGCTCTTTCAGGTACTAGTACATCCCCATATACAGTTTGCATTATTTGTGCCTCATCAGCCTTTAAATTTGCCTTATTTAAACATTTTTGGCCCTGTGCCAACTTTTCAGCTTCACACAATTTTACATTTCTGGTAGAAAACAATATCATTACTCTCAGCTGTTTCTTTAACACCTTCAAAACATTTTTGGGCATTAGCAGTAACATTGCTCGGTCCGGGCATCTGCCCATCATCCTTCATCACACAATTTGTATCCATTTTTTCACTGTCCATATTTTCCCCTCCCCCAGCTGTCCCTGCAAGGTTGGGAGTACTGTCTGCAATGTAGACAAAACTTTCCCCTTTACCTGCACCCACAGCCGGACTTAGAGCACTGTCCCGTATCATACAGTTTTTGTCATTGGTTTCAGACTTTGCACCAGAGTCTCCCCAGGACACATTTGCAACTTTCATACTTACTGTGTCCCGGGGGACCTGCTTCATCTTTTCAGTGCCTTCCCCCTCAGCTGCTAGCTAGCTGCTAGCTGCACTCTATTTTCCTCTGAGTCCATTTGCATGGGCTTCTCATTCTGCAGCTGCATCTCCATGCTGCTGTTTTTTTCCATCAGCTGATCTGGACTTGCAGGGAATAGGCCGCCTCCTCTACAGCTGCTCTCCATTAACTCATCTGCATCAGCTGGAGCAAGGGAATCCTGAAGCTCCTGGCTTGCAATTAACCCTTTCTTCGCCTGAGGTAAATCTTTGCTTTTTCTTTCACCTTTAATTTTTTTGCAATATGAGTCTTTAATTTGGACAAGATGTTTTAATTTGTAACAATCTTATCTCTCCATACTTGGCGCTCCCATGAAAGGCAATAATTTCTCTTTTTCTTTGCATTATAGACTCTTTGGTAAACTTTTTTCGCCTCTTTATTTAATTCCTCCAGACCCATTTTCTCAAAAGCATTATGTTCTTCTGCACTTAAGTCTTCATCCTCAGACTGCATTTCTTCCTCAGACTCTTCTGACATCATTTCACCAGGTCCCCCCGCAGCGACTGCTATGTCACCACCGGCGTTTGCATCCCCGCCGGGTTCTTCTATCATTTCCCCCCGTGGCTGGCTTGCCACAGGGGTACCTCCCGATTCATCCGGGGGGAAATTTTCCATTGTACTCACTGTATCTTTGTCTGAGGCTCCTGCTGCAGATGTTGCAACAGCAGGGTTGTTCTTCCTCTTGGACTGGCTCTCAACTGCACGGCCTCCTCCACGTACCATAGAAAGGTACAGCAGGCCCTTGCCTGAAAACTTCCCCCACCAGGGTCCCCTGGCTTGGGGATTCCCAGAGGAGGAGCTACTGCAAAAGCCTGAGTCTCTACCTTCTCAGGAGCACCTACAACACACACCCTCCTTGCAGATCACCTCAGCGCTGTGAGGCAGTAATATAACCATTACACCATCCGTACTGCCCTGTATATATAACACATGGTGGGGATAGAACCCATGACCTCAGTGCTGTGAGGCAGTAATGTAACCATTACACCATCCGTACTGCCCCGTATATATAACACATGGTGGGAATAGAACCCATGAGCTCAGCACTGTGAGGCGGTAATGCTAACCATTACAACGTCCATACTGCCCTGTATATATATATATATAACACACTGTGGGGATAGAACCCATGACCTCAGTGCTGTAAGGCAGTAATACCAACCATTACACCGTCAGTACTGCCCTGTATATATAACACATGGTGGGAATAGAACCCATGACCTCAGTGCTGTGAGGCAGTAATACCAACCATTACACCGTCCGTACTGCCCTGTATATATAACACATGGTGGGAATAGAACCCATGACCTCAGCGCTGTGAGGCAGTAATGTAACCATTACACCATCCGTACTGCCCCGTATATATAACACATGGTGGGGATAGAACCCATGACCTCAGTGCTGTGAGGCAGTAATACTATCCATTACACCATCCATACTGCCTCGTATATATAACACATGGTGGGAATAGAACCCATGACCTCAGCGCTGTGAGGCAGTAATGTAACCATTACACCATCCGTACTGCCCTGTATATATAACACATGGTGGGAATAGAACCCATGACCTCAGTGCTGTGAGGCAGTAATACTAACCACTACACCACCCGTACTGCCCCGTGTATATATAACACATGGTGGGGATAGAACCCATGACCTCAGTGCTGTGAGGCAGTAATGTAACCATTACACCGTCCGTGCTGCCCCATATATATATATAACACATGGTGGGGATAGAACCCATGATGTCAGTGCTGTGACGCAGTAATGCTAACCATTACACCATCCATACTGCCCCGTATATATAACACATGGTGGGAATAGAACCCATGACCTCAGCGCTGTGAGGCAGTAATGCTAACCATTACACCATCCGTACTGCCCTGTATATATAACACATGGTGGGGATAGAACCCATGACCTCAGTGCTGTGACGCAGTAATGCTAACCATTACACCATCCATACTGCCCCGTATATATAACACATGGTGGGGATAGAACCCATGACCTCAGTGCTGTGAGGCAGTAATGTAACCATTACACCATCCGTACTGCCCCGTATATATAACACATGGTGGGGATAGAACCCATGACCTCAGTGCTGTGACGCAGTAATGCTAACCATTACACCATCCGTACTGCCCTGTATATATAAACACATGGTGGGGATAGAACCCATGACCTCAGTGCTGTGACGCAGTAATGTAACCATTACACCATCCGTACTGCCCCGTATATATAACACATGGTGGGGATAGAACCCATGACCTCAGCACTGTGAAGCAGTAATGTAACCATTACACCGTCCGTACTGCCCAGTATATATATAACACATGGTGGGGATAGAACCCATGACCTCAGTGCTGTGAGGCAGTAATGCTAACCATTACACCGTCCGTACTACCCCGTATATATAACACATGGTGGGGATAGAACCCATGACCTCAGTGCTGTGCGGCAGTAATGTAACATTACACCATCCGTACTGCCCCGTATATATAACACATGGTGGTAATGGAACCCATAACCTCAGTGCTGTGAGGCAGTAATGGAACCATTACACCGTCCGTAATGCCCTGTATATATAACACATGGTGGGGATAGAACCCATGACCGCAGCGCTGTGAGGCAGTAATGTAACCATTACACCGTCCGTACTGCCCCGTATATATAACACATGGTGGTAATGGAACCCATAACCTCAGTGCTGTGAGGCAGTAATGTAACCATTACACCGTCCGTACTGCCCTGTATATATAACACATGGTGGGGATAGAACCCATGACCTCAGTGCTATGAGGCAGTAATGCTAACCATTACACTGTCCGTACTGCCCCGTATATATCACACATGGTGGGAATAGAACCCATGACCTCAGTGCTGTGAGGCAGTAATGTAACCATTACACCATCCGTACTGCCCCGTATATATAACACATGGTGGGGATAGAACCCATGACCTCAGTGCTGTGAGGCAGTAATACTAACCACTACACCACCCGTACTGCCCCGTGTATATATAACACATGGTGGGGATAGAACCCATGACCTCAGTGCTGTGAGGCAGTAATGTAACCATTACACCGTCCGTGCTGCCCCATATATATATATAACACATGGTGGGGATAGAACCCATGATGTCAGTGCTGTGACGCAGTAATGCTAACCATTACACCATCCATACTGCCCCGTATATATAACACATGGTGGGAATAGAACCCATGACCTCAGCGCTGTGAGGCAGTAATGCTAACCATTACACCATCCGTACTGCCCTGTATATATAACACATGGTGGGGATAGAACCCATGACCTCAGTGCTGTGACGCAGTAATGCTAACCATTACACCATCCATACTGCCCCGTATATATAACACATGGTGGGGATAGAACCCATGACCTCAGTGCTGTGAGGCAGTAATGTAACCATTACACCATCCGTACTGCCCCGTATATATAACACATGGTGGGGATAGAACCCATGACCTCAGTGCTGTGACGCAGTAATGCTAACCATTACACCATCCGTACTGCCCTGTATATATAAACACATGGTGGGGATAGAACCCATGACCTCAGTGCTGTGACGCAGTAATGTAACCATTACACCATCCGTACTGCCCCGTATATATAACACATGGTGGGGATAGAACCCATGACCTCAGCACTGTGAAGCAGTAATGTAACCATTACACCGTCCGTACTGCCCAGTATATATATAACACATGGTGGGGATAGAACCCATGACCTCAGTGCTGTGAGGCAGTAATGCTAACCATTACACCGTCCGTACTACCCCGTATATATAACACATGGTGGGGATAGAACCCATGACCTCAGTGCTGTGCGGCAGTAATGTAACATTACACCATCCGTACTGCCCCGTATATATAACACATGGTGGTAATGGAACCCATAACCTCAGTGCTGTGAGGCAGTAATGTAACCATTACACCGTCCGTAATGCCCTGTATATATAACACATGGTGGGGATAGAACCCATGACCGCAGCGCTGTGAGGCAGTAATGTAACCATTACACCGTCCGTACTGCCCCGTATATATAACACATGGTGGTAATGGAACCCATAACCTCAGTGCTGTGAGGCAGTAATGTAACCATTACACCGTCCGTACTGCCCTGTATATATAACACATGGTGGGGATAGAACCCATGACCTCAGTGCTATGAGGCAGTAATGCTAACCATTACACCGTCCGTACTGCCCCGTATATATCACACATGGTGGGAATAGAACCCATGACCTCAGTGCTGTGAGGCAGTAATGTAACCATTACACCATCCGTACTGCCCCGTATATATAACACATGGTGGGGATAGAACCCATGACCTCAGTGCTGTGACGCAGTAATGCTAACCATTACACCATCCGTACTGCCCTGTATATATAACACATGGTGGGGATAGAACCCATGACCTCAGTGCTGTGACGCAGTAATGTAACCATTACACCATCCGTACTGCCCCGTATATATAACACATGGTGGGGATAGAACCCATGACCTCAGCACTGTGAAGCAGTAATGTAACCATTACACCGTCCGTACTGCCCAGTATATATATAACACATGGTGGGGATAGAACCCATGACCTCAGTGCTGTGAGGCAGTAATGCTAACCATTACACCGTCCGTACTGCCCTGTATATCTAACACATGGTGGGGATAGAACCCATGACCGCAGCGCTGTGAGGCAGTAATGTAACCATTACACCGTCCGTACTGCCCCGTATATATAACACATGGTGGTAATGGAACCCATAACCTCAGTGCTGTGAGGCAGTAATGTAACCATTACACCGTCCGTACTGCCCTGTATATATAACACATGGTGGGGATAGAACCCATGACCTCAGTGCTGTGAGGCAGTAATGCTAACCATTACACTGTCCGTACTGCCCCGTATATATCACACATGGTGGGAATAGAACCCATGACCTCAGTGCTGTGAGGCAGTAATGTAACCATTACACCGTCTGTACTGCCCCGTATATATAACACATGGTGGGAATAGAACCCATGACCTCAGCACTGTGAGGCAGTAATGTAACCATTACATCATCCGTACTGCCCTGTATATATAACACATGGTGGGGATAGAACCAATGACCTCAGCGCTGTGAGGCAGTAATGTAACCATTACACTGTCCGTACTGCCCCGTATATATAACACATGGTGGGAATAGAACCTATGACCTCAGTGCTGTGACGCAGTAATGCTAACCATTACACCATCCGTACTGCCCCGTATATATAACACATGGTGGGGATAGAACCCATGACCTCAGCGCTGTGAGGCAGTAATATAACCATTACACCGTCCGTACTGCCCCGTACATATAACACATGGTGGGGATAGAACCCATGACCTCAGTGTTGTGAGGCAGTAATGTAACCATAACACCATCTGTACTGCCCCGTATATATAACACATGGTGGGGATAGAACCCATGTCCTCAGCGCTGTGAGGCAGTAATGTAACCATTACACCATCCATACTGCCCCGTATATATAACACATGGTGGGGATAGAACCCATGACCTCAGTGCTGTGAGGCAGTAATGCTAACCATTACACCGTCCGTACTGCCCCGTATATATAACACATAGTGGGGATAGAACCCATGTTCTCAGTGCTGTGAGGCAGTAATGTAACCATTACATCATCCGTACTGCCCTGTATATATAACACATGGTGGGGATAGAACCAATGACCTCAGCGCTGTGAGGCAGTAATGTAACCATTACACTGTCCGTACTGCCCCGTATATATAACACATGGTGGGAATAGAACCTATGACCTCAGTGCTGTGACGCAGTAATGCTAACCATTACACCATCCGTACTGCCCCGTATATATAACACATGGTGGGGATAGAACCCATGACCTCAGCGCTGTGAGGCAGTAATATAACCATTACACCGTCCGTACTGCCCCGTACATATAACACATGGTGGGGATAGAACCCATGACCTCAGTGTTGTGAGGCAGTAATGTAACCATAACACCATCTGTACTGCCCCGTATATATAACACATGGTGGGGATAGAACCCATGTCCTCAGCGCTGTGAGGCAGTAATGTAACCATTACACCATCCATACTGCCCCGTATATATAACACATGGTGGGGATAGAACCCATGACCTCAGTGCTGTGAGGCAGTAATGCTAACCATTACACCGTCCGTACTGCCCCGTATATATAACACATAGTGGGGATAGAACCCATGTTCTCAGTGCTGTGAGGCAGTAATGTAACCATTACACCGTCCGTACTGCCCTGTATATATAACACATGGTGGAGATAGAACCCATGACCTCAGCGCTGTGAGGCAGTAATGCTGACCATTACACCGTCCGTACTGCCCCGTATATATAACATATGGTGGGGATAACCCATGACCTTAGTGCTGTAAGGCAGTAATGTACCCATTACACGGTCCGTACTGCCCCGTATATATAACACATGGTGGGAATAGAACCCATGACCTCAGCGCTGTGAGGCAGTAATGTACCCATTACACGGTCCGTACTGCCCCGTATATATAACACATGGTGGGAATAGAACCCATGACCTCAGCGCTGTGAGGCAGTAATGTAACCATTACACCGTCCTTACTGCCCCGTATATATAACACAGTGGGGATAGAACCCATGACCTCAGCGCTGTGAGGCAGTAATGTAACCATTACACCATCCGTACTGCCCCGTATATATAACACATGGTGGGAATAGAACCCATGACCTCAGTGCTGTGAGGCAGTAATGTAACCATTACACCATCTGTACTGCCCTGTATATATAACACATGGTGGGAATAGAACCCATGACGTCAGTGCTGTGAGGCAGTGGTGGGAATAGAACCCACGTCAGTGCTGTGAGGCAGTAATGCTAACCATTACACCGTCCGTACTGCCCCGTATATATAACACATGGTGGGGATAGAACCCATGACGTCAGTGCTGTGAGGCAGTGGTGGGAATAGAACCCATGACCTCAGTGCTGTGAGGCAGTAATGTAACCATTACACCATCTGTACTGCCCCGTATATATAACACATGGTGGGGATAGAACCCATGTCCTCAGTGCTGTGAGGCAGTAATGCTAAGTATTACACCATCAGTACTGCCCCGTATATATAACACATGGTGGGAATAGAACCCATGACGTCATTGCTGTGAGGCAGTGGTGGGAATAGAACCCACGTCAGTGCTGTGAGGCAGTAATACTAACCATTACACCGTCTGTGCTGCCCCAAATGTGCAATGGCATTATAGTATGTGACAATGACCCTTATTCTGGTCGTCTCGCAAGGTGCATGTGCAGGTTTGGCTAGCCGTGTACGCTCGTGACCTTACGAGTAGAAATGGGCTAGCGAACTAACTCATGCAGAGTAAGCGTAATGTGGGCATATTGATGGGAGTGGCCACAAAACTGGGCGGTAACCAGAGCGTACACTGGAGTGGTGGCTACATGTGCAGGGCGGTGGCTTCGCCCCACTGTGCGTGGTCTGATCAAGCTCAAAATCACTTGCTCCGTAAAAGTAAGTCTCCCGCCTCGCAGGCCTGTCGCACTTATCTAGTTCAGCCATTTACACCCCTCTGCATTCTTATCTGCTATTATGTGCCAATTCCAAATCTGCAACCTTAACACACAATGCGCCTGTCATGTGGGACAATAGTACACACAAGTCGACATGTGTCAACTCTCATACTTGCATGCAAACAAAACATCATCACATTACACACATCTGTCCTCTCATGTATTGAAAAACCACTGCTGTGTTTGGGAACACACGAAAGACACATGTAATAAGGGTGGAGGCCCCCATGCAAAGGACATTTCCACGCCAGAAAAAACAAACTCCATCCCGCGAACACCAGCGGTGTAAAAAAGCTGCGGCTGAACAGAAGCGTAAAATGAGAAGCCGACAGCAGGACGGAGGACGACGGAGTGTGAGCCAGGAACTGACAGCCAGACGGAACAACCAAGAGGATGGGTAAGTAGGAGGTAGTGAGTGAGAAGCGAGGCAGAGAGTCAGAACGCAGGAGGCGACCAGGCGGCGCGTCTGACATCCCTGTAACTCGCAGTCACCACTTACAGCCGAGGTACTGCACGCTGTGTCTCCACACGCGTGCAGCAGACAATCGGCCGGTGACAAGGGACATCTGGCACACCTTTGCATGCACCATTCACCCCTCTTCCGAAAACCACTTACCATCAACTGCAATATTACTAAAGAGGTACCTGAAGACACCAAGTGGATCTGAGTTAACGGGACGCTGCGCTCATTTAGAAAATCTGAGCCCGTACATAAAAGACTCGATCTCATACTCCCTCTTCCCTCCCCTTACCCCCACCCCCCACACACAATATTTGGGAATTTCCTTTTTCTGGCATTTCGATTGGACCCAATTACCATATCCAATAGAGCATACACAGAACCCGATCAGATCAGACCGTGCGTCTGAGACATTGGGGGTTGGATGTGCATTAGAGACACTTTGTAATATTTCTTATGAACACTTGTGAATTACTGGTAGCCACATAGGTACCAGGAGTTATTGAGAATATATTCACTCGTATGTATGTTATATGTAAATTTATGCTTTTTCAAAGTTTAATAAGTAAAATATGTTTTGAAATCAACCATTGTATTATTAACACCAGATCCCACACAATATAACATATAGGCTGGGCGCAGCACTAAAAACCCATCACTATTAGGCCGGCTTGTCCGAAGGACGTCGGACCTAATCTACTGACAACTCCCCGGGGGGCGGTGTGTATCACACATGATTTGGCACTTGATGGGCCGAGTTTTGCATGTGATAAATTGCAAGCGCAGAGCCAGGCAGGGGACGCAGAGGCAGTTTACTCACTGGGCGGCGAGGTGACCAGATTGCCGGGTAGCATATGGGAAGCCGGGCAGGACCGGGCGTACATAGAAAAAAAACACACAGAAATGAATGGACAGCCAGTGATTGGCTGAGAGCTCTCTGACAGAGAGCTCTCAGCCAATCACTGACCATCCATTCATTTCTATGTGCACCCGCTGCTGTCCGGCTTCCCCCACGCTACAGGGTCTCTGGTACCCATCGCTGCGTTCACCGCCTGGACCACTGCCTCTCCTGCCCGGCTCCCTGCTTGTGGCGATCACCACCCAGGTCAGTGCGTCCACTGCTTCTTCTGCCCGGCTCCTTGCTACAGCCCGCCCCACTCAGCTCCCTGCTTCCCATACGCCACGTCCCCTGCCCGCCTCCAGGCTGCACACAAGATTTACCTCCGACCTCATGCGCATCGGGTCGGATGGGATCTCTGCACATACGATTTGGGCCGATTTCACTGCCCGATCCATCCGAATCGGGTGAAATAGGGCCCAAATCGCACAGTGTATGGGGGCCTTTAGTTTGTAGTGTAATTGGGGAAGGCAATTCGTTAATGGAATCGAATAAACAGCATAATGAGAGACTAATTGGTTAATGGGTTGAAAATTACTTCCGAGCGAATTTGTGCTGTGGCGTGAGAAACACTCGCAGAGCCTGTTCGCTCAGTCGCCCACTCGCCCGCCCGCTGGATGTCCGAGCGGACAGGCTGGTATCCGTGTAAACGCGTTAGCACGCCCCCTTTGTGTTTAGATTCGAACGGCTACGTGCGAATGTGTGTCCGAACGAGTCAACCAGAATAATGGCCAATGGGCCTTATTCAAGTTTACTCTTTCTGACAAAATCCTTCTTAGATGGACAAAACCATGTGCACTGCAGGGGGGCAGATGTAACATGTGCAGATAGAAATAGATTTGGTGATTTTTTTGGTGATTCTTTGCAGGGTAAATACTGGCTGCTTTATTTTAACACTGCAATATAGATCTCACTTTGAAGTAAAACCCCACCCAAATCTAATTAGATCTGCACAAAAGTTACATCTGCCCCCCTGCAGTGCACATGGTTTTGTTCATCTAAGAAGGATTTTGTCTGAAAGAGTGAACTCGAATAAGGCCCAATGTGTAATGAGCATTACGGGGTGTGGCATAATGTCCAGAGGGCATTATGGTATGCTACATAATATGTAATGGGCACTACGATGAACGGCATAAGGTGTTTAAGGGGTGTTACGGTCTACCTGGTGCAATGTGTATAAGTGGAACTGCTGTGTGGTGTAATGTGAATAACGGACACCACTGTGTGATGTAATGTGAATTAGTTTTATTATTATTTCCATGCCCCTTCCCATGAAGCCATGCTCCTAAATTGTTGGCATGCACTATCCATATTTTGTGTGTATGTGTGGTGTGTGTGTGTGGGGGGGGGGTACCAATTCCCTTTCTGGCAGAGGGCACCAGAATTAGGGATGCCAATCCCGGGGCATTTTTTCAATCCCGGGAATCAGGATTGAAAAATGCTCAATCCCGGGATTGGCATCTCTAATCAGTTTAGGCCAAAAAACACGCTACAAAGTCGCCCCGCACATTCATTTACTTACACCGGTGGCCGGGAGCAGGGCAGACATTCTGAAGACAGGAGCGGGAGGCAACGGCGGCGGTAACAGCAGCAGCAGCAGAGCCGCCCGGAGGGCGGGCGGCCGACGCTGCCAGGTCCGGTCCAGGTCAGAGATGATTCTGGAGCGGGTATGGGCAGTCCGACCTGCGCAGCCCATACCCGCTCCAGACTGCTGTCTGGGGATCAGGAACTCCTGGGTAGCGTCTGAGCACTCGCTTAGACGCTGCCCGGCATTAGATATGCGCATGCGCATATAATACCGATATCCCGGGATTGGAAGATCCAATCCCGGGATTCAAATCCCAGCGTTTATTACACACCCTTTTCCAGAGTGCACGCGCCTTTGGCATGTGCATAATTCGAGCCTTTTACATACCCCCACTTCCAAATTTCCACTTCGACCACTGCCTATAAGGCGGGTTCCAGAAATTTTCCAGGCTGGTTTCCCAAACCTAATCCGCCCCCCTGGCTATTTCTCAGGTTGTGATAAGACGTGGTGCAGGAGCAGCATTATTGGACTTACCACTCTGCAGCATCCTGAACCATGAAGCACCCTGCTCTGACGGCAGCCTGCACCTGGGACTCGTCGAAGCCCATCTCATACAGAGCCAGAAACAGCTGTCCAATAGTCTGTGGAAGAGGGAACAATGTCACTAACTTGCTGCATCACCCCCTCCCGTCACCTGCTGACCTCCGTGCCACCACACCTCCCGTCACCTGCTGAACTCCGTGCCACCACCCCTCCCTTCACCTGCTGACCTCCGTGCCACCACCCCTCCCGTCACCTGCTGACCTCCGTGACATCACCCCTCCCATCACATGCTGACCTCCGTGCCACCACCCCTCCCGTCACCACCTGACCTCCGTGCCACCACCCCTCCCGTCACCTGCTGACCTCCGTGCCACCACCCCTCCCGTCACCTGCTGACCTCCGTGCCACCACCCCTCCCGTCACCTGCTGACCTCCGTGCCACCACCCCTCCCGTCACCTGCTGACCATACGTGCCACCACCCCTCCCGTCACCTGCTGACCATACGTGCCACCACCCCTCCCATCACCTGCTGACCTCCGTGCCACCACCCCTCCCCTCACCTGCTGACCTCCGTGCCACCACCCCTCCCGTCACCTGCTGACCTCCGTGCCACCACCCCTCCCGTCACCTGCTGACCTCCGTGCCACCACCCCTCCCGTCACCTGCTGACCTCCGTGCCACCACCCCTCCCGTCACCTGCTGACCTCCGTGCCACCACCCCTCCCGTCACCTGCTGACCATACGTGCCACCACCCCTCCCGTCACCTGCTGACCTCCGTGCCACCACCCCTCCCGTCACCTGCTGACCTCCGTGCCACCACCCCTCCCGTCACCTGCTGACCTCCGTGCCACCACCCCTCCCGTCACCTGCTGACCTCCGTGCCACCACCCCTCCCGTCACCTGCTGACCATACGTGCCACCACCCCTCCCGTCACCTGCTGACCTCCGTGCCACCACCCCTCCCGTCACCACCTGACCTCCGTGCCACCACCCCTCCCGTCACCTGCTGACCTCCGTGCCACCACCCCTCCCGTCACCTGCTGACCTCCGTGCCACCACCCCTCCCATCACCTGCTGACCTCCGTGCCACCACACCTCCCGTCACCTGCTGACCTCCGTGCCACCACCCCTCCCGTCACCTGCTGACCTCCGTGCCACCACCCCTCCCGTCACCTGCTGACCTCCGTGACACCACCCCTCCCGTCACCTGCTGACCTCCGTGCCACCACCCCTCCCGTCACCTGCTGACCTCCGTGCCACCTCCCATCACCTGCTGACCTCCGTGCCACCACCCCTTCCTTCACCTGCTGACCTCCGTGCCACCACTTCTCCCGTCACCTGCTGACCTCCGTGCCACCACCCCTTCCTTCACCTGCTGACCTCCGTGCCACCACCCCTCCCGTCACCTGCTGACCTCCGTGCCACCACCCCTTCCTTCACCTGCTGACCTCCGTGCCACCACCCCTCCCGTCACCTGCTGACCTCCGTGCCACCACCCCTCCCATCACCTGCTGACCTCCGTGCCACCACACCTCCCGTCACCTGCTGACCTCCGTGCCACCACCCCTCCCGTCACCTGCTGACCTCCGTGCCACCACCCCTCCCGTCACCTGCTGACCTCCGTGCCACCACCCCTCCCGTCACCTGCTGACCTCCATGCCACCACCCCTCCCGTCCCCTGCTGACCTCCGTGCCACCTCCCATCACCTGCTGACCTCCGTGCCACCACCCCTTCCTTCACCTGCTGACCTCCGTGCCACCACCCCTCCCGTCACCTGCTGACCTCCGTGCCACCACCCCTTCCTTCACCTGCTGACCTCCGTGCCACCACCCCTCCCGTCACCTGCTGACCTCCATGACATCACCCCTCCCGTCACCTGCTGACCTCCGTGCCACCACCCCTCCCATCACCTGCTGACCTCCGTGCCACCACCCCTCCCGTCACCTGCTGACCTCCGTGACATCACCCCTCCCGTCACCTGCTGACCTCCGTGCCACCACCCCTCCCGTCACGTGCTGACCTCCGTGCCACCACCCCTCCCGTCACCTGCTGACCTCCGTGCCACCACCCCTCCCGTCACCTGCTGACCTCCGTGCCACCACCCCTCCCGTCACCTGCTGACCTCCGTGCCACCACCCCTCCCGTCACCTGCTGACCTCCGTGCCACCACCCCTCCCGTCACCTGCTGACCTCCGTGCCACCACCCCTCCCGTCACCTGCTGACCTCCGTGCCACCACCCCTCCCTTCACCTGCTGACCTCCGTGCCACCACCCCTCCCGTCACCTGCTAACCTCCGTGCCACCACCCCTCCCGTCACCACCTGACCTCCGTGCCACCACCCCTCCCGTCACCTGCTGACCTCCGTGCCACCACCCCTCCCGTCACCTGCTGACCTCCGTGCCACCACCCCTCCCGTCACCTGCTGACCTTCGTGCCACCACCCCTCCCGTCACCTGCTGACCTCCGTGACATCACCCCTCCCATCACATGCTGACCTCCGTGCCACCACCCCTCCCGTCACCTGCTGACCTCCGTGCCACCACCCCTCCCGTCACCTGCTGACCTCCGTGCCACCACCCCTCCCGTCACCTGCTAACCTCCGTGCCACCACCCCTCCCGTCACCACCTGACCTCCGTGCCACCACCCCTCCCGTCACCTGCTGACCTCCGTGCCACCACCCCTCCCGTCACCTGCTGACCTCCGTGCCACCACCCCTCCCGTCACCTGCTGACCTCCGTGCCACAACCCCTCCCGTCACCTGCTGACCTCCGTGCCACCACCCCTCCCATCACATGCTGACCTCCGTGCCACCACCCCTCCCGTCACCTGCTGACCTCCGTGCCACCACCCCTCCCGTCACCTGCTGACCTCCGTGCCACCACCCCTCCCATCACCTTCTGACCTCCGTGCCACCACCCCTCCCATCACCTTCTGACCTCCGTGACATCACCCCTCCCATCACATGCTGACCTCCGTGACATCACCCCTCCCATCACATGCTGACCTCCGTGCCACCACCCCTCCCGTCACCTGCTGACCTCCGTGCCACCACCCCTCCCGTCACCTGCTGACCTCCGTGCCACCACCCCTCCCGTCACCTGCTGACCTCCGTGCCACCACCCCTCCCGTTACCTTCTGACCTCCGTGACATCACCCCTCCCATCACATGCTGACCTCCGTGCCACCACACCTCCCCTCAATTGCTGACCTCTGTGCCACCACCCCTCCCGTCACCTGCTGACCTCCGTGCCACCACCCCTCCCGTCACCTGCTGACCTCCGTGCCACCACCCCTCCCGTCACCTGCTGACCTCCGTGCCACCACCCCTCCCGTCACCTGCTGACCTCCGTGCCACCACACCTCCCGTCACCACCTGACCTCCGTGCCACCACCCCTCCCGTCACCTGCTGACCTCCGTGCCACCACCCCTCCCGTCACCTGCTGACCACCGTGCCATCACCCCTCCAGTCACCTACTGATCTATGTGCCACCACCCATCCCGTCACTTGCTGGCCTGCATGGCACCACCCCTCCTGACACTTGCTGGCCTCCATGGCACCACCCCTCCTGCCACTACATTAAACCACCTCCCACTGTGGTCACTTCCTGACACCTGTGTGAGCAAGTCCACACCAAATTGCCCCACCACTGCCATTTACTGACATGTGTCTGCACTCCCCCCCCCCACAATAATTGCCACTTTCTGACATGTGTCTGTACCCCCCCAATAACTGGCACCTGTGTGAGCAACTACACAACTAACTTCCACTTACTGACATGTGTCTGCACCCCCCCCCCAATAACTGGCACCTGTGTGAGCAACTACACAACTAACTTCCACTTACTGACATGTGTCTGCACCCCCCCCCCCAATAACTGGCACCTGTGTGAGCGACTATGCACCAAACTGCCACTTACTGACATGTGTCTGTACCCACCCAATAACTGGAACCTGTGAGTGACTACACCAAAAACTGCCACTTACTGACATGTGTCTGTACCCCCCAATATCTGGCACCTGTGTGAGGGACTACACACCTAACTGCCACTTACTGACATGTGTCTGTAGCCCCCCCAATAACTGGCATCTGTGTGAGCAGCTACACACCAAACTGCCATTCATTGACATGTGTCTGCACCTCCCCCCCCAATAACTGGCACCTGTGCGAGCATGTGTCTGGCACCTGAACTGACATGTGTCTGTAGCCCCCCCCCCCCCCCAATAACTGGCACCTGTGCGAGCATGTGTCTGGCACCTGAACTGACATGTGTCTGTAGCCCCCCCCCCCCCAATAACTGGCACCTGTGTGAGCGACTACACACCAAACTGCCACGTGTCTGTGCCACAGTCACCATATCTCCCCACCTCCATCAATGACATCTGTACCATCTCTCTCCACCTACCAGTACTGACACCTGTACCATCTCTCTCCACCTACCAGTACTGACACCTGTACCATATCTCTCCACCTACCAGTACCGACACCTGTACCATATCTCTCCACCTACCAGTACCGACACCTGTACCATCTCTCTCCACCTACCAGTACCGACACCTGTACCATATCACTCCACCTACCAGTACCGACACCTGTACCATCTCTCTCCACCTACCAGTACCGACACCTGTACCATCTCTCTCCACCTACCAGTACTGACACCTGTACCATCTCTCTCCACCTACCAGTACCGACACCTGTACCATATCTCTCCACCTACCAGTACTGACACCTGTGCCATCTCTCTCCACCTACCAGTACCGACACCTGTACCATATCTCTCCACCTACCATTACTGACACCTGTACCATAACTCTCCACCTACCAGTACTGACACCTGTACCATATCTCTCCACCTACCAGTACTGACACCTGTACCATATCTCTCCACCTACCAGTACTGACACCTGTACCATCTCTCTCCACCTACCAGTACTGACACCTGTACCATATCTCTCCACCTACCAGTACTGACACCTGTACCATCTCTCTCCACCTACCAGTACTGACACCTGTACCATATCTCTCCACCTACCAGTACTGACACCTGTACCATCTCTCTCCACCTACCAGTACCGACACCTGTACCATATCTCTCCACCTACCAGTACTGACACCTGTGCCATCTCTCTCCACCTACCAGTACCGACACCTGTACCATATCTCTCCACCTACCAGTACTGACACCTGTGCCATATCTCTCCACCTACCAGTACCGACACCTGTACCATATCTCTCCACCTACCAGTACCGTCACCTGTGCCATATCTCTCCACCTACCATTGCTAACACCTGTGCCATATCTCTCCACCTACCATTATGGACTCCTGTAAATGTAAGAAGGTGAGTGTCTACCACATACTACAGACACCTGTATGGGTAGATGAGACCACACCACAACACCCCACCCACTATATCATCCAATCCACTGTAACTGACACCTGTGTCCACAGGAGAGTCACAACCACCAGTGTGATCAGGAGAGTCACAACCACCAGTGTGATCAGGAGAGTCTGCACCATATGGCCAAATCATCAGAAACTGTCATGTACGGAGACCAAGGTGAAGAGTCTCCAAAGCAAGATAAGACTGGAGAATGACATACTGTAGATAGCCAATCACAGTGACTTGTACATCGTATGCTCAGTCTGTCACACAAACAGGGATCCATCGTTATATGGGAAGGGGGTTCCCTGTCTGCAATAATCGGATGGACTCATCACCTATTATTAACAGAAGGCCTGATGTACATCCAGGGGCAACTAACATTAGTTCTGTGTAAAGATAGGGACATCACTATCGAGTCCCCACTGTCTCACCCCACGTTCTGCAGATGCTTCCATCGCGCACTCAGGAGATGCACCGTGGGTCACTCTCTGAAAAAAGAGATCTCCCAGTCTCTACTTCCAGATGTCTCTTAGTCTAGATCATACACTCTCACATACTCACCCCCGTATCCACATTCAGGGATAAATAAATGTATCTCTTGTCTCTCACACTCCGCAGTCTCTCTATATACCCATCTGTCTCTCACACTCTGCAGTCTCTCTATATACCCAGCTGTCTCTCACACACTGCAGTCTCTCTATATACCCAGCTGTCTCTCACACACTGCAGTCTCTCTATATACCCAGCTGTCTCTCACACTCCGCAGTCTCTCTATATACCCAGCTGTCTCTCACACTCCGCAGTCTCTCTATATACCCAGCTGTCTCTAACACACTGCAGTCTCTCTATATACCCAGCTGTCTCTCACACACTGCAGTCTCTCTATATACCCAGCTGTCTCTCACACTCCGCAGTCTCTCTATATACCCAGCTGTCTCTCACACTCCGCAGTCTCTCTATATACCCAGCTGTCTCTCACACTCCGCAGTCTCTCTATATACCCATCTGTCTCTCACACTCTGCAGTCTCTCTATATACCCAGCTGTCTCTCACACTCCGCAGTCTCTCTATATACCCAGCTGTCTCTCACACACTGCAGTCTCTCTATATACCCAGCTGTCTCTCACACTCCGCAGTCTCTCTATATACCCAGCTGTCTCTCACACTCCGCAGTCTCTCTATAAACCCAGCTGTCTCTCACACACTGCAGTCTCTCTATATACCCAGCTGTCTCTCACACACTGCAGTCTCTCTATATACCCAGCTGTCTCTCACACACTGCAGTCTCTCTATATACCCAGCTGTCTCTCACACTCTGCAGTCTCTATATACCCAGCTGTCTCTCACACCCTGCAGTCTCTCTATATACCCAGCTGTCTCTCACACCCTGCAGTCTCTCTATATACCCAGCTGTCTCTCACACACTGCAGTCTCTCTATATACCCAGCTGTCTCTCACACACTGCAGTCTCTCTATATACCCAGCTGTCTCTCACACACTGCAGTCTCTCTATATACCCAGCTGTCTCTCACACTCTGCAGTCTCTATATACCCAGCTGTCTCTCACACACTGCAGTCTCTCTATATACCCAGCTGTCTCTCACACTCTGCAGTCTCTCTATATACCCAGCTGTCTCACACACTGCAGTCTCTATATACCCAGCTGTCTCTCACACACTGCAGTCTCTCTATATACCCAGCTGTCTCTCACACTCTGCAGTCTCTCTATATACCCAGCTGTCTCTCACACTCTGCAGTCTCTCTATATACCCAGCTGTCTCTCACACACTGCAGTCTCTATATACCCAGCTGTCTCTCACACACTGCAGTCTCTCTATATACCCAGCTGTCTCTCACACACTGCAGTCTCTATATACCCAGCTGTCTCTCACACACTGCAGTCTCTCTATATACCCAGCTGTCTCTCACACTCTGCAGTCTCTCTATATACCCAGCTGTCTCTCACACTGCAGTCTCTATATAACCAGCTGTCTCTCACACTCTGCAGTCTCTCTATATACCCAGCTGTCTCTCACACACTGCAGTCTCTCTATATACCCAGCTGTCTCTCACACACTGCAGTCTCTCTATATACCCAGCTGTCTCTCACACACTGCAGTCTCTATATATACCCAGCTGTCTCTCACACTCTGCAGTCTCTATATACCCAGCTGTCTCTCACACTGCAGTCTCTATATAACCAGCTGTCTCTCACACTCTGCAGTCTCTCTATATACCCAGCTGTCTCTCACACACTGCAGTCTCTCTATATACCCAGCTGTCTCTCACACTCTGCAGTCTCTATATACCCAGCTGTCTCTCACACTGCAGTCTCTATATAACCAGCTGTCTCTCACACTCTGCAGTCTCTCTATATACCCAGCTGTCTCTCACACTCTGTACTTGAAGTTTCACACTCCGCAGCAGTCTCTGATTTCCTTGTTTGTTGGTGAGTATTTTTGATCGCTGATTGGACATTCTTTGTGCCACTCACACCTTGCTATTGGCTGATTGCATGCTGCCGCTCTGTCCCCGCCCACATGTAGAGGCTGTCACGCCCCCCTGCTCGACGTCAGTGTTTATCCCGACTGCAACTGTAGAAATTCCCCATCCGGCATTGAGGGAGGGGGCAGAGCCACCCTGTGATTGGACAATCTGCTTCTGAGTGACAAGCCTAGTAATACGGAGTGGCTCGCACCCTGTGCTCAAGGAGAATTCACTAAACTTTATTGACAGCAAACATAATTCAGAGTGACTGACACCTCCTCTCCCTGCGTAGTGCGTACCGACTACTGAGTGAGAGTAGGTGCATTGCCAGGTCTGTGCCAGCACTGCCAGGTCACCTAGTACAGAACATGCTATGCCCAGCTGCCCCTGACATCAGTTACCTTCATCACTGCGTGGAGAGACTAGCACAAACTCTGACAGTAGCTGACTGCCTCCTGCTGGACACTTTATGAATTGCAAGGGGATTTGTCCAGGTCACAGAGTAATGGCTGAATCCGGGTTCCCCTGATCAACCTGTGTGTACCCGGTAGAAGCCTCTGATAGGGCAAGGAGAGTAGCCATGTGGGAAGGGTGGAGGAGCATCTAGGGGGGTGGTGGTGCACATGTAGCAGCCATGGGGGAGGGGTGACTGTAAGGAAGGGGAGCACCTGGAGGTGTGCATATGGAGCAGCCATGGGTGAGGGTTGATGGTAAAGGAAGGGGATCACCTTGGGGGTTTGCATATGGAGCAGCCATGGGTGAGGGGTGGTGGTAAGGGAGGGGATCACCTGGGGGTGTGCATATGGAGCAGCCATAGGGGATGGGTGGTGGTAAGGGAGGGGAGCACCTGGGGGTGTGCACATGGAACAGCCATGGGGGAGGGGTGACTGTAAGGAAGGGGAGCACCTGGGGGTGTACATATGGAGCAGCCATGGGGGAGGGGTGGTGGTGGTAAGGGAGGGGAGCACCTGGGGGTGTGCATATGGAGCAGCTATGGGGGAGGGGTGACTGCAAGGAAGGGGAGCACCTGGGGGTTTGCATATGGAGCAGCCATAGGGGATGGGTGGTGGTAAGGGAGGGGAGCACCTGGGGGTGTGCATATGGAGCAGCCATAGGGGATGGGTGGTGGTAAGGGAGGGGAGCACCTGGGGGTGTGCATATGGAGCAGCCATGGGTGAGGGTTGATGGTAAGGGAGGGGAGCACCTGGGGGGTTTGCATATGGAGCAGCCATGGGTGAGGGGTGGTGGTAAGGGAGTGGAGCACCTGGGGGTGTGCACATGGAACAGCCATGGGGGAGGGGTGACTGTAAGGAAGGGGAGCACCTGGGGGTGTGCATATGGAGCAGCCATGGGTGAGGGGTGATGGTAAGGGAGGGGAGCACCTGGGGGTGTGTATATGGAGCAGCTATGGGGGAGGGGTGACTGTAAGGAAGGGGAGCACCTGGGGGTTTGCATATGGAGCAGCCATAGGGGATGGGTGGTGGTAAGGGAGGGGAGCACCTGGGGGTGTGCATATGGAGCAGCCATGGGTGAGGGTTGATGGTAAGGGAGGGGAGCACCTGGGGGGTGTGCATATGGAGCAGCCATGGGTGAGGGGTGGTGGTAAGGGACGGGATCACCTGGGGGTGTGCATATGGAGCAGCCATGGGTGAGGGCTGATGGTAAGGGAGGGGAGCACCTGGGGGTGTGCATATGCATATGGAGCAGCAATGGGGGATGGGTGGTGGTAAGGGAGGGGAGTACCTGGGGATGTGCATGTGGAACAGCCATAGGGGATGGGTGGTGGTAAGGGAGGGGAGCACCTGGGGGTGTGCATATGGAGCAGCCATAGGGGATAGGTGGTGGTAAGGGAGGGGAGCACCTGGGGGTGTGCACATGGAACAGCCATGGGGGAGGGGTGACTGTAAGGAAGGGGAGCACCTGGGGGTGTGCATATGGAGCAGCCATGGGTGAGGGGTGATGGTAAGGGAGGGGAGCACCTGGGGGTGTGCATATGGAGCAGCCATAGGGGATGGGTGGTGGTGGTAAGGGACGGGAGCACCCGGGGGTGTGCATATGGAGCAGCCATAGGGGATGGGTGGTGGTAAGGGAGGGGAGCACCTGGGGGTGTGCATATGATTATGGAGCAGCAATGGGGAATGGGTGGTGGTACGGGTGGGGAGTACCTGGGGGTGTGCATATGGAACAGCCATAGGGGATGGATGGTGGTAAGGGAGGGGAGCACCTGGGGGTGTGCATATGGAGCAGCCATGGGGGATGGGTGGTGGTAAGGGAGGGGAGCACCTGGGGTTGTGCATATGGAGCAGCCATAGGGGATGGGTGGTGGTAAGGGAGGGGAGCACCTGGGGGTGTGCATACGGAACAGCCATAGGGGATGGGTGGTGGTAAGGGAGGGGAAGGGAGCACCTTGGGGTGTGCATATGGAGCAGCCATGGGGTAGGGGTGACGGTAAGGAACGGGAGCACCTGGGGGTGTGCATATGATTATGGAGCAGCAATGGGGGATGGGTGGTGGTAAGGGAGGGGCGTACCTGGGGTTGTGCATATTAAGCAGCCATGGGGGAGGAGTGATGGTAAGGAAGGGGAGCACCTGGGGGTGTGCATATGGAGCAGCTTTGGGGGAGGGGTGATGGTAAGGGAGGGGAGCACCTGGGGGTGTCCATATGGAGCAGCCATGGGTGAGGGGGTGATGGTAACGGAGGGGAGCACCTGGGGGTGTGCATATGGAGCAGCCATGGGTGAGGTGTGATGGTAAGGGAGGGGAGCACCTGGGGGTGTGCATATGATTATGGAGCAGCAATGGGGGATGGGTGGTGGTAAGGGAGGGGAGTACCTGGGGGTGTGCATATGGAACAGCCATAGGGGATGGGTGGTGGTAAGGGAGGGGAGCACTTGGGGGTGTGCACATGGAGCAGCCATGGGGGAGGGGTGACGGTAAGGAACGGGAGCACCTGGAGGGTGTACATATGATTATGGAGCAGCAATGGGGGATGGGTGATGGTAAGGAAGGGGAGCACCTGGGGTTGTGCATATGGAGCAGCCATGGGGGAGGAGTGATGGTAAGGAAGGGGAGCACCTGGGGGTGTCTATATGGAGCAGCCATGGGGGATGGGTGGTGGTAAGGGAGGGGAGCACCTGGGGTGTCCATATGGAGCAGCCATGGGGGAGGGGTGATGGTAAGGAAGGGGAGCACCTGGGGGTGTGCATATGGAGCAGCCATGGGGGAAGGGTGGTGGTAAGGGAGGGGAGCACCTGGGGGGTGTGCATATGGAGCATCCATGGGGGAGGGGTGGTGGAAGTAAGGGAGGGGAGTGTAAGGACTCCCGGGCTCATGGGTGCATGTCGGGACCTAGCGCTCGTATCCGCCTTGAGAAAGGCAGTGTTTACAGCATTTGCACAGTCCCGGGAGAACTTCAGTTCGCGGATCACACAGTAAGGCCACAAAAGCAAGGTACAAAGCGCACCTTTATTTCATATTAACAGTACATGAAAACCATAACCACACCACTAACACTACACAATACAGGTAGCCTACAATATACACAGCACACACTAACTATATCAGAACCACACAAAGGTGAACACCTCCCCTTCCCTTCCACAGTCAATAGTCACCTTGGGCAGTCTCTGAGCTGAGGCTGGTGGGGCCTTGGTGAGGGGGGAATGCGGAACCCCAGCGGAGGTACGGGCTCCACTGAGCCAAGGCCGATGCCCGCTGCCGGTCCTGCAGGTGATGAATCCCAGCCGCTTGGCCTGTGGGTGCCGTCGGGGTGCTGGCACGCTGGAGGCAACCGCTGGCTGTGGTATGGGGTCCACTGCGCCAGGGCCGACTGCCCACTGCTGGTCCTGCAGGTGATGAATCCCAGCCGCTTGGCCTGTGGGTGCCGTCGGGGTGCTGGCACGCTGGATGCAACCGCTGGCTGTGGTATGGGGTCCACTGCGCCAGGGCCGACTGCCCACTGCTGAAGTTCTGGTGGGGTCTGGAGGGAACTCAGCTTCCTCCCCTGGGATCCTGCCTCGCCGGGTCAGGGATCCTGGATGGATGCAGAAAGTTTAACCCAGAGCTGTTGTTTCAGCCCATTTTATCCTTGAGTTCTGTGACCGGATTGGTTGTTGCTTGAAGCCTGAGATGTAAATGCCCCTGAGTCCTGTGTAGGGATTGGCTGCTGCTGTAGCCCTGCCAACTTGCTGTTCTCTGGGACTCTCTGGCCCCCTGCTGGTCTGGTGCCGGCCAGTCTATAACAAGTCCCCGGGGAGAACAAAAGGCCAGGAACCATTGCTGATAAGGGGGCGGCCCCGGTGTGAAGTCAAAACAGACCCTGTTGTTGGTTGTGAAGTCTCAGCCTATTCAGCTTGCTGATGCTTCCTGTGAGGGGGGATGAGATAGGGGGGTGTCGGCTGTCCGCATTAGCCAACAAGATATTACACACATGCAATAAACCATACATTACTGTGATAGAGACATATCAGGCTCAGGAGTATATGCCCTGATGGGCGCAATACTTATAAACACGCGGTACTATTTCCCATCGCAGGCAGACATCTGGTATGTAATAAAGTCCGGTCCTAGTACTATAGAACACACAGTCCTGTGGAAGGCTCTATTAGTGTGAGAGGCACGGCTCCCATGAGATGGCAGGCAGGGAATTGTATTGGGAAAATGTTGTTAATTCAGGTAAGAGAGTGTCTGGGTCTCTGGGCTATATTTAGGAATCTTGGGGTGCCTACCCCCTCATGATCCAGGTGGGGGTGCCCAGAGGGTGGATCATGACATACCTCCCCCTTCCTAAATCCGGTCCGAGGGGCTGGCTCCCAGATCGGAGCCAGTCAGGATGACCGGGCCCAGTGATCTCCTGGAGGCGTGATTCCGCTCCTCCTGCTCTGGATGAGGGGGGTCCGAGGTCAGCAGTTCACCATGTGTAACCCGCATTCCAGTACCCCAGTTACAGGGTTTGCCCCTGTCATGTGGAAATCTTTCCTTCTCTCCTGCCTGTTTGGTTGGCCCTCCTCCCTCCGCCTCTGGCGCAACTGGGAGGGGCCCGATCGGTGTACACAGGCTACAATCCGGAAACCTGGCTGCGGATTCTGCTCTTAACAACAGCGCCGACGTTGGCTGCAGGGGAGCAGTGGGTAACAACGATGCTTCTCCCAAAACTTCAAAAGCCTTCACAGTCACCCCACTTGGGCCTGAAACCTCCCCCAGCCCCTGAAGCTGCTGGGCCTCCCCTGGGCAACCTTCCATCCATGTCTGTTCATCCACCTTGCAGGGCCTCAGCACACTCTGCCCCCACCTGCCCTCAGCAGTAGGCAGCGGTCCTGAGGATTCTCCTTCACACAATGGCTGCAGAGAAGCAGGGGGTATCCGCAAGTCTCCCCCTGATTTTCCCACAATCCCCCCCCTTGGGTCGAACACCTCCCCCAGCCCTTTGAACAATAACTGCTGGGCCTCCCCTGGGCAAACTTCCATCTTCCCCAGGGTGCACTGCTTCCCCAGCCTTGCTATGAGAGGGACTGGTGGGGTGGCATTGTACGGCAGCACTGCTGGCATCTCCCTTACAGCCCCAGGTGCAAACTCACATTCTCTTGCTCGTGCCATGCTGGGTAGTGAGGTGTCTTCCTCTGAGGTGCAGGGGGGTGATGAGCTATGCCTCTGACCATCCCCTCCATGTTTGCTAGCTTGGCTGCCTGTTTGCTGCAGCGGCTCCCCGGGCACATAATTACAGTCAGTCACTCTTGCAGGGGATTCACAGAAGTGCTGCACCCCAGCCTCTACTCCCTGCTCTGGCACCCCGGTCACATACCTGCCTTTTGACTCCAGATCCTCCTGGCTCTGATGGCTAAGTGGGAACAGTCCTGGATAATCCTCCTGGGGTGGTAGAGTGGCAGAGCACACACCAGACACACTTCCTTCCATCTCCCCCTGCTGAATATGCTGGGGCTCCTGGGGCAAGATGCCCTCATTCGCTGGGCCGCTGGTGGTCATGTAGGGGAGAAGTACTGCCCCCTCTGCTGGGGCACAATCATTGTAGACCCCCTGGCCACTAGTTTCAAAGTCTCCATCTCCCACGTCTGCAAAAGGGAAGATGTACTGCCATTCTTCCTGGGGTGCCTTTTTTGGGTGCACCCCCATCCTTTGGCTAGCTGCTTGGAGCAGTGGCTGGCCACTGCTTTGTACCTCCTGTGGCGAGGACTCAGCCATCACAGTCCCAGCCTCCGAGATCTGCTCTGCTCTGGGGCTAGTCTCTGGGGCAGCCCCTGCACTGTATACTGGCACTGCTCCATCTATCCCGGGCTCCGTGTGCACCAGTCCATCATCCCCATGTGGGGCCACAGTGCCCAGCTCCGCCACACTACTTGGCACAATGCAGGGGGAATAAATATCCCCTCCCCGATATCCATCTGCCACAATCACAGTCCATGATGTTAGGGCTCCTTTAGAGTCCGGGGTCCCTGGTGCGATATCACAGGGACACTCCACAGCTAGTTCCTCATTTCCCAACTCACTGAATGGGAACAGTTCTGTGATTTCTCCCTGTGTCAGTGGGAGATCTAGTTCTGTGGCTCTCTGAGGATGCATAAGCTGCAGCAGCCGACGTTCCTCTGCCTCCACCCTCTGACACTGGTCCAGCCACTCTGGGGAATTCAGCTGTCCCTGTGCCAGGGCGACCCTCTCTGCATTATCATAACAGTGCAGAAGACACTGTAACTGCTCCTGGACACTTCTCAGTTCTCCTGGACACAGGACATAGTTCCTATACACGCTGAATGCATGTAGCGGGTCCTCTTGTTGCTCGTACACCCATCGGATGAGAGTGCAGTGTGAGCGGCCTTCAGGGGGTGTGCTGCATCGTAGCCTCCATTCGTCAGTTAGGTCCTTCAGACTCATTCTCGCTAATGGAGCTCCAGATTCTGCAGGCCACAGTTCCTCTGCCTCCCCCCCTGGGATCTCGGTAGTGGACCCCTCGGTCATCCACCCCGGTGGCACCATCAACTCCTCCTCCCTTTGAGTTCTCTTTGCGGGCTCCTTCCCAGGACCCACATTACCCGGTGCTGGCACGCTGGCCTCAGCGATCCGGCTTCTATGCATTAGCTGATGCGTGGCGTTACTTACTTCTGTGACAAAAGCCTTCCACGCCACCGTATGCAGCAGGTTTCCTGCAGCAGCCTCAGATACATACTGCTTAAATTCATCGGTCAGGTAAGCTGCTTTCTCCTCTGTAGTAGCACCTGTCCATACATTAATCCACCGATATGCTGCTTCCCAATCCTCCCAGAGGGGCTGCATCAGCGTGGATGGGCTTCTCCAGTCCCATTCCTCAGCCAGAAGACTCCATGACGATTCCTCATCTATGAGCCTCACTGCTCTGGGTGACTGTGGGCACCTCTTGCCTCTCTTTGGACGTCTCTGTCCTTTTCCTGGAGCCATTCTCCACACGGGCTGCACTCGTAGAGCTTGGTCAGCGTCACTTGCTGGACCCCCTTACGTCAGCTTCCGTTTCTGGGCCACGGCACACTCCGCCGTTCCCTCGCTTGCAGGGATTGTCCCCTGGACAAGCCGTCACTTAAGCGGAATTCTTCCCTCGCTTAATGCCCTCACAAATTATCCTTTTTCTCCTCCCCGGCATCCCTGCTAGGGTTACAAGAGCTCACCTCTGTGTGGTTCTATACTACTGGTTATGGGCTATTGCGCCAACAGAACCTGGCCGTATAACGATACGGGCCCCTGGTTCTGCCTGGTCTACAGGACTGTGTGATCCCCACTGCTTGCCACCAATTGTAAGGACTCCCGGGCTCATGGGTGCATGTCGGGACCTAGCGCTCGTATCCGCCTTGAGAAAGGCAGTGTTTACAGCATTTGCACAGTCCCGGGAGAACTTCAGTTCGCGGATCACACAGTAAGGCCACAAAAGCAAGGTACAAAGCGCACCTTTATTTCATATTAACAGTACATGAAAACCATAACCACACCACTAACACTACACAATACAGGTAGCCTACAATATACACAGCACACACTAACTATATCAGAACCACACAAAGGTGAACACCTCCCCTTCCCTTCCACAGTCAATAGTCACCTTGGGCAGTCTCTGAGCTGAGGCTGGTGGGGCCTTGGTGAGGGGGGAATGCGGAACCCCAGCGGAGGTACGGGCTCCACTGAGCCAAGGCCGATGCCCGCTGCCGGTCCTGCAGGTGATGAATCCCAGCCGCTTGGCCTGTGGGTGCCGTCGGGGTGCTGGCACGCTGGAGGCAACCGCTGGCTGTGGTATGGGGTCCACTGCGCCAGGGCCGACTGCCCACTGCTGGTCCTGCAGGTGATGAATCCCAGCCGCTTGGCCTGTGGGTGCCGTCGGGGTGCTGGCACGCTGGATGCAACCGCTGGCTGTGGTATGGGGTCCACTGCGCCAGGGCCGACTGCCCACTGCTGAAGTTCTGGTGGGGTCTGGAGGGAACTCAGCTTCCTCCCCTGGGATCCTGCCTCGCCGGGTCAGGGATCCTGGATGGATGCAGAAAGTTTAACCCAGAGCTGTTGTTTCAGCCCATTTTATCCTTGAGTTCTGTGACCGGATTGGTTGTTGCTTGAAGCCTGAGATGTAAATGCCCCTGAGTCCTGTGTAGGGATTGGCTGCTGCTGTAGCCCTGCCAACTTGCTGTTCTCTGGGACTCTCTGGCCCCCTGCTGGTCTGGTGCCGGCCAGTCTATAACAAGTCCCCGGGGAGAACAAAAGGCCAGGAACCATTGCTGATAAGGGGGCGGCCCAGGTGTGAAGTCAAAACAGACCCTGTTGTTGGTTGTGAAGTCTCAGCCTATTCAGCTTGCTGATGCTTCCTGTGAGGGGGGATGAGATAGGGGGGTGTCGGCTGTCCGCATTAGCCAACAAGATATTACACACATGCAATAAACCATACATTACTGTGATAGAGACATATCAGGCTCAGGAGTATATGCCCTGATGGGCGCAATACTTATAAACACGCGGTACTATTTCCCATCGCAGGCAGACATCTGGTATGTAATAAAGTCCGGTCCTAGTACTATAGAACACACAGTCCTGTGGAAGGCTCTATTAGTGTGAGAGGCACGGCTCCCATGAGATGGCAGGCAGGGAATTGTATTGGGAAAATGTTGTTAATTCAGGTAAGAGAGTGTCTGGGTCTCTGGGCTATATTTAGGAATCTTGGGGTGCCTACCCCCTCATGATCCAGGTGGGGGTGCCCAGAGGGTGGATCATGACAGGGAGCACCTGGGGGTGTGCTTATGGAGCAGCCATGGGGGAGGGGTGATGGTAAGGGAGGGGAGAACCTGGGGAGTGGGGGTGTGCATATAGAACAGCCATGGGGGAGGGGTGGTGGTAAGGAAGGGGAGCACCTGGGGGTGTGCATATGGAGCAGCCAAGGGGGATGGGTGGTGGTAAGGGAGGGGGGCACCTGGGGGTGTGCATATGGAGCATCCATGGGGGAGGGGTGGTGGTGGTAAGGGAGGGGAGCACCTGGGGGTCTGCATATGGAGAAGCCATGGGGGAGGGGTGGTGGTAAGGGAGGGGAGCACCTGGGTGTGTGCATATGGAGCAGCCATGGGGTAAGGGTGGTGGTAAGGAAGGGGAGCACCTGGGGGTGTGCATATGGAGCAGCCATGGTTGAGGAGTGATGGTAAGGAAGGGGAGCACCTGGGGGTGTGCATATGGAGCAGCCATGGGGGAGGGGTGGTGGTAAGGGAGGGGAGCACCTGGGGGTGTGCATATGGAGCATCCATGGGGGAGGGGTGGTGGTGGTAAGGGAGGGGAGCACCTGGGGGTCTGCATATGGAGAAGCCATGGGGGAGGGGTGGTGGTAAGGGAGGGGAGCACCTGGGTGTGTGCATATGGAGCAGCCATGGGGTAAGGGTGGTGGTAAGGAAGGGGAGCACCTGGGGGTGTGCATATGGAGCAGCCATAGGGGATGGGTGGTGGTAAGGGAGGGGAGCACCTGGGGGTGTGCATATGGAGCATCCATGGGGGAGGGGTTGTGGTGGTAAGGGAGGGGAGCACCTGGGGGTGTGCATATGGAACAGCCATAGGGGATGGGTGGTGGTAAGGGAGGGGAGCACCTAGAGGTGTGCATATGGAACAGCCATAGGGGATGGGTGGTGGTAAGGGAGGGGAGCACCTGGGGGTGTGCATATGGAACAGCCACAGGGGATGGTGGTGGTAAGGGAGGGGAGCACCTGGGGGTGTGCATATGGAACGCTGTGTCTCACCGTGGCACACGGCGTCCAGCTTACAGCACATCCAGGCAGACGGAGTAGTGAGAGTGCAGCAGTGTACCTTGGGCCTTATTCTAGTTCAGTCTTTCTGACAAAATCCTTCTTAGATGGACAAAACCATGTGCACTGCAGGTGGGGTAGATGGTACTTATGCAGAGAGAATTAGATTTTGGTGGGGTTTTACTTCAAAGTGAGATCTATATTGAAGTGTAAAAATAAAGCAGCCAGTATTTACCCTGCACAGAAACAAAATAACTCACCCAAATCTAATTCTCTCTGCACATTTTACATCTGGTCCCCTGCAGTGCACATGGTTTTGTCCATCTAAGAAGGATTTTGTCAGAAAGAGTGAACTAGAATAAGGCCCCTCAACCGCTGTCACTTATAGCAAATAAGCTGCGGCGGCTTGTGTGTATTGCTGTTTTCCTGCCGAATACTGAACAATCCAGGCTCACGGCATCACACGGAAATAAAACAGCATTCATCTCACTCCCGCCGCTAATTATTATATATGTTATCCATACCCATATCTGCTAATTAAATTATTTCTGGACCAGAGATGCTGACATACTGTGTCAACACTGCCATATACCTATAGGGTTAAGACAGCAGTTCTAAAAACACACACTTATCAGCTAACTACCATACTGACATACCCTGGGGCCCCACGGTGTGAGGATTCTATATCCTTTTTATATGTCATTGTTTTGTTTCATGTGTATATGTGTTTTATATTTCGCAGTTTAAAAAAAAAATTATTGAATAAAAGTTACATTTTAGAAACTCTCTAGGTGCACCACACAGAGACATTCTTTTCTTTCCTATGTGCCAGTAACCCTGTGTCCTGTGGTAGCACAACGCTTATCAGATATATGTCAAGCTGAATCAGATCTATTTAGGAGAGGTCCACCATAAAATTTACCTCAGATATTTTCTGTGCGACTAGTCACCCCCCAAAAAAATTCTCCATCTATGTCAGGGAGTCTCCTGCAGAATGCAGGAGGGGAGGTAACTATGATGTAACAGTGTAATGTGGGCTAGGTGACATGAGGGAGATTGCTAGACTAATGAGGGAGAGAGGGAGATTGCTGCTATGTCAGGAAGTCTCCTGCAGAATGCAGGAGGGGAGGTAACTATGATGTAACAGTGTAATGTGGGCTAGGTGACATGAGGGAGATTACCAGACTAATGAGGGAGAGAGGGAGATTGATGCTATGTCAGGGAGTCTCCTGCAGAATGCAGGAGGGGAGGTAACTATGATGTAACAGTGTAATGTGGGCTAGGTGACATGAGGGAGATTGCTAGACTAATGAGGGAGAGATGAAGATTGCTGCTATGTCAGGGAGTCTCCTGCAGAATGCAGGAGGGGAGGTAACTATGATGTAAAAGTGTAATGTGGACTAGGTGACATGAGGGAGATTGCTAGACTAATGAAGGAGAGAGGGAGATTGCTGCTATGTCAGAGAGTCTATTGCAGAATGCAGGAGGGGGAGGTAACTATGGTGTAACAGTGTAACGTGGGCTAGGTGACATGAGGGAGATTGCTAGACTAATGAGGGAGAGAGGGAGATTGCTGTTATATCAGGGAGTCTCCTGCAGAATGCAGGAGGGGAGGTAACTATGATGTAACAGTGTAATGTGGGCTAGGTGACATGAGGGAGATTGCTAGACTAATGAGGGAGAGAGGGAGATTACTGCTATATCAGGGAGTCTCCTGCAGAATGCAGGAGGGAAGGTAGCTATGATGTAACAGTGTAATGTGGGCTAGGTGACATGAGGGAGATTGTTATACTAATGAGGGAGAGAGGGAGATTGCTGCTATGTCAGGGAGTCTCCTGCAGAATGCAGGAGGGGAGGTAACTATGGTGTAACAGTGTAATGTGGGCTAGGTGACATGAGGGAGATTGCTAGACTAATGAGGGAGAGAGGGAGATTGCTGCTATGTCAGGAAGTCTCCTGCAGAATGCAGGAGGGGAGGTAACTATGATGTAACAGTGTAATGTGGGCTAGGTGACATGAGGGAGATTACCAGACTAATGAGGGAGAGAGGGAGATTGATGCTATGTCAGAGAGTCTATTGCAGAATGCAGGAGGGGGAGGTAACTATGGTGTAACAGTGTAACGTGGGCTAGGTGACATGAGGGAGATTGCTAGACTAATGAGGGAGAGAGGGAGATTGCTGCTATATCAGGGAGTCTCCTGCAGAATGCAGGAGGGGAGGTAAATATGATGTAACAGTGTAATGTGGGCTAGGTGACATGAGGGAGATTGCTAGACTAATGAGGGAGAGAGGGAGATTACTGCTATATCAGGGAGTCTCCTGCAGAATGCAGGAGGGGAGGTAACTATGATGTAACAGTGTAATGTGGGCTAGGTGACATGAGGGAGATTGGTAGAGTAATGAGGGAGAGAGGGAGATTGCTGCTATGTCAGGGAGTCTCCTGCAGAATGCAGGAGGGGAGGTAACTATGATGTAACAGTGTAATGTGGGCTAGGTGACATGAGGGAGATTACCAGACTAATGAGGGAGAGAGGGAGATTGATGCTATGTCAGAGAGTCTATTGCAGAATGCAGGAGGGGGAGGTAACTATGGTGTAACAGTGTAACGTGGGCTAGGTGACATGAGGGAGATTGCTAGACTAATGAGGGAGAGAGGGAGATTGCTGCTATATCAGGGAGTCTCCTGCAGAATGCAGGAGGGGAGGTAAATATGATGTAACAGTGTAATGTGGGCTAGGTGACATGAGGGAGATTGCTAGACTAATGAGGGAGAGAGGGAGATTACTGCTATATCAGGGAGTCTCCTGCAGAATGCAGGAGGGAAGGTAGCTATGATGTAACAGTGTAATGTGGGCTAGGTGACATGAGGGAGATTGTTATACTAATGAGGGAGAGAGGGAGATTGCTGCTATGTCAGGGAGTCTCCTGCAGAATGCAGGAGGGGAGGTAACTATGGTGTAACAGTGTAATGTGGGCTTGGTGACATGCGGAAGATTGCTAGACTAATGAGGGAGAGAGGGAGATTGCTGCTATATCAGGGAGTCTCCTGCAGAATGCAGGAGGGAAGGTAGCTATGATGTAACAGTGTAATGTGGGCTAGGGGACATGTGGGAGATTGCTAGACTAATGAGGGAGAGAGGGAGATTGCTGCTATATCAGGGAGTCTCCTGCAGAATGCAGGAGGGAAGGTAGCTATGATGTCACAGTGTAATGTGGGCTAGGTGACATGAGGGAGATTGCTAGACTAATGAGGGAGAGAGGGAGATTGCTGCTATGTCAGGGAGTCTCCTGTAGAATGCAGGAGGGGAGGTAACTATGATGTAACAGTGTAATGTGGGCTAGGTGACATGAGGGAGATTGCTAGACTAATGAGGGAGAGAGGGAGATTGCTGCTATGTCAGGGAGTCTCCTGTAGAATGCAGGAGGGGAGGTAACTATGATGTAACAGTGTAATGTGGGCTAGGTGACATGAGGGAGATTGCTAGACTAATGAGGGAGAGAGGGAGATTGCTGCTATATCAGGGAGTCTCCTGCAGAAAGCAGGAGGGGAGGCAACTATGATGTAACAGTGTAATGTGGGCTAGGTGACATGAGGGAGATTGCTAGACTAATGAGGGAGAGAGGGAGATTGCTGCTATATCAGGGAGTCTCCTGCAGAAAGCCGGAGGGAAGGTAGCTATGATGTAACAGTGTAATGTGGGCTAGGTGACATGAGGGAGATTGCTAGACTAATGAGGGAGAGAGGGAGATTGCTGCTATGTCAGGGAGTCTCCTGTAGAATGCAGGAGTGGAGGTAACTATGATGTAACAGTGTAATGTGGGCTAGGTGACATGAGGGAGATTGCTAGACTAATTAGGGAGAGAGGGAGATTGCTGCTATATCAGGGAGTCTCCTGCAGAATGCAGGAGGGGAGGCAACTATGATGTAACAGTGTAATGTGGGCTAGGTGACATAAGGGAGATTGCTAGACTAATGAGGGAGAGAGGAAGATTGAAGCTATGTCGGAGAGTCTCCTGCAGAATGCAGGAGGGGAGATAACTATGATGTAACAGTATAATGTGGGCTAGGTGACATGAGGGAGATTGCTAGACTAATGAGGGAGAGAGGGAGATTGCTGCTATATCAGGGAGTCTCCTGCAGAATGCAGGAGGGGAGGCAACTATGGTTTCTATGCATACACTAGATAATTACAGAGTGGACAATCAGTGGGGCAGGGTGCATTCAGGAGGTACGGGGGAAAATCAGTGGGGCAGGGTGCATTCAGGAGGTATGGGGGGCAATCAGTGGGGCAGGGTGCATTCAGGAGGTATGGCGGGCAATCAGTGGGGCAGGGTGCATTCAGGAGGTATGGGGGGCAATCAGTGGGGCAGGGTGCATTCAGGAGGTATGGGGGGGCAATCAGTGGGGCAGGGTGCATTCAGGAGGTACGGGGGAAAATCAGTGGGGCAGGGTGCATTCAGGAGGTATGGGGGGCAATCAGTGGGGCAGGGTGCATTCAGGAGGTATGGCGGGCAATCAGTGGGGCAGGGTGCATTCAGGAGGTATGGCGGGCAATCAGTGGGGCAGGGTGCATTCAGGAGGTATGGCGGGCAATCAGTGGGGCAGGGTGCATTCAGGAGGTATGGCGAGCAATCAGTGGGGCAGGGTGCATTCAGGAGGTATGGGGGGCAATCAGTGGGGCAGGGTGCATTCAGGAGGTATGGGGGGCAATCAGTGGGGCAGGGTGCATTCAGGAGGTACGGGGGGCAATCAGTGGGGCAGGGTGCATTCAGGAGGTATGGGGGACAATCAGTGGGGCAGGGTGCATTCAGGAGGTACGGGGGGCAATCAGTGGGGCAGGGTGCATTCAGGAGGTACGGGGGACAATCAATGTGGCAGGGTGCATTCAGGAGGTATGGTGGGCAATCAGTGGGGCAGGGTGCATTCAGGAGGTATGGCGGGCAATCAGTGGGGCAGGGTGCATTCAGGAGGTACGGGGGGCAATCAGTGGAGCAGGGTACATTCAGGAGGTATGGCGGGCAATCAGTGGGGCAGGGTGCATTCAGGAGGTATGGGGGACAATCAGTGGGGCAGGGTGCATTCAGGAGGTATGGCGGGCAATCAGTGGGGCAGGGTGCATTCAGAAGGTACGGGGGGCAATCAGTGGGGCAGGGTGCATTCAGGAGGTATGGGGGGCAATCAGTGGGGCAGGGTGCATTCAGGAGGTACGGGGGGCAATCAGTGGGGCAGGGTGCATTCAGGAGGTATGGGGGGCAATCAGTGGGGCAGGGTGCATTCAGGAGGTATGGGGGGCAATCAGTGGGGCAGGGTGCATTCAGGAGGTATGGGGGCCAATCAGTGGGGCAGGGTGCATTCAGGAGGTATGGCGGGCAATCAGTGGGGCAGGGTGCATTCAGGAGGTACGGGGGGCAATCAGTGGGGCAGGGTGCATTCAGGAGGTATGGGGGGCAATCAGTGGGGCAGGGTGCATTCAGGAGGTACGGGGGGCAATCAGTGGGGCAGGGTGCATTCAGGAGGTATGGGGGGCAATCAGTGGGGCAGGGTGCATTCAGGAGGTATGGGGGGCAATCAGTGGGGCAGGGTGCATTCAGGAGGTACGGGGGGCAATCAGTGGGGCAGGGTGCATTCAGGAGGTATGGGGGACAATCAGTGGGGCAGGGTGCATTCAGGAGGTACGGGGGGCAATCAGTGGGGCAGGGTGCATTCAGGAGGTATGGCGGGCAATCAGTGGGGCAGGGTGCATTCAGGAGGTATGGGGGGCAATCAGTGGGGCAGGGTGCATTCAGGAGGTATGGGGGGCAATCAGTGGGGCAGGGTGCATTCAGGAGGTACGGGGGGCAATCAGTGGGGCAGGGTGCATTCAGGAGGTATGGGGGACAATCAGTGTGGCAGGGTGCATTCAGGAGGTACGGGGGGCAATCAGTGGGGCAGGGTGCATTCAGGAGGTACGGGGGGCAATCAATGTGGCAGGGTGCATTCAGGAGGTATGGTGGGCAATCAGTGGGGCAGGGTGCATTCAGGAGGTATGGCGGGCAATCAGTGGGGCAGGGTGCATTCAGGAGGTACGGGGGGCAATCAGTGGAGCAGGGTACATTCAGGAGGTATGGCGGGCAATCAGTGGGGCAGGGTGCATTCAGGAGGTACGGGGGGCAATCAGTGGGGCAGGGTGCATTCAGGAGGTATGGTGGGCAATCAGTGGGGAAGGGTGCATTCAGGAGGTACGGGGGGCAATCAGTGGGGCAGGGTGCATTCAGGAGGTACGGGGGACAATCAGTGGGGCAGGGTGCATTCAGGAGGTACGGGGGAAATCAGTGGGGCAGGGTGCATTCAGCAGGTATGGGGGGTAATCAGTGGGGCAGGGTGCATTCAGGAGGTACAGGGGGCAATCAGTGGAGCAGGGTGCATTCAGCAGGAATGGGGGGTAATCAGTGGGGCAGGGTGCATTCAGGAGCTATGGGGGGCAATCAGTGGGGGAGGGTGCATTCAGGAGGTATGGGGGGCAATCAGTGGGGCAGGGTGCATTCAGGAGGTATGGGGGGCAATCAGTGGGGCAGGGTGCATTCAGGAGGTATGGGGGGCAATCAGTGGGGAAGGGTGCATTCAGGAGGTACGGGGGGCAATCAGTGGGGCAGGGTGCATTCAGGAGGTACGGGGGACAATCAGTGGGGCAGGGTGCATTCAGGAGGTACGGGGGAAATCAGTGGGGCAGGGTGCATTTAGCAGGTATGGGGGGTAATCAGTGGGGCAGGGTGCATTCAGGAGGTACAGGGGGCAATCAGTGGAGCAGGGTGCATTCAGCAGGAATGGGGGGTAATCAGTGGGGCAGGGTGCATTCAGGAGCTATGGGGGGCAATCAGTGGGGGAGGGTGCATTCAGGAGGTATGGGGGGCAATCAGTGGGGCAGGGTGCATTCAGGAGGTATGGCGGGCAATCAGTGGGGCAGGGTGCATTCAGGAGGTATGGGGGGCAATCAGTGGGGCAGGGTGCATTCAGGAGGTACGGGGGCAATCAGTGGGGCAGGGTGCATTCAGGAGGTACGGGGGGCAATCAGTGGGGCAGGGTGCATTCAGGAGGTATGGGGGGCAATCAGTGGAGCAGGGTGCATTCAGGAGGTACCGGGGGGAAATCAGTGGGGCAGGGTGCATTCAGGAGGTATGGGGGGCAATCAGTGGGGCAGGGTGCATTCAGGAGGTATGGGGGGCAATCAGTGGGACAGGGTGCATTCAGAAGGTACGGCGGGCAATCAGTGGGGCAGGGTGGATTCAGGAGGTATGGCGGGCAATCAGTGGTGCAGGGTGCATTCAGGAGGTACGGGGGGCAATCAGTGGGGCAGGGTGCATTCAGGAGGTACGGGGGAAAATCAGTGGGGCAGGGTGCATTCAGGAGATATGGGGGGAATCAGTGGGGCAGGGTGCATTCAGGAGGTATGGCGGGCAATCAGTAGGGCAGGGTGCATTCAGGAGGTACGGCGGACAATCAGTGGGGCAGGGTGCATTCAGGAGGTACGGGGGACAATCAGTGGGGCATGGTGCATTCAGGAGGTATGGCGGGCAATCAGTGGGGCAGGGTGCATTCAGGAGGTACGGGGGGCAATCAGTGGGGCAGGGTACATTCAGGAGGTACGGGGGACAGTCAGTGGGGCAGGGTGCATTCAGGAGGTATGGGGGGCAATCAGTGGGGCAGGGTGCATTCAGGAGGTATGGGGGGCAATCAGTGGGGCAGGGTGCATTCAGGAGGTATGGGGGGCAATAAGTGGAGCAGGGTGCATTCAGGAGGTATGGGGGGCAATCAGTGGGGCAGGGTGCATTCAGGAGGTACGGGGGGCAATCAGTGGGGCATCGTGCATTCAGGAGGTATGGCGGGCAATCAGTGGGGCAGGGTACATTCAGGAGGTATGGGGGGCAATCAGTGGGGCAGGGTGCATTCAGGAGGTATGGGGGGCAATCAGTGGGGCAGGGAGCATTCAGGAGGTACGGCGGCAATCAGTGGGGCAGGGTGCATTCAGGAGGTATGGGGGGCAATCAGTGGGGCAGGGTGCATTCAGGAGGTACGGCGGCAATCAGTGGGGCAGGGTGCATTCAGGAGGTACTGCGGGCAATCAGTGGGTCAGGGTGCATTCATGAGGTACGGGGGGCAATCAGTGGAGCAGGGTGCATTCAGGAGGTATGGGGTGCAATCAGTGGGGCAGGGTGCATTCAGGAGGTATGGCGGGCAATCAGTGGGGCAGGGTGCATTCAGGAGGTACGGGGGGCAATCAGTGGGGCAGGGTGCATTCAGGAGGTACGGCGGGCAATCAGTGGGGCAGGGTGCATTCAGGAGGTATGGGGGCAATCAGTGGGGCAGGGTGCATTCAGGAGGTACGGCGGGCAATTAGTGGGGCAGGGTGCATTCAGGAGGTACGGGGGGCAATCAGTGGGGCAGGGTGCATTCAGGAGGTACGGCGGGCAATCAGTGGAGCAGGGTGCATTCAGGAGGTACGGCGGGCAATCAGTGGGGCAGGGTGCATTCAGGAGGTATGGCGGGAAATCAGTAGGGCAGGGTGCATTCAGGAGGTATGGGGGGGCAATCAGTGGGGCAGGGTGCATTCAGGAGGTATGGGGGGCAATCAGTGGGGCAGGGTGCATTCAGGAGGTATGGGGGGCAATCAGTGGAGCAGGGTGCATTCAGGAGGTACGGCGGGCAATCAGTGGGGCAGGGTGCATTCATGAGGTATGGGGGGCAATCAGTGGAGCAGGGTGCATTCAGGAGGTATGGGGGGCAATCAGTGGGGCAGGGTGCATTCAGGAGGTATGGCGGGCAATCAGTAGGGCAGGGTGCATTCAGGAGGTACGGCGGACAATCAGTGGGGCAGGGTGCATTCAGGAGGTACGGGGGACAATCAGTGGGGCATGGTGCATTCAGGAGGTATGGCGGGCAATCAGTGGGGCAGGGTGCATTCAGGAGGTACGGGGGGCAATCAGTGGGGCAGGGTACATTCAGGAGGTACGGGGGACAGTCAGTGGGGCAGGGTGCATTCAGGAGGTATGGGGGGCAATCAGTGGGGCAGGGTGCATTCAGGAGGTATGGGGGGCAATCAGTGGGGCAGGGTGCATTCAGGAGGTATGGGGGGCAATAAGTGGAGCAGGGTGCATTCAGGAGGTATGGGGGGCAATCAGTGGGGCAGGGTGCATTCAGGAGGTACGGGGGGCAATCAGTGGGGCATCGTGCATTCAGGAGGTATGGCGGGCAATCAGTGGGGCAGGGTACATTCAGGAGGTATGGGGGGCAATCAGTGGGGCAGGGTGCATTCAGGAGGTATGGGGGGCAATCAGTGGGGCAGGGAGCATTCAGGAGGTACGGCGGCAATCAGTGGGGCAGGGTGCATTCAGGAGGTATGGGGGGCAATCAGTGGGGCAGGGTGCATTCAGGAGGTACGGCGGCAATCAGTGGGGCAGGGTGCATTCAGGAGGTACTGCGGGCAATCAGTGGGTCAGGGTGCATTCATGAGGTACGGGGGGCAATCAGTGGAGCAGGGTGCATTCAGGAGGTATGGGGTGCAATCAGTGGGGCAGGGTGCATTCAGGAGGTATGGCGGGCAATCAGTGGGGCAGGGTGCATTCAGGAGGTACGGGGGGCAATCAGTGGGGCAGGGTGCATTCAGGAGGTACGGCGGGCAATCAGTGGGGCAGGGTGCATTCAGGAGGTATGGGGGCAATCAGTGGGGCAGGGTGCATTCAGGAGGTACGGCGGGCAATTAGTGGGGCAGGGTGCATTCAGGAGGTACGGGGGGCAATCAGTGGGGCAGGGTGCATTCAGGAGGTACGGCGGGCAATCAGTGGAGCAGGGTGCATTCAGGAGGTACGGCGGGCAATCAGTGGGGCAGGGTGCATTCAGGAGGTATGGCGGGAAATCAGTAGGGCAGGGTGCATTCAGGAGGTATGGGGGGGCAATCAGTGGGGCAGGGTGCATTCAGGAGGTATGGGGGGCAATCAGTGGGGCAGGGTGCATTCAGGAGGTATGGGGGGCAATCAGTGGAGCAGGGTGCATTCAGGAGGTACGGCGGGCAATCAGTGGGGCAGGGTGCATTCATGAGGTATGGGGGGCAATCAGTGGAGCAGGGTGCATTCAGGAGGTATGGGGGGCAATCAGTGGGGCAGGGTGCATTCAGGAGGTATGGGGGGCAATCAGTGGGGCAGGGTGCATTCAGGAGGTATGGCGGGCAATCAGTGGGGCAGGGTGCATTCATGAGGTACGGGGGGCAATCAGTGGAGCAGGGTGCATTCAGGAGGTATGGGGGGCAATCAGTGGGGCAGGGTGCATTAAGGAGGTATGGGGGGCAATCAGTGGGTCAGGGTGCATTCAGGAGGTATGGGGGGCAATCAGTGGGGCAGGGTGCATTCAGGAGGTATGGGGTGCAATCAGTGGGGCAGGGTGCATTCAGGAGATATGGGGGGAATCAGTGGGGCAGGGTGCATTCAGGAAGTACGAGGGGCAATGTGACGAACCTTCGGATGCCCCACCCCAGTTCGTCAATGGGTAGCCCCCCTAAAGGCCTACCGTGCTTGCACCCCAACACAGGGGGGCAGGCACCCAGCTATTCCTAAACAGCGCCCAGTGACTACCAGACCTTTGCAGGCCTGAAACTGTACTATTTCTCTAAGGGTGTCTGAATCCAGCAGGAAATGCCTTATCTCATCCCCCCTTTCTCCTACAGGAAGCATCAGCCAGTTGAATAGACTGAGACCTTGCAATCCACAATATGGTCTGTTTTGACTTCACACCTGGGCCGCCCCTTATCAGCAATGGTTCCTGGCCTTTTGTTCTCCCCGGGGACTTGTTATAGACTGGCCGGCACCAGACCAGCAGGGGGCCAGAGAGTCCCAGAGAACAACCAGTTTCCAGGGCTCCGGCCTCAGCCAATCCCTACACAGGACTCAGGGGCATTTACATCTCAGGATTCAAGCAACGACCAATCCGGTCGCAGAACTCAAGAATAAAAGGGGCTGACACAGCAGCTCTGGGAAAAACTTTCTGCATCCATCCAGGATCCCTGACCCGGCGAGGCAGGATCCCAGGGGAGGAAGCTGAGTTCCCTCCAGACCCCACCAGAACTTCAGCAGTGGGCAGTCGGCCCTGGCGCAGTGGACCCCATACCACAGCCAGCGGTTGCATCCAGCGTGCCAGCACCCCGACGGCACCCACAGGCCAAGCGGCTGGGATTCATCACCTGCAGGACCAGCAGTGGGCAGTCGGCCCTGGCGCAGTGGACCCCATACCACAGCCAGCGGTTGCCTCCAGCGTGCCAGCACCCCGACGGCACCCACAGGCCAAGCGGCTGGGATTCATCACCTGCAGGACCGGCAGCGGGCATCGGCCTTGGCTCAGTGGAGCCCGTACCTCCGCTGGGGTTCCGCATTCCCCCCTCACCAAGGCCCCACCAGCCTCAGCTCAGAAACTGCCCAAGGTGACTATTGACTGTGGAAGGGAAGGGGAGGTGTTCACCTTTGTGTGGTTCTGATATAGTTAGTGTGTGCTGTGTATATTGTAGGCTACCTGTATTGTGTAGTGTTAGTGGTGTGGTTATGGTTTTCATGTACTGTTAATATGAAATAAAGGTGCGCTTTGTACCTTGCTTTTGTGGCCTTACTGTGTGATCCGCGAACCGAGGTTCTCCCGGGACTGTGCAAATGCTGTAAACACTGCCTTTCTCAAGGCGGATACGAGCGATAGGCCCCTCCATGCACCCATGAGCCCGGGAGTCCTAACAATTGGTGGCAAGCAGTGGGGATCACACAGTCCTGTACACCAGGCAGAACCAGGGGCCCGTATCGTTATACGGCCAGGTTCTGTTGGCACAATAGCCCATAACCTGATAGTATAGAACCACACAGGGAGGAACACGTAAGCCAGACCCTAAGCAGGCTAAAATGCAGGAGAATGAGGAGCAGCGGGCTCGACAGGAGCGCGAACATCCCTACCGGAGGGCCCGCAAGCCAGAGCTGCAGGTATTATGCCAGTCCAAAGACATCGCCTTTGTGGATATGGACACCCGTGAAGTCCTCATTGGTCGGCTCGGTGAGTGGGTACGCACCCATCCGGCCGGCCCCGACGACGAGACTGCCACAAGTCCTGCGGAGGACTCCGGCACGGGGACCTCTGCACAGCCGGCGATGGATACCCTCCCGGCCCAACTCCTTGCAGCGTTGGACACGCTGGGACACCGGGGGCCCCGCCTAGGGTTCCGGGATGTGCCTCCATTCCGGGAGGCCGAGACGGACATTGACACACACCTCCAGATGTTTGAGAACCTGATGGGAGTCCACCGGGTAGGTCCGGAGGACTGGCCCAAGTACCTAGGGCCGAGTCTGACCGGGAAGGCCCTGGAAGCCTACCAAGGACTCAGTGTACAGGCCTGTGGGAACTATGCCGAGCTGAAGAAGGCACTACTGGCCCGGTTCCAGATCACTGCTGAAACCTACCGCCAGCGCTTCCGAAGTATTAGGAAGAAGGAAGGTAGTTCCTACGTGGAGTATGGCTCACAGCTGCAGAGCCTCTACCGAAAGTGGACTGAAGGGAAGCAGGCGGCCAGCGCTGGGCAGATTGCGGATCTGATGGTAATGGAACAATTATTGGCCCAATTACCCGTGGACCTCCGGGAGTGGGTGGCGGATCGCGACCCCATCAGCCCGGGGAAGGCCGCCAGCCTAGCCGACGAATTCCTGGCTAACCGCTCGGGATGGAGGAACACGCTCTCTACCCCCTCCACCGGGCTACGGCGAGCCATTCAGGGCTCCCCGCCAGGGAAGCCCCCTACCAAACCCTTGGTCCCACGGTGGGAGCCCCCGAGAGCCCCGGCAGCCAACTTCCCACCACCCATTCCCAGGTCCCGAACCCCAATTGGACCTCGGGACTGCTTCCGCTGTGGACAGCCGGGGCACCTGCAGAGGAACTGTCCCCGGGGTCAAGACCGCCCCACCCCCGTAGCCCTTGTCTACGGGCAGCCGGCAAAGGGGCCCGGTGAAGAGGAGGAGGACCTATATACCGATGGGGATGAGGACAATGAGGGGGTCTATGCCGTGGACCTGGTAGGCGACCCGGGGGCACCTGCCCCGAAAAACATGCGGGGACACATGCAGCCAGTATGGGTCGAGGGACGGGAAGTAACTGGACTCAGAGACTCTGGAGCTTCTCTAACCCTGGTGGAGCCCGACCTAATCCCTCCCGGCCTCCTTCTGCAACAACAGCGAGTGACCATCCGCACCGCAGGAGGCCAGGAGCGGGACATTCCTGTAGCCCGGGTTCGAATGGACTGGAAGGCCGGGCAAGGAACCATAGAAGTGGGCGTGCTCAGCGGACTGCCCGCCAAGGTCATTTTAGGTAACGACCTTGGGCAAGGACTCGTGACCCATTTTGTGCAACCCGTTACCAGACGCCAAACTCGGGGAGTAGGGAGGGGAGACCCGAACCCCCGACTACGGATCCCGACACCAACCCAGGCGCCGTCCTGGCGTGCAACCCTGGAACAAGGCCCCGGTCCTGAGAGGGTGAGTGAACCAAGTAACCATGACCTCCCGACTGTTCCTGACTTGGGGGAGGGCGACCGAGAGAAGTTTAGGAAGGCCCAGGCTACGGATCCCTCATTGGCCGAGTTGCGCCGGGCCGCCGAACAGGGGGGCCTGGACCGGGGAGGGAATCGTATAGTCTGGGAAAAGGGGCTGCTGTATAGGATAGTCCCCATAAGGCCTGACCTGGGGCCCGGCACCTCACCCAAACAACTGATAGTCCCCGCAGCCTATAGACCCGAGCTCCTAGCCCTGGCCCATGACATCCCGGCCGCCGGCCACCTGGGCACCCGTAAGACACGGAACCGGCTAGTGAAGAACTTCTTCTGGCCGGGGGTGTCACGGGCGGTAAAAGAGTACCGCGCCTCCTGTGACACCTGCCAGCGGTTAGCCGGCGCCCCAACCAAAGCCCCCTTGTTGCCCATGCCCATCATAGGGGAGCCATTCAAAAGGGTAGCGATAGACCTTGTAGGCCCCCTTAAGGTGCCCAGTCGGTCCGGCAAAAAGTACATCCTCACTCTGGTAGATGTGGCCACCCGGTACCCTGAGGCAGTGGCTCTCGCCTCCATAGATGCGGAGCACGTGGTACAGGCCCTTGTGGACATCTTCAGCAGAGTGGGGTACCCCCAGGAGGTGCTCACAGACCAGGGGTCCCAATTCCAGGGAGAGCTAGTGAAGACCCTGTGGGAGAAGTGGGGGGTGAGGGCTCTCCGGACCACCGCTTACCACCCCCAAACCAATGGGTTGTGCGAACGGTTCAATGGGACCCTCAAGTCCCTGCTCAAAGCATACGTCCACTCAGAGGGGAAGGACTGGGAGAAGGCGCTGCCGCAACTCCTGTTTGCCTACCGAGAGGTGGCACAAGAGTCTACCGGCTACTCCCCCTTTGAGCTGTTGTATGGCCACTCAGTACGGGGACCCCTCGACCTAGTCAAGGAAGGGTGGGAAGGGACCTTCCGAGACCCAGAACAGCCGGTTCTGCAGTACGTTGAACAACTGCAGGCGCGACTGAAGCGGGTGATGGGCTTAGCCAGAGAGAACCTAATCCAGGCCCAGGACAAACAAAAAGGATGGTATGACCAGCATGCTCGCCTCCGGGAAATGGTCCCGGGGCAGAAAGTGATGGTCCTGATACCGGTGAAGCATAACAAGCTCCAGGCCACGTGGGCAGGTCCCTACACCGTCATGGAGAGAAAAGGTCCCGTCTCTTACCTAGTATCCCTAGACAAAGGGGGCCGGCAATGCCGCGTCTTCCACATAAACCGGCTTAAGGGGTACGTGGAGAGGCACATAGGGGCGATGGTGGTGTGCTGCCCACCCATGGGTGAGACCGAGCTAGACCCCCTCCCTGACCTGCTAGAGGTAGCTCGACAAAACCAGGGCATTGAGGCAGTGCAGATAGGCGCCCAGCTGGAACCCCAACAGCAGCAGGAACTGGGGGAGGTGCTCCGGGAGCATGAAGCCCAGTTCACCTGCCGTCCGGGCTGCACCCCACTGGCCACCCACAATGTGGACACCGGGGAGGCCAAACCTTGCCGACAGGCGGCGTACAGAATAACCCCGGAAGTATTGAGACAGGTCCGGGCCGAAATAGAAGAGATGCTGCAACTTGGAGTAATAGTCCCCTCCCGTAGCCCCTGGGCAGCCGGGGTGGTGCTGGTGCCGAAGAAAGATGGTACCACCCGGTTCTGCGTGGATTACCGGAAGCTCAATGAGGTAACGGTGACCGATGCGTATCCCATGCCACGAATGGATGAGCTGTTGGACAGATTAGGTGGGGCCCGCTATGTGTCCACCCTGGATTTGAGCAAAGGGTATTGGCAAATACCCCTATCCAGCGGAGCACAGGAGCGCTCTGCATTCACCACCCCCTGTGGCCTCTTCGAATTCACGATGCTGCCATTTGGGATGAAGAATGCCCCTGCCACCTTCCAGCGCACAGTGGATAACATGCTGGAGGGGTGCCAGGAGTTTGCCCACGGCCTACCTGGACGACATAGCTATCTTTAGTGACAGCTGGGAGGAGCATCTGACTCACGTTAGGGAGGTGCTGACCCGGATCCAGCGAGCCGGGTTCACCATCCGCCCCGACAAATGCCACATGGGAATGGCTGAGGTCCAATACCTAGGACACCGAGTGGGAAGCGGGCAGCTGCGCCCGGAGCCCGCTAAAGTAGAGGCCATTCTAAACTGGCCCCGGCCTTCCTCCCAGAAGCAGGTCCGCGCCTTCCTGGGGACTGCGGGGTACTACCGAAAGTTTGTACCCCAATACAGTACCATAGCCCAGCCCCTGACCGACTTGACTAAAAAGAAACACGCCAAACAGATAGCGTGGACAGCCCCCTGTGACCATGCCTTCTCCCAACTCAAATTGGCCTTAGCCAGCTCCCCCGTGCTAGCCACCCCCGACTTTGACAAACGGTTCCTGGTTCAGACTGATGCCTCAGACCATGGGCTGGGGGCCGTCTTAAGCCAAGTAGGGGCAGATGGCCGAGACCACCCCGTAGTGTACCTGTCCCGGAAACTGGTGGAGCGAGAGAAGGCCTATGCCACCATCGAAAAGGAATGCCTGGCCATTGTGTGGGCCCTAAAGAAGCTCCAACCATATCTTTATGGGAAGGAGTTCACTGTCCTGACCGACCATAACCCCCTGAGCTGGCTTCAAAAAACGTCTGGAGAGAACGGGAGGCTACTACGGTGGAGCCTTGCCCTCCAAGCTTATAATTTTTCTATTTCTCACAAAAAGGGGAAGGACCACGCCAATGCGGATGGACTGTCCCGACAGGAGGAGCCGGATCCCGCTCCCAGGAAACCACTGGCCCCGATCCTCCCGACTGGCCCTGATCCAAGAGCCAGCCCCTCCGACCGGGTTTAGGAAGGGGGAGGACTGTGACGAACCTTCGGATGCCCCACCCCAGTTCGTCAATGGGTAGCCCCCCTAAAGGCCTACCGTGCTTGCACCCCAACACAGGGGGGCAGGCACCCAGCTATTCCTAAACAGCGCCCAGTGACTACCAGACCTTTGCAGGCCTGAAACTGTACTATTTCTCTAAGGGTGTCTGAATCCAGCAGGAAATGCCTTATCTCATCCCCCCCTTTCTCCTACAGGAAGCATCAGCCAGTTGAATAGACTGAGACCTTGCAATCCACAATATGGTCTGTTTTGACTTCACACCTGGGCCGCCCCTTATCAGCAATGGTTCCTGGCCTTTTGTTCTCCCCGGGGACTTGTTATAGACTGGCCGGCACCAGACCAGCAGGGGGCCAGAGAGTCCCAGAGAACAACCAGTTTCCAGGGCTCCGGCCTCAGCCAATCCCTACACAGGACTCAGGGGCATTTACATCTCAGGATTCAAGCAACGACCAATCCGGTCGCAGAACTCAAGAATAAAAGGGGCTGACACAGCAGCTCTGGGAAAAACTTTCTGCATCCATCCAGGATCCCTGACCCGGCGAGGCAGGATCCCAGGGGAGGAAGCTGAGTTCCCTCCAGACCCCACCAGAACTTCAGCAGTGGGCAGTCGGCCCTGGCGCAGTGGACCCCATACCACAGCCAGCGGTTGCATCCAGCGTGCCAGCACCCCGACGGCACCCACAGGCCAAGCGGCTGGGATTCATCACCTGCAGGACCAGCAGTGGGCAGTCGGCCCTGGCGCAGTGGACCCCATACCACAGCCAGCGGTTGCCTCCAGCGTGCCAGCACCCCGACGGCACCCACAGGCCAAGCGGCTGGGATTCATCACCTGCAGGACCGGCAGCGGGCATCGGCCTTGGCTCAGTGGAGCCCGTACCTCCGCTGGGGTTCCGCATTCCCCCCTCACCAAGGCCCCACCAGCCTCAGCTCAGAAACTGCCCAAGGTGACTATTGACTGTGGAAGGGAAGGGGAGGTGTTCACCTTTGTGTGGTTCTGATATAGTTAGTGTGTGCTGTGTATATTGTAGGCTACCTGTATTGTGTAGTGTTAGTGGTGTGGTTATGGTTTTCATGTACTGTTAATATGAAATAAAGGTGCGCTTTGTACCTTGCTTTTGTGGCCTTACTGTGTGATCCGCGAACCGAGGTTCTCCCGGGACTGTGCAAATGCTGTAAACACTGCCTTTCTCAAGGCGGATACGAGCGATAGGCCCCTCCATGCACCCATGAGCCCGGGAGTCCTAACAGGCAATCAGTGGGGCAGGGTGCATTCAGGAGCTATGGGGGGCAATCAGTGGGGCAGGGTGCATTCAGGAGGTATGGGGGGCAATCAGTGGGGCAGGGTGCATTCAGGAGGTACGGCGGGCAATCAGTGGGGCAGGGTGCATTCAGGAGGTATGGGTGGCAATCAGTGGGGCAGGGTGCATTCAGGAGGTACGGGGGGGCAATCAGTGGGGCAGGATGCATTTAGGAGGTATGGGTGGCAATCAGTGGGGCAGGGTGCATTCAGGAGGTACGGGGGGGCAATCAGTGGGGCAGGGTGCATTCAGGAGGTATGGGGGGTAATCAGTGGGGCAGGGTGCATTCAGGAGGTATGGGGGGCAATCAGTGGGGCAGGGTGCATTCAGGAGGTATGGGGGGCAATCAGTGGGGCAGGGTGCATTCAGGAGCTATGGGGGGCAATCAGTGGGGCAGGGTGCATTCAGGAGGTATGGGGGGCAATCAGTGGGGCAGGGTGCATTCAGGAGGTACGGCGGGCAATCAGTGGGGCAGGGTGCATTCAGGAGGTATGGGGGGCAATCAGTGGGGCAGGGTGCATTCAGGAGGTATGGGGGGCAATCAGTGGGGCAGGGTGCATTCAGGAGGTATGGGGGGCAATCAGTGGGGCAGGGTGCATTCAGGAGGTATGGGGGACAATCAGTGGGGCAGGGTGCATTCAGGAGGTATGGGGGACAATCAGTGGGGCAGGGTGCATTCAGGAGGTACGGGTGGCAATCAGTGGGGCAGGGTGCATTCAGGAGGTATGGGAGACAATCAGTGGGGCAGGGTGCATTCAGGAGGTATGGGGGGGCAATCAGTGGGGCAGGGTGCATTCAGGAGGTACGGGGGGCAATCAGTGGGGCAGGGTGCATTCAGGAGGTATGGGGGGACAATCAGTGGGGCAGGGTGCATTCAGGAGGTATGGGGGACAATCAGTGGGGCAGGGTGCATTCAGGAGGTATGGGGGGGCAATCAGTGGGGCTTGGTGCGTTCAGGAGGTATGGGGGGCAATCAGTGGGGCAGGGTGCATTCAGGAGGTATGGCGTGCAATCAGTGGGGCAGGGTGCATTCAGGAGGTACTGCGGTCAATCAGTGGGGCAGGGTGCATTCAGGAGGAACGGGGGGCAATCAGTGGGGCAGGGTACATTCAGGAGGTATGGGGGCAATCAGTGGGGCAGGGTGCATTCAGGAGGTATGGGGGGCAATCAGTGGGGCAGGGTGCATTCAGGAGGTATGGGGGGACAATCAGTGGGGCAGGGTGCATTCAGGAGGTATGGGGGGACAATCAGTGGGGCAGGGTGCATTCAGGAGGTATGGGGGACAATCAGTGGGGCAGGGTGCATTCAGGAGGTATGGGGGGGCAATCAGTGGGGCTTGGTGCGTTCAGGAGGTATGGGGGGCAATCAGTGGGGAAGGGTGCATTCAGGAGGTATGGCGTGCAATCAGTGGGGCAGGGTGCATTCAGGAGGTACTGCGGGCAATCAGTGGGGCAGGGTGCATTCAGGAGGAACGGGGCAATCAGTGGGGCAGGGTACATTCAGGAGGTATGGGGGCAATCAGTGGGGCAGGGTGCATTCAGGAGGTATGGGGGGCAATCAGTGGGGCAGGGTGCATTCAGGAGGTATGGGGGACAATCAGTGGGGCAGGGTGCATTCAGGAGGTATGGGGGGGCAATCAGTGGGGCAGGGTGCATTCAGGAGGTATGGCGGGCAATCAGTGGGGCAGGGTGCATTCAGGAGGTATGGCGGGCAATCAGTGGGGCAGGGTGCATTCAGCAGGTATGGGGGGCAATCAGTGGGGCAGGGTGCATTCAGGAGGTATGGCGGGCAATCAGTGGGGCAGGGTGCATTCAGCAGGTATGGGGGGTAATCAGTGGAGCAGGGTGCATTCAGCAGGTATGGGGGGTAATCAGTGGGGCAGGGTGCATTCAGGAGGTATGGCGGGCAATAAGTGGGGCAGGGTGCATTCAGCAGGTATGGGGTATATCAGTGGAGCAGGGTGCATTCAGGAGGTATGGCGGGCAATCAGTGGGGCAGGGTGCATTCAGGAGGTATGGCGGGCAATCAGTGGGGCAGGGTGCATTCAGCAGGTATGGGGGGTAATCAGTGGAGCAGGGTGCATTCAGGAGGTATGGCGGGCAATCAGTGGGGCAGGGTGCATTCAGGAGGTATGGCGGGCACTCAGTGGGGCAGGGTGCATTCAGGAGGTATGGGGGGGGGGCAATCAGTGGGGCAGGGTGCATTCAGGAGGTATGGCGGGCAATCAGTGGGGCAGGGTGCATTCAGGAGGTATGGGGGGGGCAATCAGTGGGGCAGGGTGCATTCAGGAGGTATGGGGGGCAATCAGTGGGGCAGGGTGCGTTCAGGAGGTACGGGGGCAATCAGTGGGGCAGGGTGCATTCAGGAGGTATGGGGGGCAATCAGTGGGGCAGGGTGCATTCAGGAGGTATGGCGGGCACTCAGTGGGGCAGGGTGCATTCAGGAGGTATGGGGGGGGGGCAATCAGTGGGGCAGGGTGCATTCAGGAGGTATGGCGGGCAATCAGTGGGGCAGGGTGCATTCAGGAGGTATGGGGGGCAATCAGTGGGGCAGGGTGCATTCAGCAGGTACGGGGGCAATCAGTGGGGCAGGGTGCATTCAGGAGGTATGGGGGGCAATCAGTGGGGCAGGGTGCATTCAGGAGGTATGGCGGGCACTCAGTGGGGCAGGGTGCATTCAGGAGGTATGGGGGGGGGGCAATCAGTGGGGCAGGGTGCATTCAGGAGGTATGGCGGGCAATCAGTGGGGCAGGGTGCATTCAGGAGGTATGGGGGGGGCAATCAGTGGGGCAGGGTGCATTCAGGAGGTATGGGGGGCAATCAGTGGGGCAGGGTGCGTTCAGGAGGTACGGGGGGTAATCAGTGGGGCAGGGTGCATTCAGGAGGTATGGGGGGGGCAATCAGTGGGGCAGGGTGCATTCAGAAGGTATGGGGGACAATCAGTGGGGCCGGGTGCATTCAGCAGTTATGGCGGGCAATCAGTGGGGCAGGGTGCATTCAGGAGGTATGGGGGGCAATCAGTGGGGCAGGGTGCATTCAGGAGGTATGGGGGATAATCAGTGGGGCAGGGTGCATTAAGGAGGTATGGCGGGCAATCAGTGGGGCAGGGTGCATTCAGGAGGTATGGGGGGCAATCAGTGGAGCAGGGTGCATTCAGGAGGAACGGGGGGCAATCAGTGGGGCAGGGTGCATTCAGGAGGTATGGGGGGGCAATCAGTGGGGCAGGGTGCATTCAGGAGGTATGGGGGGCAATCAGTGGGGCAGGGTGCATTCAGGAGGTATGGGGGACAATCAGTGGGGCAGGGTGCATTCAGGAGGTATGGGGGGCAATCAGTGGGGAAGGGTGCATTCAGGAGGTACGGGGGGCAATCAGTGGGGCAGGGTGCATTCAGGAGGTACGGCGGGCAATCAGTGGGGCAGGGTGCATTCAGGAAGTACGGGGGGCAATCAGTGGGGCAGGGTGCATTCAGGAGGTATGGGGGGGCAATCAGTGGGGCAGGGTGCATTCAGCAGGTATGGGGGGCAATCAGTGGGGCAGGGTGCATTCAGGAGGTACGGCGGGCAATCAGTGGGGCAGGGTGCATTCAGGAGGAACGGGGGGCAATCAGTGGGGCAGGGTAAATTCAGGAGGTATGGGGGCAATCAGTGGGGCAGGGTGCATTCAGGAGGTATGGGGGGCAATCAGTGGGGCAGGGTGCATTCAGGAGGTATGGGGGGCAATCAGTGGGGCAGGGTGCATTCAGGAGGTATGGGGGGCAATCAGTGGGGCAGGGTGCATTCAGGAGGTATGGGGGGCAATCAGTGGGGCAGGGTGCATTCAGGAGGTATGGGGGGGCAATAAGGGGAGCAGGGTGCATTCAGGAGGTATGGGGGACAATCAGTGGAGCAGGGTGCATTCAGGAGGTATGGGGGGCAATCAGTGGGGCAGGGTGCATTCAGGAGGTATGGGGGGCAATCAGTGGAGCAGGGTGCATTCAGGAGGTACGGCGGGCAATCAGTGGGGCAGGGTACATTCAGGAGGTATGGGGGGCAATCAGTGGGGCAGGGTGCATTCAGGAGGTATGGGGGACAATCAGTGGAGCAGGGTGCATTCAGGAGGTATGGGGGGCAATCAGTGGGGCAGGGTGCATTCAGGAGGTATGGGGGGCAATCAGTGGGGCAGGTTGCATTCAGGAGGTATGGGGGGCAATCAGTGGGACAGGGTGCATTCAGAAGGTATGGGGGGCAATCAGTAGGGCAGGGTGCATTCAGGAGGTATGGGGGGCAATCAGTGGGGCAGGTTGCATTAAGGAGGTATGGGGGGCAATCAGTGGGGCAGGGTGCATTCAGGAGGTATGGGCAGCAATCAGTGGAGCAGGGTGCATTCAGCAGGTATGGGGGGCAATCAGTGGGGCAGGGTGCATTCAGGAGGTATGGGGAGTAATCAGTGGGGCAGGGTGCATTCGGGAGGTATGGGGGGCAATAAGTGGGGCAGGGTGCATTCAGGAGGTACGGCGGGCAATCAGTGGGGCAGGGTGCATTCAGGAGGTATGGGGGGTAATCAGTGGGGCAGGGTGCATTCAGGAGGTATGGGGGGCAATCAGTGGGGCAGGGTGCATTCAGGAGGTATGGCGGGCAATCAGTGGGGCAGGGTGCATTCAGGAGGTATGGCGGGCAATCAGTGGGGCAGGGTGCATTCAGGAGGTATGGCGGGCAATCAGTGGGGCAGGGTGCATTCAGGAGGTATGGGGGGCAATCAGTGGGGCAGGGTGCATTCAGGAGGTATGGGGGGTAATCAGTAGGGCAGGGTGCATTCAGGAGGTATGGGGGGCAATCAGTGGGGCAGGGTGCATTCAGGAGGTACGGCGGGCAATCAGTGGGGCAGGGTGCATTCAGGAGGTACGGGGGGCAATCAGTGGGGCAGGGTGCAATCAGGAGGTACGGCGGGCAATCAGTGGAGCAGGGTGCATTCAGGAGGTACGGCGGGCAATCAGTGGGGCAGGGTGCATTCAGGAGGTATGGCGGGCAATCAGTGGGGCAGGGTGCATTCAGGAGTTATGGGGGGCAATTAGTGGGGCAGGGTGCATTCAGGAGGTATGGGGGGCAATCAGTGGAGCAGGGTGCATTCAGGAGGTACGGCGGGCAATCAGTGGGGCAGGGTGCATTCATGAGGTACGGGGGGCAATCAGTGGAGCAGGGTGCATTCAGGAGGTATGGCGGGCAATCAGTGGGGCAGGGTGCATTCAGGAGGTACGGCGGGCAATCAGTGGGGCAGGTTGCATTCAGGAGGTATGGGGGGCAATCAGTTGAGCAGGGTGCATTCAGCAGGTATGGGGGGCAATCAGTGGAGCAGGGTGCATTCCGGAGGTACGGGGGGCAATCAGTGGGGCAGGGTGCATTCAGGAGGTGTGGGGGGCAATCAGTGGGGCAAGGTGCATTCAGGAGGTATGGGGGGCAATCAGTGGAGCAGGGTGCATTCAGGAGGTATGGGGGGAAATCAGTGGGGCAGGGTGCATTCAGGAGGTATGGGGGGCAATCAGTGGGGCAGGGTGCATTCAGGAGTTATGGGGGACAATCAGTGGGGCAGGGTGCATTCAGGAGGTACGGCGGGCAATCAGTGGGGCAGGGTGCATTCAGGAGGTATGGGGGGCAATCAGTGGGGCAGGTTGCATTCAGGAGGTATGGCAGGCAATCAGTGGGGCAGGGTGCATTCAGGAGGTATGGGGGGCAATCAGTGGGGCAGGGTGCATTCAGGAGGTATGGGGGGCAATCAGTGGGGCAGGGTGCATTCAGGAGGTATGGCGGGCAATCAGTGGGGCAGGGTGCATTCAGGAGGTATGGGGGGCAATCAGTGGGGCAGGGTGCATTCAGGAGGTATGGGGGGCAATCAGTGGGGCATGGTGCATTCAGGAGGTATGGGGGGCAATCAGTGGGGCAGGGTGCATTCAGGAGGTATGGCGTGCAATCAGTGGGGCAGGGTGCATTCAGGAGGTACTGCGGGCAATCAGTGGGGCAGGGTGCATTCAGGAGGAACGGGGGGCAATCAGTGGGGCAGGGTACATTCAGGAGGTATGGGGGCAATCAGTGGGGCAGGGTGCATTCAGGAGGTATGGGGGGCAATCAGTGGGGCAGGGTGCATTCAGGAGGTATGGGGGGGCAATCAGTGGGGCAGGGTGCATTCAGGAGGTATGGCGGGCAATCAGTGGGGCAGGGTGCATTCAGGAGGTATGGCGGGCAATCAGTGGGGCAGGGTGCATTCAGCAGGTATGGGGGGCAATCAGTGGGGCAGGGTGCATTCAGGAGGTATGGCGGGCAATCAGTGGGGCAGGGTGCATTCAGCAGGTATGGGGGGTAATCAGTGGAGCAGGGTGCATTCAGCAGGTATGGGGGGTAATCAGTGGGGCAGGGTGCATTCAGGAGGTATGGCGGGCAATAAGTGGGGCAGGGTGCATTCAGGAGGTATGGCGGGCAATCAGTGGGGCAGGGTGCATTCAGCAGGTATGGGGGGCAATCAGTGGAGCAGGGTGCATTCAGCAGGTATGGGGGGCAATCAGTGGGGCAGGGTGCATTCAGGAGGTATGGGGGGTAATCAGTGGGGCAGGGTGCATTCAGGAGGTATGGGGGGCAATCAGTGGGGCAGGGTGCATTCAGGAGGTACGGCGGGCAATCAGTGGGGCAGGGTGCATTCAGGAAATATGGCAGGCAATCAGTGGGGCAGGGTGCATTCAGAAGGTATGGGGGGCAATCAGTGGGGCAGGGTGCATTCAGGAGGTATGGGGGGCAGTCAGTGGGGCAGGGTGCATTCAGGAGGTACGGGGGGCAATCAGTGGAGCAGGGTGCATTCAGGAGGTATGGCGGGCAATCAGTGGGGCAGGGTGCATTCAGGAGGTATGGGGGGCAATCAGTGGGGCAGGGTGCATTCAGGAGGTATGGGGGGCAATCAGTGGGGCAGGGTGCATTCAGGAGGTACGGCGGGCAATCAGTGGGGCAGGGTGCATTCAGGAGGTATGGCGGGCAATCAGTGGGGCAGGGTGCATTCAGGAGGTATGGCGGGCAATCAGTGGGGCAGGGTGCATTCAGGAGGTAAGGGGGGCAATCAGTGGGGCAGGGTGCATTCAGGAGGTACGGCGGGCAATCAGTGGGGCAGGGTGCATTCAGGAGGTATGGCGGGCAATCAGTGGGGCAGGGTGCATTCAGGAGGTATGGCGGGCAATCAGTGGGGCAGGGTGCATTCAGGAGGTAAGGGAGGCAAACAGTGGGGCAGGGTGCAATCAGGAGGTATGGCGGGCAATCAGTGGGGCAGGGTGCATTCAGGAGGTAAGGGGGGCAATCAGTGGGGCAGGGTGCATTCAGGAGGTACGGCGGGCAATCAGTGGGGCAGGGTGCATTCAGGAGGTATGGCGGGCAATCAGTGGGGCAGGGTGCATTCAGGAGGTATGGGAGGCAATCAGTGGGGCAGGGTGCAATCAGAAGGTATGGCGGGCAATCAGTGGGGCAGGGTGCATTAAGGAGGTATGGCGGGCAATCAGTGGGGCAGGGTGCATTCAGGAGGTATGGGGGACAATCAGTGGGGCAGGGTGCAATCAGTGGGGCAGGGTGCATTCAGGAGGTATGGTGGGCAATCAGTGGGGCAGGGTGCATTCAGGAGGTATGGGGGGTAATCAGTGGGGCAGGGTGCATTCAGGAGGTATGGGGGTCAATCAGTGGGGCAGGGTGCATTCAGGAGGTATGGGGGGTAATCAGTGGGGCAGGGTGCATTCAGGAGGTATGGGGTGCAATCAGTGGGGCAGGGTGCATTCAGGAGGTATGGCGGGCAATCAGTGGGGCAGGGTGCATTCAGGAGGTATGGGGGGTAATCAGTGGGGCAGGGTGCATTCAGGAGGTATGGGGGGCAATCAGTGGGGCAGGGTGCATTCAGGAGGTACGGCGGGCAATCAGTGGGGCAGGGTGCATTCAGGAGGTATGGCGGGCAATCAGTGGGGCAGGGTGCATTCAGGAGGTATGGCGTGCAATCAGTGGGGCAGGGTGCATTCAGGAGGTATGGGGGGTAATCAGTGGGGCAGGGTGCATTCAGGAGGTATGGGGGGCAATCAGTGGGGCAGGGTGCATTCAGGAGGTACGGCGGGCAATCAGTGGGGCAGGGTGCATTCAGGAGGTATGGCGGGCAATCAGTGGGGCAGGGTGCATTCAGGAGGTATGGCGTGCAATCAGTGGGGCAGGGTGCATTCAGGAGGTATGGCGGGCAATCAGTGGGGCAGGGTGCATTCAGGAGGTATGGGGGGCAATCAGTGGGGCAGGGTGCATTCAGGAGGTACGGGGGGCAATCAGTGGGGCAGGGTGCATTCAGGAGGTATGGGGGACAATCAGTGGGGCAGGGTGCATTCAGGAGGTATGGCGGGCAATCAGTGGGGCAGGGTGCATTCAGGAGGTATGGGTGGCAATCAGTGGAGCAGGGTGCATTCAGGAGGTATGGGGGGGCAATCAGTGGGGCAGGGTGCATTCAGGAGGTATGGGGGTGCAATCAGTGGGGCAGGGTGCATTCAGAAGGTATGGGGGACAATCAGTGGTGCAGGGTGCATTCAGGAGGTATGGCAGGCAATCAGTGGGGCAGGGTGCATTCAGGAGGTACGGGGGGCAATCAGTGGGGCAGGGTGCATTCAGGAGGTACGGCGGGCAATCAGTGGGGCAGGTTGCATTCAGGAGGTATGGGGGGCAATCAGTGGGGCAGGGTGCATTCAGAAGGTATGGGGGGCAATCAGTGGGGCAGGGTGCATTCAGGAGGTATGTGGGGCAATCAGTGGGGCAGGTTGCATTCAGGAGGTATGGGGGGCAATCAGTGGGGCAGGGTGCATTCAGGAGGTATGGGCGGCAATCAGTGGAGCAGGGTGCATTCAGCAGGTATGGGGGGCAATCAGTGGGGCAGGGTGCATTCAGGAGGTATGGGGGGTAATCAGTGGGGCAGGGTGCATTCAGGAGGTATGGGGGGCAATCAGTGGGGCAGGGTGCATTCAGGAGGTACGGCGGGCAATCAGTGGGGCAGGGTGCATTCAGGAAATATGGCAGGCAATCAGTGGGGCAGGGTGCATTCAGAAGGTATGGGGGGCAATCAGTGGGGCAGGGTGCATTCAGGAGGTATGGCGGGCAATCAGTGGGGCAGGGTGCATTCAGGAGGTATGGGGGGCAATCAGTGGGGCAGGGTGCATTCAGGAGGTACGGCGGGCAATCAGTGGGGCAGGGTGCATTCAGGAGGTATGGCGGGCAATCAGTGGGGCAGGGTGCATTCAGGAGGTATGGGAGGCAATCAGTGGGGCAGGGTGCAATCAGGAGGTATGGCGGGCAATCAGTGGGGCAGGGTGCATTCAGGAGGTATGGGGGGCAATCAGTGGGGCAGGGTGCATTCAGGAGGTACGGCGGGCAATCAGTGGGGCAGGGTGCATTCAGGAGGTATGGCGGGCAATCAGTGGGGCAGGGTGCATTCAGGAGGTATGGGAGGCAATCAGTGGGGCAGGGTGCAATCAGGAGGTATGGCGGGCAATCAGTGGGGCAGGGTGCATTCAGGAGGTATGGCGGGCAATCAGTGGGGCAGGGTGCATTCAGGAGGTATGGGGGACAATCAGTGGGGCAGGGTGCAATCAGTGGGGCAGGGTGCATTCAGGAGGTATGGTGGGCAATCAGTGGGGCAGGGTGCATTCAGGAGGTATGGGGGGTAATCAGTGGGGCAGGGTGCATTCAGGAGGTATGGGGGTCAATCAGTGGGGCAGGGTGCATTCAGGAGGTATGGGGGGTAATCAGTGGGGCAGGGTGCATTCAGGAGGTATGGGGGGCAATCAGTGGGGCAGGGTGCATTCAGGAGGTATGGCGGGCAATCAGTGGGGCAGGGTGCATTCAGGAGGTATGGCGGGCAATCAGTGGGGCAGGGTGCATTCAGGAGGTATGGGGGGTAATCAGTGGGGCAGGGTGCATTCAGGAGGTATGGGGGGCAATCAGTGGAGCAGGGTGCATTCCGGAGGTACGGGGGGCAATCAGTGGGGCAGGGTGCATTCAGGAGCTATGGGGGGCAATCAGTGGGGCAGGGTGCATTCAGGAGGTATGGGGGGCAATCAGTGGAGCAGGGTGCATTCAGGAGGTATGGCGGGCAATCAGTGGGGCAGGGTGCATTCAGGAGGTATGGGGGGCAATCAGTGGGGCAGGGTGCATTCAGGAGGTATGGGGGGTAATCAGTAGGGCAGGGTGCATTCAGGAGGTATGGGGGGCAATCAGTGGGGCAGGGTGCATTCAGGAGGTACGGCGGGCAATCAGTGGGGCAGGGTGCATTCAGGAGGTACGGGGGGCAATCAGTGGGGCAGGGTGCAATCAGGAGGTACGGCGGGCAATCAGTGGAGCAGGGTGCATTCAGGAGGTACGGCGGGCAATCAGTGGGGCAGGGTGCATTCAGGAGGTATGGCGGGCAATCAGTGGGGCAGGGTGCATTCAGGAGTTATGGGGGGCAATTAGTGGGGCAGGGTGCATTCAGGAGGTATGGGGGGCAATCAGTGGAGCAGGGTGCATTCAGGAGGTACGGCGGGCAATCAGTGGGGCAGGGTGCATTCATGAGGTACGGGGGGCAATCAGTGGAGCAGGGTGCATTCAGGAGGTATGGCGGGCAATCAGTGGGGCAGGGTGCATTCAGGAGGTACGGCGGGCAATCAGTGGGGCAGGTTGCATTCAGGAGGTATGGGGGGCAATCAGTTGAGCAGGGTGCATTCAGCAGGTATGGGGGGCAATCAGTGGAGCAGGGTGAATTCCGGAGGTACGGGGGGCAATCAGTGGGGCAGGGTGCATTCAGGAGGTATGGGGGGCAATCAGTGGGGCAAGGTGCATTCAGGAGGTATGGGGGGCAATCAGTGGAGCAGGGTGCATTCAGGAGGTATGGGGGGAAATCAGTGGGGCAGGGTGCATTCAGGAGGTATGGGGGGCAATCAGTGGGGCAGGGTGCATTCAGGAGTTATGGGGGACAATCAGTGGGGCAGGGTGCATTCAGGAGGTACGGCGGGCAATCAGTGGGGCAGGGTGCATTCAGGAGGTATGGGGGGCAATCAGTGGGGCAGGGTGCATTCAGGAGGTATGGGGGGCAATCAGTGGGGCAGGGTGCATTCAGGAGGTATGGCGGGCAATCAGTGGGGCAGGGTGCATTCAGGAGGTATGGGGGGCAATCAGTGGGGCAGGGTGCATTCAGGAGGTATGGGGGGCAATCAGTGGGGCATGGTGCATTCAGGAGGTATGGGGGGCAATCAGTGGGGCAGGGTGCATTCAGGAGGTATGGGGGGCAATCAGTGGGGCATGGTGCATTCAGGAGGTATGGGGGGCAATCAGTGGGGCAGGGTGCATTCAGGAGGTATGGCGTGCAATCAGTGGGGCAGGGTGCATTCAGGAGGTACTGCGGGCAATCAGTGGGGCAGGGTGCATTCAGGAGGAACGGGGGGCAATCAGTGGGGCAGGGTACATTCAGGAGGTATGGGGGCAATCAGTGGGGCAGGGTGCATTCAGGAGGTATGGGGGGCAATCAGTGGGGCAGGGTGCATTCAGGAGGTATGGGGGACAATCAGTGGGGCAGGGTGCATTCAGGAGGTATGGGGGGGCAATCAGTGGGGCAGGGTGCATTCAGGAGGTATGGCGGGCAATCAGTGGGGCAGGGTGCATTCAGGAGGTATGGCGGGCAATCAGTGGGGCAGGGTGCATTCAGCAGGTATGGGGGGCAATCAGTGGGGCAGGGTGCATTCAGGAGGTATGGCGGGCAATCAGTGGGGCAGGGTGCATTCAGCAGGTATGGGGGGTAATCAGTGGAGCAGGGTGCATTCAGCAGGTATGGGGGGTAATCAGTGGGGCAGGGTGCATTCAGGAGGTATGGCGGGCAATAAGTGGGGCAGGGTGCATTCAGCAGGTATGGGGGGCAATCAGTGGAGCAGGGTGCATTCAGCAGGTATGGGGGGCAATCAGTGGGGCAGGGTGCATTCAGGAGGTATGGGGGGTAATCAGTGGGGCAGGGTGCATTCAGGAGGTATGGGGGGCAATCAGTGGGGCAGGGTGCATTCAGGAGGTACGGCGGGCAATCAGTGGGGCAGGGTGCATTCAGGAAATATGGCAGGCAATCAGTGGGGCAGGGTGCATTCAGAAGGTATGGGGGGCAGTCAGTGGGGCAGGGTGCATTCAGGAGGTACGGGGGGCAATCAGTGGAGCAGGGTGCATTCAGGAGGTATGGCGGGCAATCAGTGGGGCAGGGTGCATTCAGGAGGTATGGGGGGGCAATCAGTGGGGCAGGGTGCATTCAGGAGGTATGGGGGGCAATCAGTGGGGCAGGGTGCATTCAGGAGGTACGGCGGGCAATCAGTGGGGCAGGGTGCATTCAGGAGGTATGGCGGGCAATCAGTGGGGCAGGGTGCATTCAGGAGGTATGGGAGGCAAACAGTGGGGCAGGGTGCAATCAGGAGGTATGGCGGGCAATCAGTGGGGCAGGGTGCATTCAGGAGGTAAGGGGGGCAATCAGTGGGGCAGGGTGCATTCAGGAGGTACGGCGGGCAATCAGTGGGGCAGGGTGCATTCAGGAGGTATGGCGGGCAATCAGTGGGGCAGGGTGCATTCAGGAGGTATGGGAGGCAATCAGTGGGGCAGGGTGCAATCAGAAGGTATGGCGGGCAATCAGTGGGGCAGGGTGCATTAAGGAGGTATGGCGGGCAATCAGTGGGGCAGGGTGCATTCAGGAGGTATGGGGGACAATCAGTGGGGCAGGGTGCAATCAGTGGGGCAGGGTGCATTCAGGAGGTATGGTGGGCAATCAGTGGGGCAGGGTGCATTCAGGAGGTATGGGGGGTAATCAGTGGGGCAGGGTGCATTCAGGAGGTATGGGGTGCAATCAGTGGGGCAGGGTGCATTCAGGAGGTATGGCGGGGAATCAGTGGGGCAGGGTGCATTCAGGAGGTATGGCGGGCAATCAGTGGGGCAGGGTGCATTCAGGAGGTATGGCGGGCAATCAGTGGGGCAGGGTGCATTCAGGAGGTATGGGGGGCAATCAGTGGGGCAGGGTGCATTCAGGAGGTATGGGGGGTAATCAGTAGGGCAGGGTGCATTCAGGAGGTATGGGGGGCAATCAGTGGGGCAGGGTGCATTCAGGAGGTACGGCGGGCAATCAGTGGGGCAGGGTGCATTCAGGAGGTACAAGGGGCAATAAGTGGGGCAGGGTGCAATCAGGAGGTACGGCGGGCAATCAGTGGAGCAGGGTGCATTCAGGAGGTATGGCGGGCAATCAGTGGGGCAGGGTGCATTCAGGAGGTATGGGGGGCAATCAGTGGAGCAGGGTGCATTCAGGAGGTACGGCGGGCAATCAGTGGGGCAGGGTGCATTCATGAGGTACGGGGGGCAATCAGTGGAGCAGGGTGCATTCAGGAGGTATGGCGGGCAATCAGTGGGGCAGGGTGCATTCAGGAGGTACGGCGGGCAATCAGTGGGGCAGGTTGCATTCAGGAGGTATGGGGGGCAATCAGTGGAGCAGGGTGCATTCAGCAGGTATGGGGGGCAATCAGTGGAGCAGGGTGCATTCCGGAGGTACGGGGGGCAATCAGTGGGGCAGGGTGCATTCAGGAGGTATGGGGGGCAATCAGTGGGGCAGGGTGCATTCAGGAGGTATGGGGGGCAATCAGTGGGGCAGGGTGCATTCAGGAGGTATGGCGGGCAATCAGTGGGGCAGGGTGCATTCAGGAGGTATGGGGGGCAATCAGTGGGGCAGGGTGCATTCAGGAGGTATGGGGGGCAATCAGTGGGGCAGGGTGCATTCAGGAGGTACGGCGGGCAATCAGTGGGGCAGGGTGCATTCAGGAGGTATGGCGGGCAATCAGTGGGGCAGGGTGCATTCAGGAGGTATGGGAGGCAATCAGTGGGGCAGGGTGCAATCAGGAGGTATGGCGGGCAATCAGTGGGGCAGGGTGCATTCAGGAGGTATGGGGGGCAATCAGTGGGGCAGGGTGCATTCAGGAGGTACGGCGGGCAATCAGTGGGGCAGGGTGCATTCAGGAGGTATGGCGGGCAATCAGTGGGGCAGGGTGCATTCAGGAGGTATGGGAGGCAATCAGTGGGGCAGGGTGCAATCAGGAGGTATGGCGGGCAATCAGTGGGGCAGGGTGCATTAAGGAGGTATGGCGGGCAATCAGTGGGGCAGGGTGCATTCAGGAGGTATGGGGGACAATCAGTGGGGCAGGGTGCAATCAGTGGGGCAGGGTGCATTCAGGAGGTATGGGGGGGCAATAAGTGGAGCAGGGTGCATTCAGGAGGTATGGGGGACAATCAGTGGAGCAGGGTGCATTCAGGAGGTATGGGGGGCAATCAGTGGGGCAGGGTGCATTCAGGAGGTATGGGGGGCAATCAGTGGAGCAGGGTGCATTCAGGAGGTACGGCGGGCAATCAGTGGGGCAGGGTACATTCAGGAGGTATGGGGGACAATCAGTGGAGCAGGGTGCATTCAGGAGGTATGGGGGGCAATCAGTGGGGCAGGGTGCATTCAGGAGGTATGGCGGGCAATCAGTGGGGCAGGGTACATTCAGGAGGTATGGGGGACAATCAGTGGAGCAGGGTGCATTCAGGAGGTATGGGGGGCAATCAGTGGGGCAGGGTGCATTCAGGAGGTATGGGGGACAATCAGTGGAGCAGGGTGCATTCAGGAGGTATGGGGGGCAATCAGTGGGGCAGGGTGCATTCAGGAGGTATGGGGGGCAATCAGTGGGGCAGGTTGCATTCAGGAGGTATGGGGGGCAATCAGTGGGACAGGGTGCATTCAGAAGGTATGGGGGGCAATCAGTAGGGCAGGGTGCATTCAGGAGGTATGGGGGGCAATCAGTGGGGCAGGTTGCATTAAGGAGGTATGGGGGGCAATCAGTGGGGCAGGGTGCATTCAGGAGGTATGGGCAGCAATCAGTGGAGCAGGGTGCATTCAGCAGGTATGGGGGGCAATCAGTGGGGCAGGGTGCATTCAGGAGGTATGGGGGGTAATCAGTGGGGCAGGGTGCATTCAGGAGGTATGGGGGGCAATAAGTGGGGCAGGGTGCATTCAGGAGGTATGGGGGGTAATCAGTGGGGCAGGGTGCATTCAGGAGGTATGGGGGGCAATCAGTGGGGCAGGGTGCATTCAGGAGGTACGGCGGGCAATCAGTGGGGCAGGGTGCATTCAGGAGGTATGGCGGGCAATCAGTGGGGCAGGGTGCATTCAGGAGGTATGGCGTGCAATCAGTGGGGCAGGGTGCATTCAGGAGGTATGGCGGGCAATCAGTGGGGCAGGGTGCATTCAGGAGGTATGGGGGGCAATCAGTGGGGCAGGGTGCATTCAGGAGGTACGGGGGGCAATCAGTGGGGCAGGGTGCATTCAGGAGGTATGGGGGACAATCAGTGGGGCAGGGTGCATTCAGGAGGTATGGCGGGCAATCAGTGGGGCAGGGTGCATTCAGGAGGTATGGGTGGCAATCAGTGGAGCAGGGTGCATTCAGGAGGTATGGGGGGGCAATCAGTGGGGCAGGGTGCATTCAGGAGGTATGGGGGTGCAATCAGTGGGGCAGGGTGCATTCAGAAGGTATGGGGGACAATCAGTGGTGCAGGGTGCATTCAGGAGGTATGGCAGGCAATCAGTGGGGCAGGGTGCATTCAGGAGGTACGGGGGGCAATCAGTGGGGCAGGGTGCATTCAGGAGGTACGGCGGGCAATCAGTGGGGCAGGTTGCATTCAGGAGGTATGGGGGGCAATCAGTGGGGCAGGGTGCATTCAGAAGGTATGGGGGGCAATCAGTGGGGCAGGGTGCATTCAGGAGGTATGTGGGGCAATCAGTGGGGCAGGTTGCATTCAGGAGGTATGGGGGGCAATCAGTGGGGCAGGGTGCATTCAGGAGGTATGGGCGGCAATCAGTGGAGCAGGGTGCATTCAGCAGGTATGGGGGGCAATCAGTGGGGCAGGGTGCATTCAGGAGGTATGGGGGGTAATCAGTGGGGCAGGGTGCATTCAGGAGGTATGGGGGGCAATCAGTGGGGCAGGGTGCATTCAGGAGGTACGGCGGGCAATCAGTGGGGCAGGGTGCATTCAGGAAATATGGCAGGCAATCAGTGGGGCAGGGTGCATTCAGAAGGTATGGGGGGCAATCAGTGGGGCAGGGTGCATTCAGGAGGTATGGGGGGCAGTCAGTGGGGCAGGGTGCATTCAGGAGGTACGGGGGGCAATCAGTGGAGCAGGGTGCATTCAGGAGGTATGGCGGGCAATCAGTGGGGCAGGGTGCATTCAGGAGGTATGGGGGGCAATCAGTGGGGCAGGGTGCATTCAGGAGGTACGGCGGGCAATCAGTGGGGCAGGGTGCATTCAGGAGGTATGGCGGGCAATCAGTGGGGCAGGGTGCATTCAGGAGGTATGGGAGGCAATCAGTGGGGCAGGGTGCAATCAGGAGGTATGGCGGGCAATCAGTGGGGCAGGGTGCATTCAGGAGGTATGGGGGGCAATCAGTGGGGCAGGGTGCATTCAGGAGGTACGGCGGGCAATCAGTGGGGCAGGGTGCATTCAGGAGGTATGGCGGGCAATCAGTGGGGCAGGGTGCATTCAGGAGGTATGGGAGGCAATCAGTGGGGCAGGGTGCAATCAGGAGGTATGGCGGGCAATCAGTGGGGCAGGGTGCATTCAGGAGGTATGGCGGGCAATCAGTGGGGCAGGGTGCATTCAGGAGGTATGGGGGACAATCAGTGGGGCAGGGTGCAATCAGTGGGGCAGGGTGCATTCAGGAGGTATGGTGGGCAATCAGTGGGGCAGGTTGCATTAAGGAGGTATGGAGGGCAATCAGTGGGGCAGGGTGCATTCAGGAGGTATGGGCAGCAATCAGTGGAGCAGGGTGCATTCAGCAGGTATGGGGGGCAATCAGTGGGGCAGGGTGCATTCAGGAGGTATGGGGGGTAATCAGTGGGGCAGGGTGCATTCAGGAGGTATGGGGGGCAATAAGTGGGGCAGGGTGCATTCAGGAGGTATGGGGGGTAATCAGTGGGGCAGGGTGCATTCAGGAGGTATGGGGGGCAATCAGTGGGGCAGGGTGCATTCAGGAGGTACGGCGGGCAATCAGTGGGGCAGGGTGCATTCAGGAGGTATGGCGGGCAATCAGTGGGGCAGGGTGCATTCAGGAGGTATGGCGTGCAATCAGTGGGGCAGGGTGCATTCAGGAGGTATGGGGGGTAATCAGTGGGGCAGGGTGCATTCAGGAGGTATGGGGGTCAATCAGTGGGGCAGGGTGCATTCAGGAGGTATGGGGGGTAATCAGTGGGGCAGGGTGCATTCAGGAGGTATGGGGGGCAATCAGTGGGGCAGGGTGCATTCAGGAGGTATGGCGGGCAATCAGTGGGGCAGGGTGCATTCAGGAGGTATGGCGGGCAATCAGTGGGGCAGGGTGCATTCAGGAGGTATGGCGGGCAATCAGTGGGGCAGGGTGCATTCAGGAGGTATGGGGGGCAATCAGTGGGGCAGGGTGCATTCAGGAGGTATGGGGGGTAATCAGTAGGGCAGGGTGCATTCAGGAGGTATGGGGGGCAATCAGTGGGGCAGGGTGCATTCAGGAGGTACGGCGGGCAATCAGTGGGGCAGGGTGCATTCAGGAGGTACGGGGGGCAATCAGTGGGGCAGGGTGCAATCAGGAGGTACGGCGGGCAATCAGTGGAGCAGGGTGCATTCAGGAGGTACGGCGGGCAATCAGTGGGGCAGGGTGCATTCAGGAGGTATGGCGGGCAATCAGTGGGGCAGGGTGCATTCAGGAGTTATGGGGGGCAATTAGTGGGGCAGGGTGCATTCAGGAGGTATGGGGGGCAATCAGTGGAGCAGGGTGCATTCAGGAGGTACGGCGGGCAATCAGTGGGGCAGGGTGCATTCATGAGGTACGGGGGGCAATCAGTGGAGCAGGGTGCATTCAGGAGGTATGGCGGGCAATCAGTGGGGCAGGGTGCATTCAGGAGGTACGGCGGGCAATCAGTGGGGCAGGTTGCATTCAGGAGGTATGGGGGGCAATCAGTTGAGCAGGGTGCATTCAGCAGGTATGGGGGGCAATCAGTGGAGCAGGGTGCATTCCGGAGGTACGGGGGGCAATCAGTGGGGCAGGGTGCATTCAGGAGGTATGGGGGGCAATCAGTGGGGCAAGGTGCATTCAGGAGGTATGGGGGGCAATCAGTGGAGCAGGGTGCATTCAGGAGGTATGGGGGGAAATCAGTGGGGCAGGGTGCATTCAGGAGGTATGGGGGGCAATCAGTGGGGCAGGGTGCATTCAGGAGTTATGGGGGACAATCAGTGGGGCAGGGTGCATTCAGGAGGTACGGCGGGCAATCAGTGGGGCAGGGTGCATTCAGGAGGTATGGGGGGCAATCAGTGGGGCAGGTTGCATTCAGGAGGTATGGCAGGCAATCAGTGGGGCAGGGTGCATTCAGGAGGTATGGGGGGCAATCAGTGGGGCAGGGTGCATTCAGGAGGTATGGGGGGCAATCAGTGGGGCAGGGTGCATTCAGGAGGTATGGCGGGCAATCAGTGGGGCAGGGTGCATTCAGGAGGTATGGGGGGCAATCAGTGGGGCAGGGTGCATTCAGGAGGTATGGGGAGCAATCAGTGGGGCATGGTGCATTCAGGAGGTATGGGGGGCAATCAGTGGGGCAGGGTGCATTCAGGAGGTATGGCGTGCAATCAGTGGGGCAGGGTGCATTCAGGAGGTACTGCGGGCAATCAGTGGGGCAGGGTGCATTCAGGAGGAACGGGGGGCAATCAGTGGGGCAGGGTACATTCAGGAGGTATGGGGGCAATCAGTGGGGCAGGGTGCATTCAGGAGGTATGGGGGGCAATCAGTGGGGCAGGGTGCATTCAGGAGGTATGGGGGACAATCAGTGGGGCAGGGTGCATTCAGGAGGTATGGGGGGGCAATCAGTGGGGCAGGGTGCATTCAGGAGGTATGGCGGGCAATCAGTGGGGCAGGGTGCATTCAGGAGGTATGGCGGGCAATCAGTGGGGCAGGGTGCATTCAGCAGGTATGGGGGGCAATCAGTGGGGCAGGGTGCATTCAGGAGGTATGGCGGGCAATCAGTGGGGCAGGGTGCATTCAGCAGGTATGGGGGGTAATCAGTGGAGCAGGGTGCATTCAGCAGGTATGGGGGGTAATCAGTGGGGCAGGGTGCATTCAGGAGGTATGGCGGGCAATAAGTGGGGCAGGGTGCATTCAGCAGGTATGGGGGGCAATCAGTGGAGCAGGGTGCATTCAGCAGGTATGGGGGGCAATCAGTGGGGCAGGGTGCATTCAGGAGGTATGGGGGGTAATCAGTGGGGCAGGGTGCATTCAGGAGGTATGGGGGGCAATCAGTGGGGCAGGGTGCATTCAGGAGGTACGGCGGGCAATCAGTGGGGCAGGGTGCATTCAGGAAATATGGCAGGCAATCAGTGGGGCAGGGTGCATTCAGGAGGTACGGCGGGCAATCAGTGGGGCAGGGTGCATTCAGGAAATATGGCAGGCAATCAGTGGGGCAGGGTGCATTCAGGAGGTATGGGGGGCAATCAGTGGGGCAGGGTGCATTCAGGAGGTATGGGGGGCAATCAGTGGGGCAGGGTGCATTCAGGAGGTACGGCGGGCAATCAGTGGGGCAGGGTGCATTCAGGAGGTATGGCGGGCAATCAGTGGGGCAGGGTGCATTCAGGAGGTATGGGAGGCAAACAGTGGGGCAGGGTGCAATCAGGAGGTATGGCGGGCAATCAGTGGGGCAGGGTGCATTCAGA